>NC_081407.1:275999015-276354640 GCF_030272615.1 Cryptomeria japonica
TAATTGATCCTCAATGAGCTTATATTTTCTATTCATTACTCCCACAAATGTGTCCGGGATTTCCATCACTACTTGACAAGTAAACAAAATCAATTGTGCAATCCTAATATTCTCTTCATCAAAAATTCTTCATGGAAAAGTGAGATTATATCTTATCTGTCTAGTTTTATAAAACATTAGCATTAGCATTACCATCTGGAACATTAGAAAATATAGAAATACTTGAAAGTTAGTAGTAATTTTGACTTACAAAATTTATACATTTCTATGATACCAATGTAACCACTCATTTAAGGATCTCTATAAACTAGTTGATCATGGATTTTTATTAGTACATGAGTTCTTCAATATTACTCTTAATCATCACATGCATCTCCTTTTAGAAGAGAGAAGTTTTCAGATGATATAGAAAAACAATTAACTTAATGTCCAGTAAAAGGGACATGTTTAATAAGAAGACATAGGTTTCTATTGTTATATGAAATATGTTTACATACATATTCTGATGAATCAGGGGGTTTAATCAAATGGCCAAGGTATTCTAATAATGTTTGATAACTCATGTAAGATCAAGAAAAATTGGTCTAATATTAATAATCTAGGGCCCAATATTAAATATTGGTGAAAAAATATTTATATTGTGAGAGAACGTAAATGTTCTTATTAGATTAAACTAGGACATGCCTGAACCATTTGTAAGATGGAGGAAACGGAAAACTAAACCATGGATTTAGCTTCTTCCAACATCCATACAATAGACTACCTGCAAGAAACAACAATGCAACACTAAAATAAACTAATAATGTAAGTCAACAAGGATTTTAACTATATTGCCTTCCTATCTTCAAGATTTGGTAATAAATAGCTAATGCTCTTAGATTTTTACACTTAAACACCAAAAGCTATGAAGAATGGAATAAATTGATTCAAAAATAAAAGATAAGTTTGCAAGTAAACAAAATAATGTTATGACCTCAAGATTTTGATAAGTGAGAGAGATTTATGTGATAGGTGCAAATGTATTTATAAGTATCCCCATCACTTGGAAATATACCGTGTGGACAATGTGGGATAAAATAAGGTAGTTATGGCTAAACATTATCCCACATTTCTAAATGTATATGATGGATGGAAAAGAAAAGAAATAAATAGGTTGGTTTATGGAGTGGGATTTGAGGATGAATAAGTATAAATTCATGAAATGGTAGAGATAAAGAGATAAAATAATGAATTGATTAAAAATGAATTAAATAAAGGCAAATAATAATGATCCATTTAATCACTATAATGATTATAATAAAGCATGAAGATATTAGATCAAAAAAAATTTGTGTCTACACCATTACATAGACATAAAAGTGAAGAAATCCAAGGTATCACAAGGAGTGGGGGCCCTAAACTAGAGTGTTAGCTACCAAAAAAGAACAGGGAACAACAAACACCCAAAACCAAACACCACAAAACCAGAAGAGGAGACTAGACAAGAATAGAAAAAAAAAAAATCCAATAGATACACCCCTACTAGAGATACAAACCAATGGCCTACATTGTGGAGGCTTATTAATTTTACAATCATAGCTCATCACTTTCACTTTGTCAAAGAAGGATAACCTCTTTTTCAAATCTTTACTTGATGAAATAAGAGGAGACTCCAGGGTAGCTTTCATCCTAGACATCATTGGCTCCAAACCAATAGCAGGAGAAGAATCCAAGTGATGCTTCTTTTTTTGTCTACTCCCTATCAATTTCTTTCAAAATGGCCTATAGAGCTATGGAGTTCTTCTTTGACATTTTATTATTTTGTGCTATCATTTTGTCCATTTTCCTATTTAGGTACACCTGGTTCTCCTACAGAACCTCAATTTCCTTCATCATCTCCTTTTTTTGCTCCTTCTGGTCCATCTTATCACAAAGGCCCTTCAATTCCTCATCTATGTCTTCCCACTTTTCAAGCTTCTCTGCTAAGTCATTTGTCACCATCCAAATCCTTTAATCCTTATCGCCTATTGCCCTACTGGAAGCTCTACTATTTGCTTCGGCAAGGGCCTCCAACCTACTAGTTTTCTTGCTTTCCACATTTAGTTGCCCTATAAGATAATGGACTATAGCTTCTTATTTGTTTTAGGCATCACAAAACTCATTAACCTTATCATCAAAGGTAAGGAAGTCTCATTTCGTCAAAGAGTTCGTAGGTGAGTGCAGACGGAAGTTAAATAAGGGGGTAGAAGGGATGGTAGCATTACTAATAGGGGTGTCTGAGGTACACTCAGACCCAATAGACCATGAGTGAGCAGAGTCTTTAAAAACATTCTCCTCTATCTTCATCTCTTAAACAATGTATTTAGTAATGGAAGGGGCTAGGGAGTTCATGGATTTAGCATACCTTCTAGGGTTAACCCTGATAGGGGTCCCTTTGGGTTTAGGAGTGGAGATGGCATCTTGACTACCCAAGTTATCCAACAACTCAATTTACAAAGTGGGACCGAAGGGATAGCTAATTGGTCCACAAGTGGGAATCAAATTTAGGTAAAAATTATACAAATATAAAATAAACCCTTGATGCAAGGGAAGGACATTTTTAGTTCTAACAACAACCACGGATTGAGAGATAGACAGAAAAATCCAATAAGGAAATTTATCTTCACACCATACCTTAAATGGTTGAGCATAGGTGAAAGCTGAGAATGAAACTATGTGAATATCCTATCCAAAGTGATAAACTTCATAAGGAGCGACACAACCTCTTTCCAAACCCAAGGTAAGTCATCTCTATTGAAACCACTTTTCAAGTGAGTAAATTTCTCCCCCAGCTTTAGGAACCTCATGAAATTCTCCTTTAAGTGACTGATGCAAGAGCACTGGTCTAGTTCTCACTGGTTGGGCAGTTTTCAGTGAATTGCTTGAGAGGGTGGCATTTCTTCATGTTTGAGTGTTTAGTATTTTGTTTTTGGGTTTATTCCCTTGTGTTCGTGGTCTTTATTGTGTTTTATTGTCATAGCATTTGGCTTTGTTTCTGGTGATATGTGGATTCTGGTATTGGCTCAATTGATATGCTCTTACCAGTTAGTCTAGCAGTGTGTTGAGTGAAGTTGGATCGGGTTGTTGGTGATCTCCGTGACTTGCGGATCATTGGAGATGTTTCTTTGGGCCTTGTCCAGTATTCCCAGAGGTTCACGCATCATTTTATGTTTTTGTGTTTGTGCTTAGTGATTTGAGCTAACATGTTACCATTGCATGTTTCATGAACCGGTTGGCCTTTGCGCTGACTTGATTGAGTTGTAACTATTTATGGATGGTATGAATGGAATTTGGTGAATCATTTGAGGATATAGAAGTTAGAAGATAGAAGATGGACTTTTGAGTTCAAGCGAAGATGTAGATCCGACAAGAGTCTGAACTGGTTGGACTAAGGCCAAAAGGTTGAGGTCCGGATTAGGGTAGAACCTGCAGACTGATCCCGGAAGCCAATATGATATGTGGATGATCAGTGGATCTTGTAGATATATTGTAAGAATTATTTGTATCCTGGATTGTGTTCTAGCATGTGGCATGTGTAATCCTTCAGACTGTAATAAGATTTATTCAAGTTATTTACCGATTATGTGTTCTATGTTGTTACCAGTTGTTGTTTCTATTGTTTCTAGCATCTTGTTGCTGGTTATTGGTATCTCTTGCATGGTTTACATGTTAAGCTGCAAGGTTGGGCTATCCTTCACTGGATCTCCTTGCCTCGACTGCATCAAGTGGTATCAAAGCTAGTTTGTGAACCTGTTGTTGGATAGAGTGTTTCTTTGTGCACCAGTTGCTTGGAGAGAAAATTGAGGCAACTTGTGGACTTGTTCAGATCACCGAACGTGAGGTAGGGCAAGGTTTGCAGGTAGTCCGTCGATCCTAAAGCTTGACCTTAAGGCAGTTTGTGGGTGGAGACTTGAACAGATCGTCGATTGAGGTAGGCTACTATTTGGACTGGTAGGTCACCATGTAGAGGCAACCAAAAGCTATAGATAGATCATCGAACCCCTGAGGAAATTGCAAATACCTTTTGACAAACTGCCAATTTGATCAAGTGATGGGACTCACTTTTTAATTAACCTCGAGAGTTTGATGCAGGAGAACCGCTCTAGTTCTTACCGGTTTGGTAGTGTGTTGAGTGAAGTTGGATTGGGTTGTGGTTAAGTTCTGTGACTTGTGGATCAATGGGGATGTTACTTTGGGCCTTGGTTGGTATTCCCAGAGGTCCGCACATCATTTTATGTTTTTGTGTTTGTTCTTAGTGATTTGAGCCAACATGTTACCATTGCATGTCTTATGAATCGGTTGGTCTTTGGGCCGAGTGATTGAGTTGTAATTATTTACAAATGATACAAATTGAATCTGGTGAATCATTTGATGATATAGAAGTTACAAGATAGAAGACAAACTTTTGAGATCAAGCGAAGATGTAGATCCGACAAGAGTCTGAACTGGTTGGACTGCGGCTATAAGGCTGAGGTCCTGATTAGGGTAGAACCGGAAGACTGTTCTTAGAAGATGATATGATATGTGGATGATCTGGGGATCTTGTAATTATGTTGTAATCATTATTTGTATCCTGGACTATGTTCCAGCATGTGGCATGTGTAATCCTTCAGACTGTAATAAGATCTATTCAAGTTATTTACTACTTATGTGTTTTATGTTGTTACCGATTGTTCTTTCTATTGTTCCCAGTATCTTGTTACCACTTACCAGTAACTCTTGCATAGTTTATGTGTTAAGCTACAAGGTTGGGTTGTCCTTCAGTGGATCTCCCTGCCTTGACTGAATCAGGAACGTCTCTAGCGAATACATGTTTGGGGATTTTATTTTATTTATTTTTTCTCTCGTAAAGTATAAAATATATGAATCGCTAAAAATATTTCATTCATTTGTTTAACTTTCCGTTATCCAAAAGATCCTACGAATTAACAAATTCATCTTCTATAATCTTTCTAGGGAATGAAACTGAGGATATTAGTCATGTTAGACTAAATGATCATGAGCCATATGTATATTGTATTAATATGCCAAGAGTCTATAAAATTAAAGGGATAGCCTAAAATAAAGGACATCAATCAGACGTTATTGTATGTTTGAGATATGCTTTCTAATGTTGTGTCTCAAGTCACTCTACCAAATTTACCCTTGTTGGAAGTTTTCAACGTACTGTGTTAGGTAAGTACAATTCCCTTTCATGAATATATATATATATATATATATATATATATATATATATATATATATATATATATATATATATATATATATATATATATATATATATATATATATATATATATATCTGGTTGTACAATCCTGATAAGATATGTGAGTGAAAGGAAGATAATTTTCTTGACATAGTTTTGTACAATACCTCATGCTATATTATTTTCTCATTCTTGTGTAGGCACATAAAGAGTTGGTATGAGGTTTCCATGTGAGCATCATTCCTCAAATTGGTCTCATTCAACATACAATTTGAACTACTGATGTAAAGTTCCTTACCACACCTTCAACACTTCTCTTGGCACCTCATGTCTTTTTCAAGCGGTAAGAACAAATATCGATACCTTGATCTTCGTGCACTTATTACTCAATCTGACCATAATATGAGTACTGTCAATTCCATTGTGTATCATTCTTACAACAGGGTTGAAATCTCTTGTCACCATCTTATTTCGATGAATCTATTTTGAACTATTGTAGAGCCTAGGTCCCTAATCACGCCTTCCAATCCTCTTGTCACATCGGCTACACAATATTTCCACATAGTGGATTGGATCCTTGACTCAAGATATTGTAGGTATCATGTAGGTACTGTTTAGGTGAGGGGAGACAATACGTGTGCACCCTAACTTCACATGTTCACATGGATTTCCACGTCAACGCTCAAGACCTAAAAAAGTATGGCTAACTACCAATGCCATGTCAAAACCTGCAAATATATATTTTTATTGTTTGTGTCGATATGCTACATGTATTGGTCGGATTGGTCCACGGTGTTGACATTTGGCCAGTTTGGTCCACTGACCTAAGCCTGGGTGGGCCCACCCCAACAACTATCATGGCATACAATTCGAAACCAACATACATGCCGCATGGCAATGACTCACTTCACGACCCATATCTCCAACTTGTTTGCATTTACACTCCATCATCATCCTACACTCTCCCTTACATTGCCATTTGCATATATTGCGAACAACATATACACTATGAATAAAATATAGATTGGCCATGGCAGTGACTCCCTTGGCCACCCATATCTCCCACTTATTTGCATTTACACTACATCGTTACCCTACACTCTCCTTTACACTGCCATTTAGTATGCATCCCTTCACCTTACTTCCACCTCAATTCTCACATTTTTCGAGCGCAAAATCATTCAATGCTCCTGACTCCTTGTCATTTGAGCCATCTCAAATTTATTTCTTTCCCACTTGTTCTCTATTATTCGATGCGAGCAGATACTAGTAGGTGTTAACCCTAACACCACATGCCCCTCGTTTCCAATACCAGTCTCCCTTTACAAAGGTTCCCTCATTATTAGGCAATTCACATCCACTTTGAATATTTTATGTAATGAGAACAAACAACCATTTCAATGATTTTATAGTGTTAAATTGTGTTGTAGAGCTCAACCATTAACTTTGAATGGTGATTTGCAGCATAATTGAACACTAAAAGGCCTTCAAAAAAATGTATTTCCTCATTTCATAGATTGCATTATAGGGTGGATTATGATTTTGTTTTGAAATAATGTTGTTGGCAATGTTGTCTACATGTATATTTGACTATTTGATAATGGCATGTAGTTCACACCTTTAGGACCCCGTACATGAATTGGCTCACCTCCCTAGTGAATTGAGTCACTACCTCGCGATGTGTATGTTAGTTTTGCATGTTCTTTTTTTAATCTTTTTGGGATATTATTGTCAATGATTTAGGAGTAGTGGTAAGGGATATTTTTGGTTGTAGAAGGCTTTTGATTCTACTTTCATTGTTCTTATTCCAAAGATGTCAGGGGCATATAGCTTTTATAAATTTACACCAATTCGACTTTGTAATTCTATTTATAATATTCTATCTAAGGTGGTGGCCAGTCATATTCTTCATTTGTTACCCTTTATTATCTCCTCCCATCAGAATGGTTTCATTCGTAGGTGCCAAATCCTAAACTCTATTGTGATAATTTATGAGAGAATCCACTATTTGGAAACTAATAAAAGGGTTGGTTTTCTGTTAAAGATGGTCTTAATAAAATATTATGACAATGTTAATTGGGGTTTTCTCACTAAAGTCTTAAGATCCATTGGTTTTAATAATAGATTTTTGAATATTATTTGGCAATTTATCTCTATAGTCAAATCCTCTATAATTGTTAATGGCTCCCCCTCTACCTTATTTTTCTATTAGAGGGGGATTAGACAGGGGGACCCCATCTCTCCACTTCTTTTTATCATAATGGTGGAATACATGAGTAGATATTGGAAGAGTTAATATCTTTCAATTTTTTGAAAGGTCTTTGCCCTTCTTCTCAACAGCTTGTGTGCTCCCACCATCTCTTTGCTGACGACACGATCATTCTTGGGGAGTCCTCTATCTTGGAAGCTAGATGCATTAGGAGGATATTCCCAAAAAAACATTCAGATGCTAGTATGGACATTTTGAGTTTTTGGTTATGCCATTTCGTCTCACTAACACCCTGACCACCTTTCAATCATGCATGAATCATACATTCAGGCAACAGTTGAGTAAATTTCTTCTAATATTCTTTGATGATATAATCATTTATAGAAAGACATGGGAAGAACATCTCCTGCACATCGAAGAAGTATTAAATATTTGAGTCTGAATCGTTATTTGCTAAAGCCTCCAATTATGAATTTGGGATGAGAGAAATCATCTACCTAGGACATAAAATTAGTGAGGCGGGAGTAAGTGTGGATGAAGAGAAGATCAAAGCCATCAAGGAATGGCCCACCCCTAGAACCTTAACACAATTAAGGGTATTTGTGAGGCTATGCAACTACTATAGACATTTTGTAAAAGGGTTCTCCAAGATTGCAACACCCCTTACCGATCTAACTAAGAAAGGGGCTTTCACATGGAATGACCAGGCCCAATAGACCTTTGAACAACTTAAAATAACCATGAGCACTTGTCCAGTATTAGCCATCCTTGACTTCTCTATACCTTTTGAACTACAATGTGATACATCAGGGGAGGGAATTGGGGCCGTACTCATGCAAAAGAAACACCCCATAGCTTTTGAGAGCCGTAAACTTACCGACGTAGAAAGACACTATTCTATCTATGACAAAGAAATGCTAGCCATAATGCACGCCTTGGCCAAATTTTTCCAATACCTTGTTTGTGGGAGGTTTGGTGTGAAAACTGATCATAACAGTCTACGCTTCTTCTTGAGCCAAAAGGATCTTAATGATAGACAACAGAAATGGGTGAGAAAAATACAAGCCTATGACTTTGATATAGAATATGTAAATGGGTTGAACAATGGGGCAGTAGATGCATTATCCCGAAGGGCTCATCTCAATACCATCACCAGTATCTCAAAAGACTAGAAGGAAGAAATCCTTAACGAATATGACCAAGATCCACAAACAAAGGAAATCATGGCGGGAAATCTTCCAAATGAAGATTTTAAAGTTAACGAAAATCTCATCTTGTATAAAGGAAGGATATACTTGACCCCTCAGACTAGATTCAAAAGCAAAGTCCTCAAAGAATTTCATGATAACCCCCTAGCAGGACACCAAGGGAACTACAAAACTTATAAACACATTAGGGAACGATATGCATGGAAAGACCAAAAAAGAGATATCCAAAAATATGTACAAGAATGCTTAACATGTCAGCACAATAAAACTGAACGATAACATTTTTGTGGTGGTAGACAAACTCACGAAGTATGCCCATTTCCTTGCAGTCTCCATTGAATACAAAGCCTACCAAATAGTGGATCTATTCTTCAGGGAAATTTTTAGACTCGATGGGCTTCCTCTGAATATTGTCAGTGTCAGAGATAGCATGTTTATTAGCCAATTTTGGTAGGAACTCTTCAGAATGGTAGGAACAGACTTGACCCCTAGTACTAGTTACGACCCTCAAATCGATGGGAAAACTGAAATAGTGAACAAATGGATAGAGGTCTACCTAAGGAATTATGTTATAGGGCAACAAACTGCTTGGGTTAAGTGGTTACACTTAGGAGAACATTGTTACAATATGACACACCACATGTCAATAGGGATGGGTCCTTTCCAAGCCTTGTACGGCTATGAGGCCACAAGATTTGGAGAACTAATAACCCAAGAAAGAAAAGTACCAAAAGCACAAGACTTTGTTCAGCAGAGTAGGGACATCATGAAGACCTTGAAAGAGAATTTACAACAAGCTCAAAATCAACAAAAGATCTATGCCAATAGAAAGCGTATAGAATAGTCATTTGAGGCTGGAGATCTGGTGTTTCTAAGATTACAACCATATAAGTAATCGTCCCTCAAAAAAAATGGGACGGAAAAATTGAAACCCCGGTTCTATGGACTCTACAAGGTAATTCGAAGAATTGGATAAGTAGCTTATGAGATTGAACTTCCCAAAATCAGTAAAATACATAATGTGTTCCATGTTTCCTGACTCAAGAAGGTTCTCAGACAACACTTGGTTCCTTGCAGCGAACTACCCCCCTAGATGATGAAGGGAAACTCACCTTGTACCTTGAGATCATTCTAGATACATGGAAAAAAGAGCTTAGGAACTGAACCATTACCGAATACCTGATTAAATGGAAGAATCTCCCAAATGAGGATGCTACTTGGGAAAAGGAGGAAGATCTAAAGATGCTTGAGGACAAGCAAAATTGAGACGGAGGGACTGTGATAAGCCCTACGGTATCAATAGATATTAAATTACTTAATAATATTAATATATGGATTAATTAAATAAGGTTATTGTAAATAAATGATTAAAATAATAATATAAGTAATCTATGAAAAATAAAGGAAATATATTTAATATATAATAATAAAGAAAAGTGTTATTTAATATTTAATAAATTTTAATAAAGAAAATGTTATTTAATATTTAATATATTTAAATGAAATGATATTTAACATTTAATGTATTTAAAATATATATTATAATAATGAAAAGAATTATTTAATATTTAATTTTTAAAAGGCAATATGACCCCTATGCAAAGATAATATACTATACTAGCCCCGATTACTCCCGCACAACTTGGTGCGATGGTAATCACAGCCTGGGCTGTGATTACCACCGTACCCCTTCATGCGGAAGGGGACCTGTGGAGGGGTACAACCCTTCAGGGGATATAAAGGGAGCAACAACAGCCAACAGTTAAGGGAGAAAAAGGCCAGCGAAATAGAAGAGGTAAAGAACGATCAGAGGCAAGTACCAATCTGACACGACTGTTGTGGACAGAATAGGTAAGTAAGGAATCAATATTGTTATATTATAATGCTTAATTCTGTATGTATTAATGGATGTAAATAATTAATATTATAATATATACATTAATGAATGACTATTCTAATAGATAGGTAATGAAGGAAGGTAATAAATGTAATTAATGTATATGTAATATTTATGATAATGAATACTTTAATGAACACATCAATGAATGGTTTTCAGGTATTAAGGAATAAGTATAAACCGTATGTTAGTGAATTTGTACTAACATACGTTAATGAATATATATGAATGCCTAGTAGGAATATATGTTAAGAAATAAATGTGAATATTGGTTAATGAACATTTTAAGGAATATATGTAGGAAGTACATGTTAAATTAGGAATATGTACATATGGATTATGAAATAGGAAAATAGTAATAAAAGGCAAAAATATATTATAAATGTAATCACATGTTGGAGGCTATAGGGAGGTAACTCCCTTAGTCTAAGGGAGGGGTTATGATAATCCCTAGGGCAGTATATATACTGAATACCTATATGCATATGTATGGCTTGGTTGACTAAGTTCAACCAAGAAGAGACGGATCTGGCCGGTCCCCTCCGAGGACTTGGGTGATGAGGTGCATCACCCAAGGCAAGAAATGGACATAGGGTCCTCCTTGGATGGCTTGGGTGTAAGAAATTACACCCAAGACAGGAATCAAATTAACCTTCGATTTCTTGGAGGGCTTGGATGTAAGAAATTACATTCAAGATAGGAGTCGAATTCACCTTCAACTTCCTACAGGGCTTGTAAACAAGATGGGTTCCAAGAAGGTGAGCCTCACAGCCGCTTAAGGACATATCTTCGTATGGCATTCATATCCTTTTTAATTGATGAGAATTGTGATTATGTAATTAAGTATTTTAAAGTTAGATTGCAAGTTAAATTATATATATATATATATGTTGTATTCTAACAATCTATTTTGCAGGATAGTGATCTCTAACTAGTAGGGATATTACACACTTGACATTGAATTATATAGAAAGACATCCATAAATATTGCATGACAAAAAGTTTATATTATTTTTCCTTTTTGCAATAGTAAATAATCGCGTTGTGAATTTACATATTATAAGACATCTAGAAACAGTATGATTGTAATTTAGAACATAGATATGTATAAATTGGCTGTTTTCTTTTTTAACATAATTAGAAAATGCAAGTACAAAATTTTCGTAGCCATTTAGAATTCAACGAACAGTAAAAAATAATAGCCCTTTTAAAAATAAAAATTATATGGAAAAACATTTTAAAAGATTGCATTATGTTAATGTACATACTATTTTCATTTGCAGATGTAAAGGTTGTATCATTTTCATAAATCATAAATTCGTTATCACTTTTTTAATAATTAAAAAAAACATTACATATATATATATTTATAGGTGCATGTGCGCGTATGTTTTTGTTACCTAAAATCTGCATTTGAGCAATCAAACTGCCTATAATTTGTGTGGGAAAAATAGTCATAAATTCATTGCGACCTTTTAATAATTTTAGCACACCCACACACACACACATACTCGCATTTGAGTAATTAAACCACCTATGATTTGTGTGGGAAAAACAATCATAAAACTCCTTTGTTTGTCCACATAAACATATTTTATTGTGTGAAAAAATGAATCATATATTCACTCTGACTTTTTAATAACCCCCATTTGACCATATGAACATATTTTAATGATTTCATTTCTTTTAAATATTTGATGAAGCACATATAACAACCAATACTAGATTAAATATTTTAGATTTTATTTGTACACAAAAACATATTTTAAAATTTTTATTTCCTTTATTACAGAAAATACATGTCACACACACACACATGCAATCTTTTGTGATGGTGACCACATGTAAGTAGCCATCCTTCTAACAAAGTTCAACAATATTTTGTTTGGACCCATGTAAGTGGGATGCTTTAAAAGAGATTATCAAAAATGTTTGTTGCATTCATTTGTATTCTAGCACCAGTGAATAAAAAACATGTTTTCCCAAAATGGCTCTCGTGAACTCTCCCGCTCTGGAGATATCAAACTTGACTATTGTTTGCAACATCTCGTATGCGGGCCTGGGTGTGGAATCTTCTGCTCATGCTGTTGGTTTAGAGCACAATGCTCCCCTGATTGGTGCAGAGGCCCTTTGACGCCCCCCTCCTGCTGTGACTGGTGGTTTGACTACTGTTGGGGGTTCTGCTACTACTGTTGTGGATGCCCCCAAGCTTGCTCCTAGATTTACCTTTGCCCCTGTGGCTAGAGCTACTTCTCAAAAGGGTCCTCGTCCTCTTCTCATTGCCAAGACTTCCCCTGTTGTGGTTTGTGGCCTGGAGGTTACGAAAAATGTTGAGTTCTACCAACATTGCACTTTGGTATGTAGATTTACTGGGTTTTGGCCTTCTCTTCCGAAACTTCATCCTTGGGCAAGTGATTCTTGGAAACCTCTTGTTGCTCATTGCATTGAACTTTTTCCTTCTGCTAAAGGCTTTTTCATTGCCTCCTTTACTTCTACTCTTGATCGTGATTTGATTTTGAGTAAATTGTGGATTTGGGGAGATCACTCTCTTTCTCTTAAGCCCTGGACAACTTCTTTCAACCCCCTTACTGAATATTTTACTGTTTGTCCGATTTGGGTCCGCCTTCCTAATCTTCCCCTCCATTTCTGGGAGCCTTCTTTCTTTGAGGCCATTGGTAGCTCCATTGGCAGTTTTCTGAAAGTTGATGATGTCACAACTTCTATGGGTCATTCAACCTTTGCCCATTTGTTAGTTGATATTGATATTTCTCAGCCCCTCCCTAGGGATGTGGTTCTAATGGTTGGGGATAGGCCTTGGACCCAATCGTTGGATTTTGAGGGCCTCCCCTTTCGCTGTCGAAGATGCTTCTCAACGGTTCACTTAGCTTCGGACTATTTCCTCTCCCATCATAGAGGTGCTGCTACTTGGTTGAAGGATGCTACTGAAGATCACTTGACGATTAATGCTTCTGAATCTACTTCTGTTGACTCCTCTTTAGAGGATGATTTCTCCTTCTGTGACGAGGTGCCCCTTACTTTTGATGATGCCTTTGTTGATGTTTGTGCTGTCGTGGAGGCTCCTACTTCTATTGCTCCTGCTCCACAACTTCTCTCTTCTCTTGGCAATTCTTCTCTTATTGTTGTTCATCAACAACAGTCTGCTGGCATTTTTGCTCTTGTTGTTGTTCATCAGCAACAGTCTGCTTTTGTGTTGTAGTAGCAATCTGGCAGTATTTCTGTGGGGCCCTCCCCACTTGATTTTTCTTTGAATGCTCCTAATGACTGTGTTGCCTAGATGATTGTTTGTCGCAGGCGGAAGGGAAGATTTTCCTCCCTTTCCCAATCCCCCCTTTGTCAATTTTTGGGTGTTTCCCCCCATTCTTGAGTTTGGGTTGGGTTGTTGCAGGTTTGACAAGCTTTTTTGGCTTGTTTAAATCTATTTGTTTGGGGTTTGTTCCCCTTTTTGGTCCATTTGCTACCTTTGTGCTGTTATTTTTTCTCATAGCCTCTTGGATTTGTAAAGGGTCAGTGCCCTAGTTAACATTGTTTAATTTTTTGATAGCCTTTTGGCCATGTAAAGGGTTAGCGCCCTTGTTAAAGCTACTTTTTTGATAAAAAACAAACATGTTTAGTAGAATATGGTTTAAAGGTCTTATGGTTTCCATATTTTATTAAGTGTTTCCATGATATTTTTTCACTTGGTTATGATTATGATCTGCAGGTTTTACATTTATATGGTTTTGATATTTTAGAAAGGTTTTTGTAGCTACTGCTTGCATCTAGTCATCCAAACAACTATAATAGCCACTTGCACATTAAATGTTTTTGGGTTTTGTTTAGCCACCTAAATAAATATATATGCATGCACATCTATGCATGTATATACATATATGTGGATTTGAGTTTCTATATATAAAGCAATAAGTATGAAATAAAGAAAAGTTTGATATATTCAAGAAGCTATAGTCAAAGCAGATAAAAAATGTGAATACACAAATACATAGTACAAAATATGCACCCATAATACATAATCTTAAAACTTGGGATTGCATTTTGCTACAACATGCAGAATTTTCATGCTATCATTAAATTTATGGTTTTTATGTGTATGTAAAAGTTTTCTCAAACCAAAATTCATCACATAAGTATGACATATAAATCACTAAGCAAACTTGGAACAAAATTTGTAATAAAATGCATTAAAAAAATGTTTGTTGTAAACTTGCGTATTGTATTGGCTTCCTTGTAGTTAGATATTGTCTTGGGAATCTCTATCAAGTATCACAAAAGATAGGAACTTCTTGGAAACTACAAAAGAGCCACATTCAAAATTCCAGCTTCTAGTCATTCATTTGTTGTACATTGAACCTAAATACTTTCTATCGATTTCCCTTTTTTTTGAATTCAACTTGTAAAGCTGTTAGTCATCACAAACATGATTCTCATCACAACTGGCATGAGAATCATCTGTATCAGATGTGGACACAATGGATGTTGAAGGGAAAGCTAGATCTATAGGAGTAGAGTTGAGGACATCAAACCAGTAAAGCCTTTGGAAGATTTGCTGTTGCAAATGCTAGTTGTCTGTAGTGTGGTTCCATACTAGATAGAACTCACAAATACTTTGTGTCCATGCCGAGATTTGTTCCTGGGCAATTTTGGATAGCCTTTCATGATATGGTAGATTGAGGAAAACCCCTTGTGGTCCCTAATGATGTACATGTTGTCTGTTCCATTCATTGTTTGATTCAGAAGAAAATTGAATCATGAACAACTATCCATGGTAGTGAAGTTTTGGCAACTTTTGTTTTCCTAGTTGCGGTCCTCTAAACATAGTTCTTAACCAAAGCTATCAATTTTGTTGCAAAAGGGTTGTGTAATCTATAAAAGAGGAGATTGAGGTTGGGTACTCCCACATTAATGGTTCCCACTTTCACCAACGAAGGAAATTGGCAAAAGTGGCAATTTTTTTTTGGGGGGTTTGAACGAAATAGGGTGGTTCATTCGAACTACCCCTCAGGGTTTGAGTGAACCTGCCATTGGACATGGGTTCGCTCGAACCGTAGGTCGATTTTGGGTTTGCTCGAACCCATTTTCAAATAGGTTTTTGGAAACTTTTATAAATACCGTTTGTGACAGTTAAACTGTCATTGTCGAAGTTGTCTTTTTCTGTCCAGTGGGGGTTAAATCGAAGTAGTTGTCAGCATCACGTCACCGTTCTTTGTTTGCAATAGCTAGCATGTCTCACATTTCAGTTTTCGACCTACATTATTTCAGGTGCACAAAATAACCCTTTTTTTGGTTTAATAATGTATTTTTTTATTAAATTTATAAATAATTTGTTTGTTAATTTTGTTTTTTAATTAAATAATCTTATAGTTATTGTTTTTCAGCATTTTAGAAAAATGTTTGATAATTTATTGTTTTTCATTATTTTAGAAAAATGTTTGATAATTTAATGTTTTGATTGAAGAGTGTCAATTTGTTTTTAAAATTACATAACTATTTATATGTATTTTTTTTCAACATTTTAAAAAATTGTTATGAAAAACATAGAAAACTAAGGTAGTAAATTAGAACTTAGAAAAACATTAACAAAAAAAGAAAATTAGAAAAATGTCACAAACATAAATATAATAAATTAAACGTTAGAAAAATTAATAAGTTTTAATTTAAAAAAACATTAAAAAATTTAGATAACAAATTTAAACAAATTAGACAAAATAAATCCTCGACAATGTGACCCATTTTCACATCCTATTACATGCACAACATGACCCCTTAAGACCACATATGCCCCTGATGATAATATATGTTCCCTTAGGACCATAGAGGATTGCATAGTGGACCCTAAGGGGTCAGGCATGTGTTAACACATGCGTGACCCTTAGGAATGCATGTGACCCCTTATAAAAGCCTAGTGTGTTCGACATACCCCTTAGTCCATTACATAGTTTCCTAAGAGGTCATATGTGGTCCTAAGG
Organism: Cryptomeria japonica; assembly: GCF_030272615.1. Classification (NCBI taxonomy): domain Eukaryota; kingdom Viridiplantae; phylum Streptophyta; class Pinopsida; order Cupressales; family Cupressaceae; genus Cryptomeria; species Cryptomeria japonica. The sequence goes on from NC_081407.1 coordinate 276,015,539, forward strand.
GGTCACACACATGTGTGACCCCTTAGGACCACATATGACCCCTTATAACATCCTAGTGTACATACGACCTTCCCTTTAGGATCACATAGTGTCCTAAGGGGTCATATGTAGTCCTAGGGGTCACACATGTGTTCTAACACATGCGTGACCCCTTAGAACCACATATGACGCCTTATAAAATCCTAGTGTGAATGACATACCCCTTAGTCCATCACATAGTGTCCTAAGGGGTCATATGTGGTCCTAAGGGGTCACACATGCGTTAACACATGCGTGACCCCTTAGGAACACATATGACCCCTTATAACATCCTAGTGAACATACGACATTCCCCTTAGGATCACATATATGTGGTCCTAAGGGGTCACACATGTTTTCTAACACACATGCGTGACCCCTTAGAACCACATTGACCGCTTAGTCCATCACATAGTGTCCTAAGGGGTCGTATGTGGTCTTAAGGGGTGACACATGCGTTAACACATGTGTGACCCCTTAGGACCACATATGACCCCTTATAACATCCTAGTGAACATACAACATTCCCCTCAGGATCACATATATGTGGTTCTAAGGGGTCACACATGTGTTCTAACACACATGCGTGACCCCAGGTTAGAACCGCATATGACCCCTTAGTCCATCACATAGTGTCCTAAGGGGTCATATGTGGTCCTAAGGGGTGACACATGCGTTAACACATGCATGACTGCTTAGGAGGTCACATATGACCCCTTATAACATCCTAGTGTACATATGACATTCCCCTTAGGATCACATAGTGTCTTAAGGGGTCATATGTGGTCCTAAGGGGTCACTAATGTGTTATAACACATGCGTGACCCCTTAGAACTACATATGACCCCTTATTAAATCCTAGTGTGAACGACATACCCCTTAGTCCATCACATAGAGTCCTAAGGGGTCACATATGCATTAACACATGCGTGGTCCCCCTTGGGACCATATATGAGCCCTTATAACATCCTAGTGTACATATGCCATTCTCCTTAGGATCACATAGTGTCCTAAGGGGTCATATGTGGTCCTAAGGGGTCACACATGTGTTCTAACACATGTGTGACCCCTTAGAGCCGCATATGACCCCTTATAAAATCCTAGTGTGAACGACATACCCCTTAGTCCATCACATAGAGTCCTAAGGGGTCACACATGCGTTAACACATGCGTGGTCCCCCTTAGGACCACATATGACCCCTTAGAACATCCTAGTGTACATATGCCATTCCCCTTAGGATCACATAGTGTCCTAAGGGGTTGTATGTGGTCCTAAGGGGTCACACATGTATTAACACATGTGTGACCCCTTAGGAGGTCACATATGACCCCTTATAACATCCTAGTGTACATATGACGTTCCCCTTATGATCACATAGTGTGCTAAGGGGTCATATGTGGTCCTAAGGGGTCACACATGTGTTATAACACATGCTTGACCCCTTAGAACCGCATATGACCCCTTATAAAATCCTAGTGTGAATGACATACACCTTAGTCCATCAAATAGTGTCTTAAGGGGTCGTATGTGGTCCTAAGGGGTCACGCATACGTTAACACATGCGTGATCCCTTAGGAGATCACATATGACCCCTTATAACATCATAGTATACATATGACATTCCCCTTGAGATCACATATTATAGATTTAATAATTTTATAATCATATGGGCCCATTACAAAAAATACAATGACCTCTATTTTTTTGAGATATGGAGTTCAATAACAAAAAAATTGTCAAAAAATTTAGAGACTTGTTGCATTCCATGTTATATATCATGTTCTTAAATTTTTTATGTATTTCAAAGATTTAAATATACACATGTTAGATCTCTCTATCTCTCTGAAATATATGTTATCTCTAGATCTGAAATATATGTTATCTCTCTCTCTCTCTGAAATATTTCAATTTTTGATGTATTCTTGAAGATTTAAATTTTTGAAAATGAAAATGATCTCTCTCTCTCTCTCATGAAGATTTATATGTATAATCTCTCTCTCTCTCTCTCATGAAAATGATCTCTCTCTCTCTGCAATTTAACTGATTTTAATTTTTAATGTTTTAAATTGAATGCACTTCATGTGTGTGTGTGCTTACGTATTTATTTTAACTTTATGTCATTTACCTAGATAGATGGCAACCCAGGATATACCTTCCCAGGCTCCTGATCAAGATCCACCTGCACAGGCTCCTGATCAGGAGCCACACATTGATGATGTTGATCCTCCACACTAGGATCCACCCTTTCCCGACATTGCTACTATTTTTCAGTATAGTGATCATGAGCTGCATAGGTTGAGGGTCATATTAGATGACCCCCATACTGATGGCGTGTACAAGAGTACATGCACATCCATTTTTGATAGTTTGCGAACATTGAGGGACCGCTTAGTTTCTCACACTTCATTCTCACCTGAGGTTATAGAGGATATTTATAGACAGTTGAGGAGTGAGGTGAGGGGTCCTCATTCTTTTGCTAATGTGGTGAGGGTGGTCTCAAAGGAGACCATCAAGGAGAGATGATTTCCACAGTATTAGGTGAAGAGTAAGGTGAGAGGATATCAGGTCACGAGATGTATCGACCCATAGGTTGCATCATTGATTTACCCATGCTTCTTAGCTACCCATGGTTGTTATCCTAATAATGACCAGATACCATTATACCTTGCACCATAAGTATTTACTAAGGTTCATTGTCAGATGAAACTAGACTACCTTGATATTCCAACATATTATGGATAGGGGAGGGGCAAGATTGTTGATAGAGATGCATATTGTAGGTGTGATAGAGCTCCACCTAGACACAGGGACCTTGTTGGCTAGAGATTTCCTGCAGTAGTCCCAACCATGGCCCCCATAGCATATCACGTTGTGATTTCTTCTTAGAGAGAAGCAATTGATAGGATTGGACAGATTGTATCAGCAACAGCCAACATATCATCTAACAGGCTGGACAGATATATGATGAGTCGACCATGTTCGCGATCATCCATAGTTCATGCATCTTCTAGCCATGGGGGACTTTATATTCAGATGATCGGTATATTACTACTGGCATCCCCTCCCTAGATGAGGTAGCAGCTATAGTCAGAGGTAGTAGACATGTATGGATGTCAAAGTATTTAGCCAAGGACCTACTACATGCTTACAGTTTTATTTCATCTCGACTTGGGATACCATTGGCTGATGTTAGAGAGGAGATTCTTAGAGATGGGTAGGCTATCACTGCATCGATGCATACCCTGAGGTAGTCACAACATTCTCATCACTCTACGCATGCTCGAGGCACTGACCCACCTACAAATCACTCTGTTGCTGCAGAGGAGGAGATACGAGCTGATCAGGTCCATATCACAGATGAAGGCTTGAAATCATTTGAGGAGGATTTATGAGATGATCAGGTCCATATCACAGATGAAGGCTTGGACTCATTTGAGGAGCAGCTATGAGATTTGAGCCATACTGGGTTTATGGACATGCTACTATAGTCAGATACTTCATCCATGATTCCTAGTCATCTAGTCAGCCCCTTGCACTCCTCAGTGATACATACAACCATAGAAGATATGCAGGCACAAGTCATGTTGTTGATATGATCATAGGACATGATCAGACTATACAACCTACTCCTGATACACAAGTATATACATGTACATGTGTGTTTAAATTTTTAGAAGATATGTAAACATGTTGTAATTTAGGATAAATATATATATAGATCATGTTTAATAAATAATCTAGTTCTAAGTTTTAATTTGTATCATTTAAATTGATCGTAGACTAATCCTTAAATACATACATACATACATATATACATATATAGATACACACATATATATATATATACATATATATATACATATATATATATACATATACATATATATACATATATATATACACACATACATATATATATACATATCTATATATATATGTATATATATACATATCTATATATATATGTATATATATATGTATCTATATATGTATATATATATATGTATCTATATATATACACACACACACACACACACGTGTATGTATAACAGTTAGCTCATGTCACTCCTTCCTTGAGCTCTGAGCGTGTGCATAGGAGAGATTCTTTTGATGCTGTTAGTGGACAAGTTAGTTATGGTTTTTTGTACATATATGTACATGTATGTATACATGCATTACAATTTATATTTAAATTTTTATTTAACTCTACTTGGATTTGATGTACATGTGTCTAGAGAGATAGATATATTATATTCAATATTTAAATAAATTCTACTTTTGCAGGGGTCTATTGGACATCTAGACTCTCACTAGGACTCTCCCTCAGATGGTCGCTCAGTTTGTGGCTGACATGATCCCTGTTGATTTGCTCCAGACTTTATAGCTCATTTACATTTATCTTTTTATAGACTTTCATATTATATATATTCATGCATGTACATGAAGTTTAGACTAGATTATACTTTATACCTGGTTTGTGTTTGATTAGATTATATATATTTCATGCATGTATGGATTTAAGACTAGATTATACTTTATACCTTGTTTGTGTTTGATCAGATTATATATATTTCATGCATGTATGCAGTTTAGACTATATTATACTTTATACCTAGTTTGTGTTTGATCAGATTATATATATTTCATGCATGTGTGGAGTTAGACTAGATTATACTTTATACCTTGTTTTTGTTTGATCAAATTATATATATTTCATGCATGTATGCAGTTTAGACTAGATTATACTTTATACTTGGTTTGTGTTTGATCAGATTATATATATTTCATGCATCATGTATGAAGTTTAGACTAGATTATATTCTTTATACCTCGTTTACATGTTTGATTAGATTGTATATTTCATGCATGTATGAAGTTTATACCAGATTATACTTTATACCTGGTTGTGTTTGATCAGATTATATATATTTTATGCATCATGTATGAAGTTTAGACTAGATTATATAGTTCATGCACATATACATGTTAGATTATATATCTCATGTGCACATATACATACATGTTAGATTATATATGTACTTTATGTTCGATGGACTGGATTATATATATATATATATATATATATATATATATCATATGCATTTATGGTTAGATTAAATACCTTATATACATACATATAGTTTGTGTGCATGTTTGATCCTGGATTAAATATATCACATCATTTGTATTTGAAGATAAAATTTTAAATATATATATGATTGAATGCACATGCATGTTAGAAATACTTATGTACACTTTAAATTTATATGATCAAGAATGCACATGTTCTCGAAAACTTTCAAATTTATATATATATGATCAAGAATGCACATGTTCTCTAAAACTTTAAATTTTACTACATGTAATGTATGTACATAGAGTAGATATGCATTAAAATTTAAAAGAACATGTTCAAACAAAAGAGTATATCCACTCCAATGAACAATATAAAAATCACACTTGAACTAATTAATATCAAACGAACAAACTAAACTTAATACCATGTACTAAATAGTTCACATGGTATGTGCTTCTAGGTATGTATACAAGTTAAATAGTTCACAACATGTACATGTCCTAATTACACATGTCCTAATTCCATATATCAATTTTACACATGTACATATTACATTCTATTTTAAATATGCATTTTTAATTAAATTATTTTCACTAGTGGTCCTTACAAATTGAATGCATTTAGAATTAGATACAGTACTATATACATACAAATTAAACATGCATTTAAACATGTACATACAAATTAACTTCATACATCCTAATTTGATATAATTGAAAATTTCATGTATTTAAACTTAAAAAATATTCATCGAAGTTTCAAAACAAGTTAAGTTCTAGAATTTATCAAGTATTAATTCAATTCACGTGGGTTGAACCACGTGTACTTTGGATTACTAAATATATATAGTTCATACCACATCAAGTGGTTCAGAACGCTCTTCAATAACACTTAATATTTTGTCACAATCTTCACTATTTAGTCTCCACTTTTGAGACCACCCTCGACGTGGAACTGTTTGAAGAATTAGGCCAACAACAATGACCAAGTGACTATACTGATATACCTTGTTGTCAATTTGGTATTCAGTGAAATGAATCCCATGTTGAACAATTTTAACTTGTTTTGAAATATGTCCCTTGCACTACAACTGAGCCTGCATGTACATGTATATAAGAAATGTGAGAAATTAAAAATTTGTACGTAAGCGATTTGTACATACATATTCAAATCCGTTCAAACCTGTGGGAAATGACATTCCATCACTCATTTCGTATTTCGATAACTTCTTTCTCTCTTCTGTGCAACGCAATAAATAATAACTAACACCTTCTATAATTCCATCTTCTTCTATGACTGCAAAAATATCTCCTGCAATTTGACACAAGCTAAATAAATTCTAAGTTACATCTCATTTTTCAGGAAATATTTACATGTACGCAACATTTTTTAAGGATATATATATATATATATATCTATCTCTGTGTGTGTGTGTGTGTGTACGTCATATGTACCTTCTTTAATCAATCTTGAAATATGATCATAATCACCAGAAATCAGAGGAATGTTTTCAAAGTTTTCATCCTCATTTGAATCCTCGTATGTGTCAGAAACATCTAGTGGCACCAATTTCCATTCACTAACATATCCAAGCTCTTGGTTCTTGCAATCAACATAGTTTTCCAAAATGCAATCAGAACAAAAACATGAATAATCCCTAGTGTATAATGTCCATGGGTGATTATCTGTACTCATGACACAATGCAAAGATCTTGTCCTCTCCACTCTCTTGCATCCATGCATTGATATTCTATCCACATCTGCAAAATGTACATGTGTACATGAACATGTACATGTAGATCAAGTTGTTAAATTGAAACATTTGAACTAGGAACATTTAAAAAAAAATTAAAATAAAACACTAAAAGAGAACACGTACCGGTTATCTCCCAAAACACTCTATATGGAATGGGTCTGTATGTTCTCAATGATGATTCCCCAGGATAATTAGGTTGATCAAAGTGTTTTTTAAACCATTCAACAACATCATGTGCATCTTCTATATGATCTCCTATGTAATTTATTTCGATATTTATAGAACAAGTTATGTGTTCAAACTTAAGCCTATGTCTGAATTATGACTAGTCGGATTTCAAGACTTTATAAAATGAAGAATATTGAACATATCACTATCAAACCAATTGCAAGCCCTCATTATTGATGTTACAAACCAAAATTTGAAAGAATTGAGTTTTAATCATTTAGAGAAAAAAAGTTATGAATTTCGGGAGGCACATCACTCTTCAAAATGTAGTTTGTTGCAAAAAACTACTTTTCGAGGGAGATGGAAATTTTTAAAAAAAATCCTTCAATTTTTTTTGAAAAAACTGTATATAGAATGTACAAACAAAATGCTACAAATCACTAATTTACATCATCTTCAAATTTTAATAGTTTAAAATTTATAGTTCTCGGAAGTTGAAGATTATTTTAAAAATGTTCATCACAATGTCAAAAGTGGCAAAAAAGTGGGAACCATTATTGCGAGTTCACCTAGTTGGTTGCATCCAAACTTCACTAGGCACATGATACTATTTTTGATCATTGCAATGGGAGCATTTGATTAATTCAGTGGGCTCTGGATCCTTGTAAAAAATGATTTAAATTTCTAAGACTTGATTGCCTGAAGGTCAAGAGACCTCTTTCTTGCAAAAACCTTTTGCAGGAGAGGTAGGTTGTGTGGTCTTCAGCATAAACCTTTTCAACATCCCTATGCTCAAACTTGTAGTCAATAATTATTGTCTTTGATATGATTATATTGATTTTGCTTGTTTTTCTATGGAATAAGTCTAGAAACAATTACTTTGATCCTTTGAGATGGCGCTCTTAAAAAAAAGGGAGTCAGAGAATCAACTAACTGCCAAAGATAGCTATTCTGATTAGCTTGTGTGTAGGGTGTACTTTGACAAATCCTTGATAATTGTGGAATGCACGTTTGAAAAGGGAAGACTTATCCTAATTAAAACAAATCAAAACTATTTGTGGTTAACTGAAAGGTGATTTTTGTTTCCCTGTACACAAAGATATACATAGACATATAAAACCATGGGAACAATAGAATCTTAAAACCTGCAAATGGAAATTGTAACCAAGTGAGAGGAATATCTAAAAAACCCTCAACAAAATATGAAAAGAAAGAAAAGAGTGAAACCCATAGATTAAAATGGCAGCCAAGGAATAGGGTGACAAATCTGGTTGCTATTTTCATTTGTTCTGTGGTTGCTATGTTGGTTCTATGAGGGAAGGGAAAGCAATAGTTGTTTCCATGTTAAATAATTCCCATACCTTTTTTGGTACTTTTTGGAAGTTCTCTTTTGATGGGGGTTATTCTCAAGTGTCTTGTCATCTCAAATGAAAAGATAGTTGTTGTCTATTGGGTAATGTGTTTTTGATATTTTCATCTCCATTTGGCAATTTATTTTTCTAAAAAAGAAAAGAAAGAGAGCTATGATGTGTTAAGAAATTATGCTGAGGTGTGAAGGAATCTCATTTCGAAGGCTGGGTGCATGCCAAGAAATTTGTGGTTTGAAGTTAAATGATTTCCATATTTAATTATGGTTATATGTGTGTGTGTGTATGCTACTTGTCTTCATGCAATGTTGTGCAAGTTCCGCTGAGGTGTGTGGTGTATTTTGGGACTTGTGTTGGCCTCTGTGAATTATTCCTCTTCTGCATTTCATAATAAACCTGGATGCTTAACATGTAATTTTTCATTTTCAGGTTAAATGGTTTTTAATGTGTTGTGGAAGAAAAGGTAAATGCTGCTTCAACATAAAATGACTTCCATTAATTTTCCACAATTTTATGAGAGTTGTGTTTTTAGTGTGGGTTTTATAGCCTATTGAATTGATAACAAAAGAAATAGAAGCACCTAATCTTTGTTAAGTAGCCAAAATATAGATGAAAGTAGCAACCATGTTTGATATAATGTGTTTATTTGTGGTGATATATATATACATGTATATGTTACTTATACATATACATGTATGTATGTATCTATGTGTATAATGAGGGCTAGTAAGCACATAAAATTGTCAGTAATTCGGAAAATTCTATGCCCACCAGACACCTCTTTCCCACAAGAGGCTAGAAAGCTGTCAATGTCGTGTTTGCATTTTTTTGGTGGGTTTTTATAAAAAATCAATCTTCAGCTTCGATGTTGCTTGAAATGCCATAGGATTTATTAGTGGTAGGTTTATTGTACCATGCGAGCCCTACCTGCAACCACGTAAACCTAGACAACATGGGGTCGGTTGTGTGGTGCTTTCCAAACTAGTGTTGGATTTTGTGAGTTTTTTCCATCTACATTCAATAATTTAATCTCGAGTGCTTGACAAGTAATGTTTTATTTTCATTTTCAATAGGTTGTGTTGTTTCATTGAAGTTTTTGATATATATATATATATATATATATATACCCACACACATACACATATATATAGAGAGGTAGCCCATGGACTTCAGTGGGAGCCTATGGGCCTTAGTGGGAGCTTGTAAGAAACATCAAAGCAAATACACAATAAATTATGAAGTATGTATGTATGTATGTATACACATTGCTATTTGATCTTTGTTATCGCTATTTGGTAATTTCACTCAAGTAAACATAACACTATGTTCCCCAACACTATTTATTTATGTTTGCGCATATGTTCCTGTATATTTTCCCACACAAATTATAGAGGGTTTGATTACTTTACTAGAGATTTTAGGTGGAAATATGGGTAATCAATATATGAGTAGGAAGTTCAAAGTGGTTTGAATTGAAATTCAAGATTACTTATTATTTAAGTATAATATGTTAAAGAGGCAACAATTAAATTATATATAAATTGTGAAACCAAGAATAAAGAGTATAAAGTAAAAGAAGCAATAGTCAATTTTTTAAGAAATTCTAAATGTAGCAATACATGGTATAAAGTATACACAGATATAAGGATACCTGGAAAATAAGAATGATATGAAAGTAATCTTCAAAACTTGGTAGGTTCTTTATTTAAAGCTATAAAAATTGGAAATCACATAATTATAATTTTGCTATAACATAATAATGTTCAAATCTAAAGATGTATGATAAGAAGTGAAAAGTGAAAGGAAGTGTAACATCAAACATCAACAACTGTAATCATACCTAACTTGCTACCATGCAATCATATTTATGTTTAATTGTCTGAATCGTTTAGAGTGGCAAATGACCCTACAGACCAAAAAGAAATTGACTTATTTTTTAACTATAATATGTTAAAGAAGCAATAGTTAAATTGTATATAAATTGTGAGTGCAAGAATAAACAATATAAAGCAAAAGAAGCAACAATTGAGTTGTATAAAAATTGCAAATGTAGCAATACATGGTATAAAGTATACACATATATAAGCATACCTGGATAGTGCGAATGATATGAAAGAAATATTAAAAGCTTTATACATATGGTAGTTAGAGCTGTACAAATTGAAAATTGCTTGATTATAATTGTGGTATAACATGGATATGTCTAAATTCTAAGATGCATGATAAGATGCAGAAAGCCAATGAAAACATAGTAGCGCATATCAACAATTGTAATCATCTGGCTTGCTAGCCTGCAATCCTAATTATGTTTAAATTCTATCAATTATCCAGTTTGGCAATTTATCTTGCAACCAAAATGGAGACTGCCTAGTGGCAGGTTAATTAAAATCACGTGAGTATCCTATAAACTATTTACCATGTAATTGACAATGACATTGCTTACATAAGAAACATGAAGAAATAAAACAAACAATGAATACATGCAAGTACATCCAAAGCATACATGCGAACAACCATTGTGAAAGTGCATCCATAGAAAGTATATCCAAAGCATTTTTTCCTATTTTCATATGTACGAGTTTAAATTATATGACCAAAAATATACTTTGTATTACAGGCGATCAATATAAAAACATTGGGAGAACCCTATAAGTATATGATAACCATTATTGAGGACTTCAACCATACGAGAAAGTAGGAGACAACCAATGCACCAAAAAAATTTGTCAAAGAAAATGAAATATTACAAGTGTGTATATATATTAGAAATACATCTATATTAAAAAAAGTCAAGAAATATCAATTCAAAACTATTTTATTTACTTAAAAGTTATTCTATTTTATTTAAGTTAATATGTATAGACATAAATGTTATATATTTCTTATTTGAAGATTAATAAATATTAATATTTTGATTTATAAATCACTGTCAAATTTAAAATATAATTTTTTTTTTTTGATAACATGCTCACTGAACATCATTACACTTAATCCCTTATTACAATTATAAAATATCTAATAAATCTTAACTAAAATGTCTCATTTACCTCAAATTAAAACCAAATAACGACCCTACTCTTCACAAACATATTATCTATATACCAACTTGTTAATGAAACTCTCATATCATATCCTTGTAGACACTCTAGAAACAAACACATTAAAAGATTTTTTAGATTTTATAGCATATATGCTCTTAAATTTATGTCAAACATGAACTGTCACACATACAGACGTACATACATCCCTACTAAGTAACTGAGCAACAAGTGACCGAGATGAGCTTTATTTTATGGTTCCTACTTAACACTATATCCAAACTACTTCTGCTCTCGGTCTACACAATTTCAGACCCCCTTACTCCTAGATACCATGGCCAGGAGGACCACCTCCACGACCACCACCACCACCACGTCCTGGACCACCTCCACCGCGTCCACCACCACGTCCTAGACCACCATCAGTCTCGCTCACTCCACGTCCTCCTCCACGACCACCACCACCACCACCACCACCACCACCGCGTCCACCTCCTCCACCACGCCCTCCTCCACCACCACGCTCTCCACCACCACGCTCTTCTGTCACCGCAGCGTCAATCAGGGTGGACGCAAATATAAGGCCCAACAGAACATAACATATTATCTTCGTTTGGGATGCCATTTCTCAATCCAAAATATCCAAAGACAAACTACCAGCTTGAAGAAGTTCAAGTATGGCATTTCCTATTTATAGCTTTTTACTGTCCTCTCTTCAAACAGATAACAATATGCGCTCTGCGTAGGATGATTGGGAATCCCACTGGTCGGCGTGTCCCACGTTTCAGATGGAAAAACGTTTCACGTAAATGAGGAAGCAAGCTGGCCATCAAATATTTGGTAGTAAAATATGCAGGCGCATGAAGCCGTAAAATTTTGACATTGAAGGACATTTGATATTATTGTGATCCAGCTTTTATTACTTTTTGTATATTTAATTGAGCTAAAAAGATTACAGACAAGGTAGATATCCATTGTTTTTGGTAACACCTCACTTTACTATCCCTGTAGAACATTAAAAAAATAAACGGTAAAATTGATGGCAGCCCATCCAAGGTTAATTATAGATTAAATTAACGCAAATGAGATATTTATGGTGACTCACCAGATATCAATGGAAACCCGTGTACTTGTAGTTAGTCACTGCCGACACTGAAATCTGAACATACTGGATGCACAATGGAAGAAAATTTTTAATATCAAAAAATAATTAAGATTGATATATGATTTGGAATTTTTGAATTATTTATAGCAATGAATAATTAAAAATGTGTTGCTTGAGATTTTTAACATTTTATTATCTTGATCAAACGTGCAAACAGTGTGTTGGATAGCCACGTATAAATGTGTTGCTTGAGATTTTTAACATTTTATTATCTTGATCAAACGTGCAAACAGTGTGTTGGATAGCCACGAAAAAGTACACGTATAAATCATACAATGAGGAAATCATGTTGAAGACACAACAGACACATTAATATCCACAATTTATCAGGTATATATACATAAAACATACATTTAAGAGTAATATACATGAGGCACATGGATGCACATAAAACATAAAGAATACATATAGAGCATACACATGAATATACTTGGGGCAAGAAGCATTCATGCAAAACATAGAGTGTACACATAAGGCACAAATACATGTAAAGCATTAAGTGTACGCATGAATTCACTTAAGGCATGTAGCATACACGTAGCATAAAGTATACATAAAAACCATAAGATGTGCATACACATAGTATAAAGTATACATAAATGGGAGTTCATTATACCCAACAACTTGTGTTGTTGCTCTTCATGTTGGCTTTGTTGGACCCTGCAATTAAGATTCAATATACATTATTCAATAAGATTAATTGTGCAACATAATGAAATATTAAAAAGTGTGTTATCTTATTGAGCTTCGCTTGGTTTTGAGAATAGTTTAATATTCTCTACTTAACAGGGCCAACCACGTGAAGGTGGAAGCTCATTTGGCCCCTCGCACCCCTAACATCACTATAAATTTCCCGTTAACATCTAACATTCATTCATTCATTCTTTCTACCATTAATAAAATATAACATTCATTTATTAATATCACATAACATTCATTAACACATAACATTGATTAACATTAATTAACACGCAACATTCATCGATATTAATTAACACATATCATTCATAACCATTCATTAGCACATAATTACATTCATTAACACATAAAAATCAGTCATTATCAAATAAGGTAAATTGCAATCATTTCTTTTTTTTCTTTTTTCTTTGAAGCTATGAAAAGACTAAGTGGAACATCGTTTTCTTCATTATTTCCCCCCTCTTCAGTTGTTCTGTCCCTTGCTCGTGATCACGATGTATGCCTAGTCCTATACTGAGGACGAGGACAATGAAGCAAAGGAGGGTCCTCTGCAATAACAAAGAAATGGGTTAAAATCAAAACATTTTTTATTATTGATACATGCATTTCATTAATTTAGAGAACATAACTGTTGTGCTGTTTACCTAATGGGGCCACATCATTTTGTCTAGCCTCAACCTCAACATGCTGAACACCAATTGCAATTAAATTTGTTTAAAGGAATAACTGTGGTCCTCTTTACCTAATTGGGGAACATCACATTCCTGATGTTGTGTACCTGGATCATGCTCCATTTTGTCACCACCGACTACATGCTCTAAAATATTAACAAAAAAGGTTACATTAATTACTACTATAATTAAAAATTAAGATTTTAATTGTATTAGTAATTACATAAATAAATTTGAATAGCAAATGAATACCTCCACTACTGGGATGCACATCCAGACCTTCATGTGCAGGTGGTGTTTCACGATTAGCAGGCTACATTCCAATGTCATGCACATTGTTATCATTTCTTGCTTATTTAAAACAAATATAGTCACTTTATGTTGGAACTCAACATCAATTGTGTTATAGCAGGTAAAGTATTCAATTTGAAATAATTTTCATTTAGCTTATTTACCTTTGTGATAGATGCACTAGAATCTTGTGTTTGCCCACTCAATTCTCGTAGCCGATCAACCACGTTTGTATAGCCTTGCTGGTAGGCTATTCTCTTGTCATCTTCTATGGGCGCTCTATTGAATTCAGAGCCCTTCTTTTTTGCTTTGTTTTGTGAATTTTGCTTGCATTGTTTGATAAAAAAAAAAATCGTTTGCAATTTATAAATATTTTGATGCGATATTTCATTTACAAATACTATAAAATATCTCTTAACGTTAATATATCTTAATTAAAAGGTCTCATTGATATCAAATTAAAACCAAATAATTACCCTACTCTTCACAAACATATTATCTATATACTTGATTTGTTATCAAAACTCTCATATCATATCCTTGTTGACATTTTAGAAAGACACATTAAAAGATTTTGGAGATTTTATAGCACATATGCTCTTAAATTTATGTCAAACATGAACTGTCACACATACAGACGTACATACATCGTTACCAAGTAACTGAGCAACAACCGAGATCAGCTTTATTTTGTGGTTCCTACTTAACACTATATCTAAACTACTTGTGCTGCCGATCTATACCCAACCAGACATCCTTACTCCTAGATACCATGGCCAGGAGGACCACCTCCACGGCCGCCACCACCACCACGTCCTGGACCACCTCCACCGCGTCCACCACCACGTCCTGGACCACCATCAGTCTCGCTCAGTCCACGCCCTCCTCCTCCATCACCACCACCACCACCACGCCCTGGACCACCACCACCACCACCACCACGCCCTCCTCCACCACCACGCTCTTCTGTCACCGCAGCGTCAATTTTAGTGTCTATTTTTTTAATGTTCTACAGGGATAGTAAAGTGAGGTGTTACCAAAAACAGTGGATATCTACCCTGTCTGTAATCATTTTAGCTCAATTAAATATACAAAAGTAATAAAGGCTGGATCAGAATAATATCAAATGTCCTTCAATGTCAAAAATTCACGGCTTCACGCGCCTGCATATTTAACTAAACAATATATGAAAAGCAAATGTCGATATCTTAAACTAAAACTACCAAATAGTTGATGGCCGGCTTGCTTCCTCAGTTACGTCAAACTTCTTCCATCTGAAACGTGGGAAACGCTGACCAGTGGGATTCCCAAGCATCCTACGCAGAGCGCATATTGTTATCTGTTTGAAGAGAGGACAGTAAAAAGCTATAAATAGGAAATGCCATACTTGAACTTCTTCAAGCTGGTAGTTTGTCTTTGGATATTTTGGATTGAGAAATGGCATCCCAAACGAAGATAATATGTTATGTTCTGTTGGGCCTTATATTTGCGTCCACCCTGATTGACGCTGCGGTGACAGAAGAGCGTGGTGGTGGAGGAGGGCGTGGTGGAGGAGGTTGTGGTGGTGGTGGTGGTCCAGGGCTTGGTGGTGGTGGTGGTGATGGAGGAGGAGGGCGTGGAACAGTCACACACTTATAATTTTAAGTTTGTGGGGTTATATTGACCTAAAACTACTCCAAACTTGGTTTCAATTCATAAATATTCGAATCCTTCGAATTGAAAGAAGATCAAATGTTCAAATTTCTATTTCACAAGTTCTGTAAGTCAATAGAAAATAAATGTGTTGAAATACACATAAATCAACAATCTTAACATCATTGTCACACAACATAGAACAGTTTTGTGCATTAGATAAAGTTCATGATAATTTAGATCAAACTCATGGAGCTTAAGATAAATCTACATCATTCTCTTTATCAATTTAGAGTTTCAAACATTCATCAAACTAAAATAACTAATCTTTTAACAATGAAAAAATATTCCAACAAACCCCTACATCATCTAGCCATCGTTCATTCTAGAACAACATACACCTATCCATATCCATAAAATTTTTTAAAAAAATATATAATTAAATTTTTGAAAAAAAAGTTAAACATAAATATAACTTCTCTCACATTTTTATACAGTACAATATAAAATATAACTTCTCACACATTATACATAACTCATAATATCTAACCACCTTTCATATATTTAATATAAAATTATGTTCTACTTATTAAATTATTGTAGCTCTCTCTCTCTCTCTCTCTCTCTCTCTCTCTCTCTCTCTCTCTCTCTCTCTCTCTCTCTCTCTCTCTCTCTCTCTCTCTCTACCTCTGTCTATCTATCTATCTATTTCTCTCCCTCTTCATCCTCCCTCTACCTTCATCTCTACTTTTATCTACTCTAAACTAACCACAAAAACAGTAGGAACCTAACGTTTTGCGTCTATTGTCCTACTAAAGTGCCTTTAATTTCTATCAAAGGGTTGGTAAGGATTGACTAAGTTAAACAATTAAATTAACTTGTCACTAAAATTATTATTAATATTATAGTGCTCATTGAAGGCATATGTTGTTAAAATATGGATGAATTAATTTTACTCTTATAGTGCTCATTGAAGGTATATGTTATTGTCAAAGTGTGCACCATATAGAAAAGTAATTTAATTCATTGATCAATCATTACATTGAAAATTCTATATTTGATTGTCTTTTTATTAAATGGGTTTTCAACAAAATTATAAAATATAGATTTGGACTATTGGTTAGGTGCACATGTCTCATTAATTTTTATATGGTCATGGTTATAGATAAAATATGTGACAATCAACAAAATATTAGTTTTCCTTGTTGACATTTATTAGACCAGAGAGGAAGGTCATTTGAATGGAGTTAAGAATGCATGGATAGTTGAGAAATTGTAAATATGTAATTACAATCATTCAAATAGTTTGAGCCTCATTTTACTAGTTTAAAAAATGACCATTAACTATTTGTGTATTGAACTAGTGCATGTTAATATAATCAATTAAGTATAGCTAACAATTTATTTATGTTGGGTTACATTAGATGGTGTAATATTTCAAAAAAAAAAATTAGGAAGGGAAAATATATGTATCAAGTGTTAAAAATTATTTGAATGAAATTCATATAAGAAACATAATACTTGCTAGGCATTTATAAATATAAAGCTCATTTTTTAATTTATTTATCTAGATTCTTTGGTGGAATCTTTGGCATGCCAAATAGAGTGAATTCCTTACCCTTTATAATTGATTATTCTCCTTGGATAAGGTATATATCTCAAATTTTCAAGACCATTAATAATCTATGATTGCTCTTTGGTTATGTGTATAAGATCCAAGCAACCTCACATATAGTATTTTTAATTGAACTATAGTGATCTAGAGAGGGAAGATCTTCTTGATGAAATGAAGATTTCACAAATTAATAAAAAAAGAACACCTAATTTGAATAGAATAACAAAATTAAATTGCCTACAAAATTCATGGCTACAAAATTAGTGCTTCTATTAGAGATGAAGTTTCATTAAACATAATAATGCAATTAAACATAATAATGCATATAGGGGAAAGGAAAATTTTGAATTTTATTTTTTCATCCATCAATTGTTTAAAGACAAAAATGATCAAACTTGAAAATTAGAGAATACAAAAGTGTTGTGATAAAAAAGAAGAGAATTTATTTGTTACAAAGATTATTAATTTGATGATGAACATATTAACAACTATTTGTTATATCTACATTTTATGCTTCTTCCCATCTTAAGATTCACGAAGTTAAAAATGTTGTTTTGATTAATAGATTTGTTACTTCATTTTAATTTTTATTTGCACAACCTTAAATCCTCTTGAACTATTATTTAAATAATTAAAATAAATCGGCAGCACAAGTAATTTGGATATAGTGTTAAGTAGGAACCACAAAATAAAGCTAATCTTGGTTGTTGCTCAGTTACTTGGTAACGATGTATGTACTTCTGTATGTGTGACAGTTCATGTTTGACATAAATTTAAGAGCATATGTGCTATAAAATCTCCAAAATCTTTTAATGTGTTTGTTTCTAAAGTGTCTACAAGGATATGATATAAGAGTTTTGATAACAAGTCAAGCATATAGATAATATGTTTTTGAAGAGTAGGATAATTATTTGGTTTTAATTTGACATCAATGAGACATTTTAATTAAGATATATTAACATTAAGAGATATTTTATAATAGTAATAAGGGGTAAAGTGTAATGATATGAGTATGTTATTAATTTTTTATTTTTTATTTTAATTTTGACAGTGATTTATATATCAAAATATTATTATTTATTAATCTTCAAATAAGAAACATATAACATTTATGTCTACATATATTAACTTCAATAAAATAGTTTCAAAATAAAATAGAATAACTTTTAAGTAAATAAAATTGTTTCAAATTGATATCTCTTGGCTTTGTTCTGGATAGATGTATTTCTAATATATATACACCTATTTAATATTTCTTTTTCCTTAAGAAATTTTTTTGGTGCATTGGTTGTCTCCTACTTTCTCATATGGTTCAACTCCTCAATGATGATTATCATATACTTATACGGTTCTCCTAATGTTTTCATATCGATTGTCTTTAATACAAAGTATACTTTTGGTCATATATTTCAAAGTTACTTGAGGACTTAATGGCACTATAATTTAAATGTGCCAAGCCCTATATAAAGTTCACAAAAATTACTATATCAAATTTGTACCATAATTGTGAGTATTTCACATTGAAGATTAAAAAAAATCTCTTGAATGTTTATTGTAATTGATCCTCAATGCGCTTATATTTTCTATTCATTACTCCCACAAATGTGTCCGGGATTTCCATCACTACTTGACAAGTAAACAAAATCAATTGTGCAATCTTAATATTCTCTTCATAAAAAATTCTTCATGGAAAAGTGAGATTATATCTTATCTAGTCTAGTTTTCTAAAACATTAGCATTAGCATTACCATCTGGAACATTAGAAAATATAGAAATACTTGAAAGTTAGTAGTAATTTTGACTTACAAAATTTATACATTTCTATGATACCAATGTAACCACTCATTTAAGGACCTCTATAAACTAGTTGATCATGGATTTTTATTAGTACATGAGTTCTTCAATATTACTCTTAATCATCACATGCATCTCCTTTTAGAAGAGAGAAGTTTTCAGATGATATAGAAAAACAATTAACTTAATGTCCAGTAAAAGGGACATGTTTAATAAGAAGAAATAGGTTTCTATTGTTATATGAAATGTGTTTGCATACATATTCTAATGAATCAGGGGGTTTAATCAAATGGCCAAGGTATTCTAATAATGTTTGATAACTCATGTAAGATCAAGAAAAATTGGTCTAATATTAAATATTAAATATTGGTGAAAAAATATTTATATTGTGAGAGAACGTAAATGTTCTTATTAGATTAAACTAGGATAGGCTTGAACCATTTGTAAGATGGAGGAAATGGAAAACTAAACAATGGATTTAGCTTCTTCCAACATCCATACAATAGACTACTTGCAAGAAACAACAATGCAACACTAAAATAAACTAATAACGTAAGTCAACAAGGATTTTAACTATATTGCCTTCCTATCTTCAAGATTTGGCAATAAATAGCTAATGCTCTTAGATTTTGACACTTAAACACCAAAAGCTATGAAGAATGGAATAAAGTGATTCAAAAATAAAAGATAAGTTTGCAAGTAAACAAAATAATGTTATGACCTCAAGATTTTGATAAGTGAGAGAGAGATTTATGTGATAGGTGCAAATGTATTTATAAGTATCCCCATCACTTGGAAATATACCGTGGGGACAATGTGGGATAAAATAAGGTAGTTATGGCTAAACATTATCCCACATTTCTAAATGTATATGATGGATGGAAAAGAAAAGAAATAAATAGGTTGGTTTATGGAGTGGGATTTGAGGATGAATAAGTATAAATTCATAAAATGGTAGAGATAAAGAGATAAAATAATGAATTGATTAAAAATGAATTAAATAAAGGAAAATAATAATGATCCATTTAATCACTATAATGATTATAATAAAGCATGAAGATATTAGATCAAAAAAAATTTGTGTCTACACCATTACATAGACATAAAAGTGAAGAAATCCAAGGTTTCACAAGGAGTGGGGGCCCTAAACTAGAGTGTCAACTACCAAAAAAAAAAAGGGAACAACAAACACCCAAAACCAAACACCACAAAACTAGAAGAGGAGACTAGACAAGAATAGAAAAAAAAAAATCCAACAGATACACCCCCACTAGAGACACAAACCAATGGCCTACATAGTGGAGGCTTCTTAATTTTTCAATCTTAGCTCATCACTTTCACTTTGTCAAAGAAGGATAACCTCTTGTTCAAATCTTTCCTTGATGAAATAGGAGGAGACTCCAGGGTAGCTTTCATCCTAGACATCATTGGCTCCAAACCAATAGCAGGAGAAGAATCCAAGTGATGCTTCTTTTTTTGTCTACTCCATATCAATTTCTTCCAGAATGGCCTATAGAGCTATGGAGTTCTTCTTTGATATTTCATTATTTTGTGCTATCATTTTGTCCATTTTCCTATTTAGGTACACCTGGTTGTCCTACAAAACCTCAATTTCCTTCATCATCTCCTTTTTGTGCTCCTTCTGGTCCATCTTATCACAAAGGCCCTTCAATTCCTCATCTATATCTTCCCACTTTTCAAGCTTCTCTGCTAAGTCATTTGTCACCATCAAAATCCTTTAATCCTTATCACCTATTGCCCTACTGGAAGCTCTAGTATTTGCTTCGTCAAGGGCCTCCAACCTACTAGTTTTCTTGCTTTCCACATTTAGTTGCCCTATAAGATAATGGACTATAGCTTCTTATTTGTTTTAGGCATCACAAAACTCATTAACCTTATCATCAAAGGCAAGGAAGTCTCATTTCCTCAAAGAGTTCGTAGGTGAGTGGGGGTGGAAGTGAAATAAGGGGGTAGAAGGGATGGCAGCATTACTAATACGGGTGTCTGAGGTACACTCAGACCCAATAGACCATGAGTAAGAAGAGTCTTCAAAAACATTCTCCTCTATCTTCATCTCTTAAACAATGTATTTAGTAATGGAAGGGGCTAGGGAGTTCATGGATTTAGCATACCTTCTAGGGTTAACCCTAATAGGGGTCCCTTTGGGTTTAGGAGTGGAGATGGCATCTTGACTACCCAAGTTATCCAACGGCTCAATTTACAAAGTGGGACCGAAGGGATAGCTAACTGGTCCACAAGTGGGAATCAAATTTAGGTAAAAATTATACAAATATAAAATAAACCCTTGTGCAAGGGAAGGACATTTTTAGTTCTAACAACAACCACAGATTGAGAGATAGACAAAAAAATCCAATAAGGAAATTTATCTTCACACCATACCTTAAATGGTTGAGCATAGGTGAAAGCTGAGAATGAAACTATTTTAATCTCCTATCCAAAGTGATAAACTTCATAAGGAGTGACACAACCTCTTTCCAAACCTAAGGTAAGTCATCTCTATCGAAACCACTTTTCAAGTGAGTAAATTTCTCCCCCAGCTTTAGGAACCTCATGAAATTCGCCTTTAAGTGACCGATGCAGGAGCACCAGTATAGTTCTCACCGGTTGGGCAGTTTTCAGTGAATTGCTTGAGAGTGTGGCATTTCTTCATGTTTGAGTGTTTAGTATTTTGTTTTTGGGTTTATTCCCTTGTGTTCGTGGTCTTTATTGTGTTTGATTTTCATAGAATTTGGCTTTGTTTCTGGTGATATGTGGGTTCTGGTATTGGCTTAGTTGATATGCTCTTACCAGTTAGTCTAGCAGTGTGTTGAGTGAAGTTGGATCAGGTTGCTGGTGATCTCCGTGACTTGCGGATCATTGGAGATGTTTCTTTGGGCCTTAGCCGGTATTCCAGAAGGTTCATGCATCGTTTTATGTTTTTGTGTTTGTGCTTAGTGATTTGAGCTGACATGTTACCATTGCACGTTTCATGAATCGGTTGGTCTTTGCGCTGACTTGATTGAGTTGTAACTATTTATGGATGGTATGAATGGAATTTGGTGAATCATTTGAGGATATAGAAGTTAGAAGATAGAAGGTGGACTTTTGAGATCGAGCGAAGATGTAGATCCGGTAAGAGTCTGAACTGGTTGGACTAAGGCTAGAAGGCTGAGGTCTAGATTAGGGTAGAACCTGCAGACTGATCCCGGAAGCCAATATGATATGTGGATGACTAGTGGATCTTGTAGATATATTGTAAGAATTATTTGTATCCTGGACTATGTTCCAGTATGTGGCATGTGTAATCCTTCAGACTGTAATAAGATTTATTCAAGTTATTTACCGATTATGTGTTCTATGTTGTTACCAGTTGTTCTTTCTGTTGTTTCTGGCATCTTGTTGCTGGTTACCGGTATCTCTTGCATGGTTTACGTGTTAAGCTGCAAGGTTGGGCTATCCTTAACTGGATCTCCCTACCTCGACTGCATCAAGTGGTATCAAAGCTAGTTTGTGAACCTGTTGTTGGATAGAGTGTTGTTTGTGCACCAATTGCTTGGAGAGAAAATTGAGGCAACTTGTGGACTTGTTCAAATCACCGAACGTGAGGCAAGGCAAGGTTTGCAAGTAGTCCGTCAATCCTAGAGCCTGACCTTAAGGCAGTTAGTGGGTGGAGACTTGAACAGATCGCCGATTGAGGTAAGCTACTGTTTGGACCGATAGATCACCATGGAGAGGCAACAAAAAGTTGTAGATAGATCATCGAACCCCTAAGGAAATTGAAAATACATTTTGACAGACTTCCAAACTAATCAAGTGATGGGACTCACTTTTTAATTAACCTTGAGAGTCTAATGTAGGAGAGCTGCTCTAGTTCTTATCGGTTTGGCAGTGTGTTGAGCGAAGTTGGATTGGGTTGTGGTTGATTTCTGTGACTTGTGGATCATTGGGGATGTTGCTTTGGGCCTTGGCTGGTATTCCCAGAGGTTCGCGCATAATTTTATGTTTTTGTGTTTGTTCTTAGTGATTTGAGGCAACATGTTACCATTGCATGTTTCATGAAACGGTTGGTCTTTGGGCCGACGTGATTGAGTTTTAATTATTTACAAATGATATAAATAGAATCTGGTGAATCATTTGATGATATAGAAGTTACAAGATAGAAGACAAACTTTTGAGATTGAGCGAAGATGTAGATCCGACAAGAGTCTAAACCGGTTGGACTGCAGTTGTAAGGCTGAGGTCCTGATTAGGGTAGAACCGGAAGACTATTCTCAAAAGATGATATGATATGTGGATGATTTGGGGATCTTGTAATTATGTTGTAATCATTATTTGTATCCTGGACTACGTTCCAGCATGTAGCATGTGTAATCCTTCAGATTGTAATAAGATTTATTCAAGTTATTTACTACTTATGTGTTTTATGTTGTTACCGATTGTTCTTTCTATTGTTCCTGGCATCTTGTTACCACTTACCAGTAACTCTTGCATAGTTTATGTGTTAAGCTACAAGGTTGGGTTGTCCTTCATTGGATCTCCCTGCCTTGACTGAATCAAGAACGTCTCTAGCAAATATATGTTTGGGGATTTTATTTTATTTATTTTTTCTCTCGTAAAGTATAAAATATATGAATCACTAAAAATATTTCATTCATTTGTTTAACTTTCCGTTATCCAAAAGATCCTACGAATTAACAAATTCATCTTCTATAATCTTTCTAGGGAATGAAACTGAGGATATTAGTCACATTAGACTAAATGATCATGAGCCATATGTATATTGTATTAATATGCCAAGAGTCTATAAAATAAAAGGGATAGCCTAAAATAAAGGACATCAATCAGACATTATTGTATTTCTGAGATATGCTTTCTAATGTTGTGTCTCAAGTCACTCTACCAAATTTACCCTTGTTGGAAGTTTTCAACGTACTGTGTTAGGTAAGTACAATTCCGTTTCATGAATATATATATATATATATATATATATATATATATATATATATATATATATATATATATATATATATATATATATATATCTGGTTGTACAATCCTGATAAGATATGTGAGTGAAAGGAAGATAATTTTCCTGACAGAGTTTTGTACAATACCTCATGCTATATTATTTTCTCATTCTTGTGTAGGCACATAAAGAGTTGGTACGAGGTTTCCATGTGAGCATCATTCCTCAAATAGGTCTCATTCGACATACAATTCGCACTACTGATGTAAAGTTCCTTACCAC
Organism: Cryptomeria japonica; assembly: GCF_030272615.1. Lineage (NCBI taxonomy): Eukaryota > Viridiplantae > Streptophyta > Pinopsida > Cupressales > Cupressaceae > Cryptomeria > Cryptomeria japonica. The sequence goes on from NC_081407.1 coordinate 276,040,079, forward strand.
ACCCTCAACACTTCTCTTGGCACCTCATGTCTTTTTCAAGCGGTAAGAACAAATATCGATACCTTGATCTTCGTGCACTTATTACTCAATCTGACCATAATATGAGTACTGTCATTTCTATTGTGTATCATTCTTACAATAGGATTGAACTCTCTCGTCACCATCTTATTTTGATGAATCTATTTTGAACTATTGTAGAGCCTAGATCCTTGATCACGCCTTCCAATCCTCCTGTCACATCGACTACACAATATTTCCACATAGTAGATTGGATCCTTGACTCAAGATATTGTAGGTATCATGTAGATACTGTTTAGGTGAGGGGAGTCAATACGTGTGCACCCTAACTTCACATGTTCACATGGATTTCCACGTCGACCCTCAAGACCTAAAAAAGTATGCCTAACTACCAATGCCATGTCAAAACCTACAAATATATTTTTTTATTGTTTGTGTCCATATGCCACATGTATTGGTCAATTTGGTCCATGGTGTCGACATTTGGCCAGTTTGGTCCACTGACCTAAGCCTGGGTAGGCCCACCCCAACAATTATCATGGCATGCAATTCAAAACCAACATACATGCCGCATGGCAATGACTCACTTCGCGACCCATATCTCCAACTTGTTTGCATTTACACTCCATCATCATCCTACACTCTCCCCTACATTGCCATTTACATATATTGCGAACAACATATACACTACGAACAAAATATAGATTGGCCATGGCAGTGACTCCCTTGGCCACCCATATCTCCCACTTATTTGCATTTACACTACATCGTTACCCTACACTCTCCTTTACACTGCCATTTAGTATGTGTCCCTTCACCTTACTTCCACCTCATTTCTCACATTTTTCGAGCACAAAATCATTCAATGCTCCTGACTCCTTGTCATTTGAGCCATCTCAACTTTATTTCTTTCCCACTTGTTCTCTATTATTCGACGCGAGCAGATACTAGTAGGTGTTAACCCTAACACCACATGCCCCTCATTTCCAATACCAGTCTCCCTTTACAAAGGTTCCTTCGTTATTAGGCAATTCACATCCATTTTGAATCATTTATGTAACGAGAACAAAAAACCAATTCAATGATTTTTTAGTGTTAAACTATGTTGTAGAGCTCAACCATTAACTTTGAATGGTGATTTGCAGCATAATTGAACACTAAAAGGCCTTCAAAAAACTATATTTCCTCATTTCATAGACTACATTATAGGGTGGATTATGATTTTGTTTTGAAATAAATGTTGTTGGCAATGTTGTCTACATGTATATTTAACTATTTGATAATGGCATGTAGTTCACACCTTTAGGACCTCGTACATGAATTGGCTCACCTCCCTAGTGAATTGAGTCACTACCTCACGGTGTGTATGTTAGTTTCACATGTTCTTTTTTTAATCTTTTTGGGATATTATTGTCAATGATTTAGGAGTAGTGGTAAGGGAGATTTTTGGTTGTAGAAGGCTTTTGATTCTACTTTCATTGTTCTTATTCCAAAGATGTCAGGGGCATATAGCTTTTACAAAATTACACCAATTAGACTTTGTAATTCTATTTATAATATTCTATCTAAGGTGGTGGCCAATCATATTCTTCATTTGTTACCCTTTATTATCTGCTCCCATCAGAATGGTTTCATTCCTAGGTGCCAAATCCTAAACTCTATTGTGATAATTTATGAGAGAATCCACTATTTGGAAACTAATAAAAGGGTTGGTTTTCTGTTAAAGATGGTCTTAATGAAATATTATGACAATGTTAATTGGGGTTTTCTCACTAAAGTCTTAAGATCCATTGGTTTTAATAATAGATTTTTGAATATTATTTGGCAATTTATCTCTATAGTCAAATCCTCTATAATTGTTAATGGCTCCCCCTCTACCTTATTTTTCTATTAGAGGGGGATTAGACAGGGGGACCCCATCTCTCCACTTCTTTTTATCATAATGGTGGTATACATGAGTAGATATTGGAAGAGTTAATATCTTTCGATTCTCTGAAAGGTCTTTGCCCTTTTTCTCAACAGCTTGTGTGCTCCCACCATCTCTTTGCTGATGACACGATCATTCTTGGGGAGTCCTCTGTCTTGGAAGCTAGATGCATTAGGAGAGATAGTTCTTTCTATGAGGCTACCTTAGGTCAAAGAATTTATCTTAATAGGAGTTCAATTTTCTTTTTAAATATCCCTGAAGATAGAATGAAGAAGATTGTGGATATTTTGGGTTGCAAGATTGACTCTTTCACTTCAACGTACCTGGGTCTTCCTTTGGGTGGTAATAAATTTCTGATTCTTTATGAATAAATTTTATTGATAAGTTTAACTCAAAGCTTCCTATTTGGAAAGTATCTCTCCTTAATCAAGCCAAGAAAACTCAACTCCCTTAAGCTTAGGTTCAAAACCTTCCAGTGTATGCAATGAGCTTATTCAAGTTCCCTAGAAAACTTGTTGATGCCATTGAAAGAATTTAGAAACATTTTCTATGTTCTGGTATGGAAGAGAAAAGAATATTGCCTATTGAGAATAGTGTGGGAGAAATCATATATTTTTAAAAAGCAGGGGGGTTTGGGGCTAAGGTATGTTAGGGAGTTCAATCTTATCTTATTGGCTAAATAGCTATGGCAACTTTTCCATTGCAGCCATGAGTGGAGTTCAATCTTAAGAATTAAATACCTGATGAACTCAAGATATTTAGCTTTCTTCTTGAACAGTCTGAAGATCTCTAAATTTGTCATTCAAAGAGGTATGGGATGAAAAGTGCGATCTAGTAACAATATAAGTTTCTAGACTGATAATTGGCTGGGGGAGGAACCTCTATCATCTTCAACATTTTTTGGACCATACATGGATGAATGCATTGAAAGGTTTGGTGCCTTCGTTAAATATAATTGGGCTAATGGAACTTGGATTGATCTTTCGATGGTCCATGGGGATCTTGGGAGCCTTAATGGCATTCCTAACTTTGTCTATTTATCACAATCTAAAGATAGATTGGTGTGGTCAGCTTCTTCCTTGAGCTCATATGATACTTCTTCTGCATTATCTTTCATCAAATCTGTCATCAAACCTCCCTTCACCCCCACTCCCTTTTTGGGCTAAAGTGCAGGAATCCAATTTAATCCCTAAAATTAATATTTTATTCTAGATCTTTGTTCAAAATAAAGCCCTTACTCTTGCCAATTTATGTAAATAGGGGTTTTATGTGGCAAATAGATGTTTCCTTTTCCATGCTCAGGGTGAAAGTTCTTTTCATATCTTGTTGGAGTGTACTTATGTTAGGGAGATCTAGGCTTTCTTTTTGAAGCTGTGGGGAGTGTAGTGGGTTTTTCCTTCTTCACTATCCAAGATCTTCTTTCTCGATGGGTCTCTCCTACTTATAACTTCATCCTCTCTTTTTTATGCGACATCATTATCCCCCATCTTGCTTGGGGGGTTTGGAAAGAGAAATAATCGAGTGTTTAGATATGCTTATCTTGGGGCAGATGTGGTCTCTTTGAAAATTTGTGGGGGTATCAAAGAGAACTTGTCTTGTGTTTCTTCTAATTATAATGGTTCCATTCTTATTTTTGGTTTTAATCTTTAGGTGGCCCTGAATTGCGATCTCCATATTGATATCTCTAAGCCTCTCAAGAAAGTTAAGAATCCTAGAGTTAATATCACTTGGCAATCTCCTCCTCATGGTTGGGTGAAAGTGAATTTTGATGAGGCAGTGAAGGGAAACCCTAGTCTGGCTAGTTGTGGGGGAGTGTTCGGGGATGAGTATGGTGGGTTCATTACAACGGTGACACTCCTATTGGGAAACCAGAACAATCACCTAGCTAAATATGTGGCGGCCTACTATGGGCTTTTATTAGCCTCTAAGTTAAACTTTAAAAAGTCTAGTTAGAAAGAGATTCGAAGATCATAATTAACTACCTTAGAAAGAAAAATAGTTGAGTTAGTCAATTGAAAATTGAATCAAGGGGTTGTTCAAAATTATTTGCTCCTTTGATAAATGTTACATATCCTGTAAATTTAGGGAGGCCAATGTGGTGGCCGACCTTTTAGCTAATATATGAGATTCTAGAAATCATAAATTAGAGTGGGGGGAGAATGCTAAATTGTCAGCTAAGTTAGAAGAAATGGTGGCCTATGATAGGATCCATGCAAGAGTTGTTAATCCTTTGCTCTTTAATGAAGACTAGAGGTGTTATTTTTGTGTTCATCCTAATAGCACACTTTGTGGGTAATTTTTGGGTTTTTTTCAAGAGTGAGAAGGGTTACTCTAGATGTCTTCTTCTTCTCGAAACTTCCATTACTATAGATCTTGAAGCTTCCTTCTTTTTTTTGTAGTGGTTTTTCACTATTGGGGGAGACAAGAACGGGCTTGAGCCTCTTAAATATGACAAAATTGAGAAAAACAATACCATATGGAGAATTTTGGAGAAAGGGGGGGTTACGCCTTATCTTGAAAGGCTTCATGATTGCAATCAAAACCTCTCTAAAGAATTTTCTAAAGGCTGGAATAAAGAATGGGTCACTATTTATGGGCAAAATTTTAATCTCACAGAGGATCTCATTGCCAAAGCCACTAGATTGAACATGGAAGGAAATAAATTCTTCAAAGATAGAAAGTCTATAGATGAAGAGGTGCAAATTCTCATTAAAGGAAAAAAGAGAAATTTTTTGGTCAAGTATAGAGGTAGCTACAAGATTAAATCTATTAAACCCTTGTTAGTTGAAGTCTTGAAAGTAATTCTGTAATTTTTCACCCTCGACAGTTGGTATTTGTTTGTTTACAACTATCATTTTTCCCTCTCCAATCATTTTAGGCATAAGGATAGGGTTTCTTTCACTTTTTTTCTATTATCTCACTAATACATTTGGCCTAAAATCCCGATGAGCATTTCCGATGATCTACGGCATTTCTTTTTCTTTGTCAGATTGATTTGTTTTTTTTTTAACTTGCCTTGTGTTCGTTGAAATTATGACACTAATACATTTGGCCTATAATTCCGACAGAGAAGGTATATTGTGACCAAATTTGATTTTTTTTTGAAAAAATGCCCGAATTCGTCGGAATTCCGACGATAATTTCACATTTGGTTTCAACGGAGAAGGCATTAGGAATGAAATTTGTTTCTTGTTTTTTTAAAGTGCCTGCATTCATCAAAATTTTGAGGACAATGGGCATTACTTAAAAAAAAAAGAAACACCGCATTTCATTTTAACCCAAAGCTACAATCCCATGCAAGCAGAGCTCTATCACTCCTTGCATGTGATCTCCTCCACCCAATCCTGAATCGAACTACCTGCCTATGAAAAGAAGAGCTCTATCACTCCCACCCAACCCAAAATTTGAGCTTCACTGTGGCAGCACATTCCAACTTTGACAACATTTCGCACAATTTAACAACTAAAAGGTTAGGGCGCTCTACTTCATATGAATTTTTCATATGAACTTTCATTTTGGGGTTGCACATTATTGATTTAACATTGATAATATTGAATTTTACATATGAATTTTGGACCTACTGCAAGGGAACTTTATGCCATGCTATCGACAGTTATATTATCTATGAAGATCATGATTATCGACAGCTAGATAAACCTTGATCATGCTAACAAAATATGGAAGTTGAACCTTAACAATAAAATGTTGAATAAAACACTTAAGTCTTGTTGAAGATCCCATACATCATATCAGGAATAATCCTAAAAAGGACCTCTTTCCTTACATTCCCATCATTAGTATACTAGACCTAATAGACATACTAGCATGCATAATTCCTTTGAAACATAGCATTAATTCGCAAGGGCTTCAAGAATGATAGCTTGATAATTGCCAATTTCTACTACTTTCATCGCAAAAGCTGCTGAGAGCCAGCCATCTTCCATATCCAACATCCTTTGGAATGGGGATAAATTTCTGTTGATGACCCCAATTCAGTACACCTCCCATGTATCTTCTATCAGGGTTTTCTTTCTTTCCTTCTTTGCCTTTTCTTGGATGTGCTCCTCTTCCTCATCATTTGGGTCCTCTTCTAAATCTGATGAGATGTAATTGCTTGAGTTGAAATACAAATCCAACAGGCCTACTCAGCTACTTAAATTTGGGTTCAATATTTTGTTAGCAATGGCCTACCCATCCACAAAGTGAATAAACCCATCTATCTTTTGGATACATGGCTCCTTTGAATCCAGAACATCGACCATTGGCCAGAGCACAGATTCGTAGATAAAACCATCACACTAATGTCTAGCACTACCCAAGATGCAGTTCACTAGTCTCCATACCGCATCTCATGCCCTATCATTGGTATGAAACAACCTCTTGCACTGCATTTGAAAACTTTCCTCTCTACACATGTAACTCAGACCAAAATGATAAACCATTTATGTGACACTTAGTTGAATATAGCATGCCTCCTCTCTACAAACACAATGGCCTTCTTATAATGATCAATTGTGAAACTACTAGGCCACAATTGTGGAATCGATTAGACTAGTCGGATTCCTCTCGATTGAATATTGTCCTCGAAATCTTCTTGCAATATGTGCATAATCTTTTTGCAGTGCTATCTATGTACCTCCATTTATTGTATTAATCATACTCATCCTTCTCTCCTATCGAGATTGGATTACTGAGATCCTTAGTACAAATCAAGACAAAATTTCACATTTTTTAACTAGATCTTGCTCTGATGTTCTAATTTGCATGATCTTTGTCGCTTCTTACTATCCTTAAGAGCTCTGCACTCTGTACCTCGTGAATGATTTCTTATTTTTCATATCTTGACTCGATACTACTGAATATTTAGAGTATGTATTTATTTTGGAGTCTGTATGAGAGAGATTGGGAAAATATGGAAATAACGATAGACCGTTGGACTTCATCGGGTAATTAAGAAAATAAGAATTGGAGTGGTATATGAAGAAATATCCTCAACACTCAGTCACTTGGGATGTAGTAAAAAAAGAGATTTTTTAGAAAACTTTGGCACCATAGAAATTCCAACTGAAAGTGTTAGTTGGATGCAAAACTTAACACAAGGAGACAATTAATCAGTTACAAGCTATAACAAAAAATTTAAGGAAGAATATAGAAAACTAGAGGAACCTTTAAGTGAAAAACAGAAAATAGAAAAGTTCATACACGTATTACATAGAGATATTTGAGCAAGATTGGATGGAAGTACCTAACAAATATGTTTATTCGATTTCCATGGCATGCCAGATTGAAGCTCAAACATGGAGAAGACTGGAGAAAGATAGGAATGCTAAAATCCTTGAAGATTTACAACTAAAAGTACATAAATTAGTAGTACAACAAGTAAACAAGGTCGGTGAACCTAAAAAGCCTAAGAAAATTTGGTATACATACTATAATAGGTAAGGGTGTATCCAAAACAAATGCCCCAAGGACAAATCAAAGAAGACACTAGCTACAATGAAATTAGAATGACCTAATTTTATATGCTATGTTATTTATCAATAATGAAATATACATCTAACAGAAGATTGTCTGAAGAAAAACCTCCAGTCTAAAATGGAGGAAATCAATATTGTCATAATCACAACTATGATGTGGATAAGAAAGCAATGTTGGATACTAAATCCCACATTGGCAAGATAACCAAAATTCCTACTACATGTTAAATAATTAACAACAAAGTTATCACGGCGACAATAGACAATCTAATTATAGAGGAGGTATATGAAGAGATTGAAGCAATAGAAGAAGAAGTGATGCAAATTGTTTTCACTGTGGAAAAGTGGGACATCATGCATTTATATCTTTGGCAGAGAAGAAAGAGAAATGTGATTTTTGCGAGCAAGACACTCAATATATATTTCATATGAAAATGAAAGGATATTCTTTCAAAAACTAGCTAGTCAACCTACCCAAAGTGACGAGTTACAAAGAGAAGAAAGAGTGATTTGAAGATGCTACAACAAGGAATTAGAGGATGTCATAGAATGGATATGGGGTCCTTGGATACTTCTATGGAAGAGTACTCTAGAGGAAAACTAGTCATGGAGAATAAGAAGAAAAAGAAAACTAGATGGGAGAAGAAACCACATGTTCTAACTAGACAAGGTACTGATACTCGAAAGAATAAGAAGAAATAAATGGTAGAGGAAGGTTATGAATAAGATTATAGTCTAGAAGAAGAAGATGATGAAGAACCAAAATATTTTTAGCCAAATAAAAAGCAACATGAGACAGTGGTAGAGAAAGATAAATAATCAATAGTTCAATAATAACATGAAGAGGAGGGTTGTTTCACTGAGGAATCTATTAAAATGCTTCAAGAACTAGCAGCCCTTGCCAAACAAAAGTCCACTTGGTTCTTAAATTAAAACAATGGGGAAATTAATGGAATAAGAAGAAACAAGTGAACCGGTTATTTGAGGACTGGAATTGGAAGAATGGTTGAAAGTAATTAGAACCCAACCCACCACCTCAAAGTTAAGGAGTATGTAAGTTAGTCAAGTGGTTGGATAAATAGACCAAAATTGTAGAAAATAGATGTTACAAGGTTCACAAGGATGAAGAAGAGGCAAACCCAAAAATAGATATTAAGGTAGGAAAAAGAGAATGACAATTACAAGTAAAGAAGGATTCTAAAAATCACTATTATAGTTAACCACTTAATCTCTGAGAAGAAAACATAGCTATATCAGATAGCCCAAAAATGGCAACAATAGGAGACTATTAGGAAAGAACTAGTTGTAGTATCGATAATTAAATTATTGACATAGTTTGTGGAACTATTCCCCTAAACTTTCATGGAGATGGAGGGAATTAAGGAAGTAGGTACTATGAAAATACAACTAAAGGAGAGCACTAAACCACATAGCAAAAGACCATACTACATAAACCCTAACATGAAGAAAAGGGTGAAAATGGAGCTAAACAAAGCTATCCAAAGAAAGATTCATTATTACCCGTGTTGACTACTTAACCAAATTGGTAGAAAATAAACCAGACAAAGATTATATTGCATATGCTGCTACTAAATTCTTGTACAATAATATCATTACCAAATTTGAGTGCTCCTTAAGTATCACAAGTCATGAGGGAAAGCATTTTTTCAATAAAATAATGTTGTCTTTGATTATATTTGGCATAATAAAAGGTGAATTTCAATAATGTTGTCTTTGATTATATTTGGCATCTAAACTCATTTGTAAGTTCTTATGTAACAATGTTTTTATTTTTTTTAGTTTGTCTATCCATTTGGAATGCACCAAAGCAGTTATAAAAAGATCTTTGAAAGATGTATAAAAGTATACAATTTCATAGAGTTCACAATATTTATTATTCTATTATTTTTTAAACGTGATAATGAGCATGAGAATTACTTGAAATATATAATTATTGAATAAATTTGAAACCTTAATTTCAAATTTAATGAAGCTATTTATACAAAAGATACAACTATTTATTATGGTTATTTTTTTTATAGTTTATAAAAAAATTCATTTCAAAAAGTAAAGTAAATATAGTAGTTAATGACATATGCCTAGAGGCCCCACTGTCTGCATACCAAGCATTCCTAGGAATGTGCTGGTATAAATACAATATACCATTGAGGAATGTTTATCAAACTTATAATTGGGGTAGCCAGTGTCTGTACAATAATGATTTTTGTTTTATATCCAAGTTAAATAACCCCGCCAATGGGTGGAAAATCTTGTGTACATATGTTTTTTTATACCTTATGCTTTGAATGGTTCCATGATGCAATATACATGTGCAAAGTGTGTTGGAGAGACTGGTTTTTGTGTCTTTGTCTGATAAGACAATGAGATGATGAGTTTTGGGTGGTGTGAATGCAAGAATCAGGCTTTGGAAGAGTTATTGGAAGTATAGAAGGGTGTGTGAAGACATCACAAATATGTCCCAAGGGTTGGCAATGCCAAATACACAAGTCAAAGAAGGAAGATAATGACTGGCTTAATGACAGTGATTTAGACTACAACAATGCAGCAGTGGGTTGAAATAATCCATGTGGAAAGGGGTGTAAGAAATGGGTTTGTGTGTGTTTGGTGTCGGGAAAGAGATTAGAAGGGGTTCACAAGCTTTGTGATAAGAATTTGGTGTATTGGGAAGGGGGTTTGTCCCTTGAAAGTGTCACTGTCCCAAGCATACATGATTGTCTTAATAGGACAGTGTTGCAACAGTAGGATACTTTGTAACCTTTAGGGTGGTTGGGAGGGTAAATTAGGGTGTTTGGCTATGAAAAAGAGTTCCCTTTAACTTGTCATGCAGTACCTTGGAGTGGTATGCACCCATTTGGCATTGGGAGTTGTGTCTAAATCACCACAAAGCCATTAGATATGTTTTGAGATGAAAAAGAAGAGTTAAATGGTTTCGGTTCAATTTGCATAATTTCTAATTTCAAGTAATTTAATTTGGTATATTATATTGAAACGTGATTTCATAACTAACATTTCAAATTCTATATAACTAGTTCTACAACCCAATTTTTTTGCCTATGAAGAAAGAACATGTCCGACAATATCAACGAGTTCAACAAAATAAGAAGACAATTGCTAGATTGTAGTCTAACTTGAAAAGAAAAGGTGATGGAAAATGTTATTGTCCCTGGAAAATTTGTAAGGGGTTAAAGACTAGAAGACTTCTAATCAAAACAACTAAGAAATATTGTAGGCTACATGGTCACATTGAAGGTGGATATGATTATCATCCATTGGTAAGTTTTTTATTACATCGTTTTAATAATTTATATACATAAGAAATCACTTGATGATGAGATCATGATCATGGTTTATTTATGTTTATCAATTTTATATAGCTCGAGCACCCCAGAGAACATGATATGCATCAACACAACCTAGAGAATATGGTTTTTGAAGTGGAGGAACATGGAGGTGTGAATATCGAAGCTGAAGATAATGATCCCATGGAAGATGATGATCATGAGCCACAAAACACAATTGAAGATGATGGTACAAATACTTTGATCCATGACACATTTAGTACTGGCGCAACTGATCATGATGATGAAGATGACCTTGATGTTGTTCATGATGTCCCTTTACTTGAGAAGGCATTTGAGGCCCTTTACGAAGGCTCCCAAACAACTCTTCTCTCCGTTGTATTGTTGTTGGTGAATTTGAAGGCCATGAATGGTTTATCCAACATAACAATCTCACGTATGTTAAGGTGTCTCATATATGTCATTATAGTTAATAAATGGTGAATCATATAATATTAACAAATTATATTTTTTTGTTGTAGATTGATAGGTGAGTTTTTGATACCACCATCAAATATTCTACCTCGCTCATACCAAGAATTATCTGCCATTATGAAAGATATTGGAATGGAGTATCAAGCAATATATGCTTATCCCAATGATCATATTATATATCACAAACAACATGAATTTTAAACTGAATGCCCTAAATTTCATATCAGTAGATATCAAACATGTCAAATAACAAAAAGGTTTCCTCGCAAAGTTCTTCGTTATATTTCCATTAATCCACGTATGCAACGATTATTCAAGTTCACTAGCTTGGCACAATTTATGGATTACCATGCACACAATAGAAGTCGAGATGACATTATTTGAATGTCTGTGGATGGTTCAACATTTATGAACATAGAGGAAAAGTGGCCACACTTTAAAGAAGAACCTCATAATCTTAGGCTTTCATTAGCAGCGGATGGTGTCAATCCATTTGGAGAGCTGAGATCTGTTTACTCAGTGTGGCCTGTTTTTGTTATCAATAACAACATTCCTCCATGGATGTCAATAAAGAGGGAGCACATAATGTTGGCAATGATTGTTCCAGGTATTTTATCATTTAATAGTCATCTACATTTAATTATAAATATTTTAGTAAAATGGTCATAATAATTATGTAATGTTTTTGTTCATTCGATTAGGTAAGTACCAAGTTAAAGATATGAATGTATATATTGAGCCTCTTATCGAAGAGTTGTTGGAGTTATGGAATGGTGTCACTATGTATGACATCTCTAGACCAATAGGACAAAGAGAATTTCAATTCCATACGATGCTTGTATGGACAATACATGATGCCCCAGAGCTAACACATTTTTGTGGTATGTTATAGTGTTCAAGTTGCGCATGATAATTATAATTAAAAAAATTAACATATTTAATCATATTATACATTATCTTGTAGCTCTTCAAACAAAGGGAAAATTTGCATGTCCATTTTGTGGTCCAAAGATGAAATCTCGTCATTCAAAAAGTTTAGGAAAGCAGGTGTTTGATGAGTATAGGCACTTTCTCCATAAAAATCATAAGTATCAAAATATTGAAAAAAATCTTTTCAATGGGAAAGAAGAGAATACATCAAAGCCATGAAGAATGACACCTCACCTTTGGAATTTTTAATAAACTAGAATTAATCGTCAAGGTAATGCCATTCCATCTAATGGTTTATGTCATAAAACATCTTTTCTATTGTGTTTTGTTTACTAATGACATGATTGATGATCGTGAAGGTTGTCAGGGCATAAATGACCACCTTCCTAAAGAACTAAAAAGTTATCCCTGAAAATTTAGTAGGTTTCCCTACTACGAGTAGTTACAAATTGTGCATTTGTTTGATACTATGCATATTTGAAAGAATAAAATATTGGATGGAAGGTGTGACAAAGAAAAAAATATCAAAATTTGTAGTGACATTCAGGAATCCAATCATGCAATGAAAAATGTCATTCAATCAAATAGCCATGGAGACCATATTAATATAAGTGACCTTCCTTGGTTATTAACAGACCAAAAAAGCAATTCTATAAAAGAAGTCATACGAAAAAATTGATTTCCCACAGGATTTGCTGTGAACATAAACAATCTCATATCAAAGAAAAGTGAATTTGGACCAGGGATGAAAACACATGATTGGAATACCTTCATTAATGTAATTCATGTTCTTGTGTTTTTACTACATATTTGTATACTGCGCATGTACTTTTCATTGTATTATGTTAGAAAAAAATGAAAAAAAATTATAACTGTTGCAGTACGTTCTACCTCTATCTCTCACAGACAACTTTGACAATAATGTCAAGAAAGTCATATATGATCTTGTAAAATACATGAGGTAAGTAGTGATATTTGTTCAGTTCATTGTATAGATATTATATTTGCGATTTGTTTTACTTGTTATGTAATATATTTTTTTGCATCTTGAATATCTTGTAGGTGGTTGTCATGTAAATAAATCCATAAAGAAGATATTAAATATTGGAAGAGAAAAATTCCTTATCTAATGTGTGAAATGCAAAAGTATCTACCTTCAGCTTTTTTCAATGCCCAAGAACACTACCTCATACACCAAGTTGAGGAGATTGAATTATGTGGACCTGTACACACTAGGTCAATGTGGATGGTTGAGAGGAACTTAAAATTTTTGAAGGCTTTGGTTCGACAAAGAGCACATCCAGAGGGTTCTATGGTGGAGGGATATATGGTATACCAGACTATAGTGTACATTTTTGAATATCTTCTATAGTTTGCAGCAAAGATCCATGTGGATCACATTTGGGATCTTGACCCCATTAACAAATTTGAAGGGGAGTACTTGACGGGAAAAGGTAGATTGGGGAAAGTGAGAGGTAATTATAAGATGTTATTGTAGTTAATTAATTCTTAATCTTCAAAATAAATCGATTGTAAGACGTCTATTTATTTTTTGTATAGTTGGTCAAGAGTGGGATGCACTACATTTGTATATTGCAAATAATCTTGATAAGGTGATGGTATGGATTGAACGTTGTCAACATTTTGCTCACACATTAACATGGGAAGGTGTGGCTTCATTGGTTAAAGAAGCTCATTGTAATGGAGATTCCAATGTTACGCAAAGGGAAATTGATTTAGCATATGGTTTAAGAGATAAACAGGTATGTATAAATTTATTAATCACCCATATGTTTATCAACTCATGATGCAATATTTTTTACATGTTTGACATATCACAAGTCAAACACTACAATGTTATGTGCTGCAATGGTCATAAATTTTGCATCAAAAAGTTGGATGACACAAAGAAAACTTGTGATTCTTGGATAACTGTAATCTTTGAGGTGATAAATATTTCATCGAAAAATGACATACATCCTCAAGAGTCTCAAAATCAATACTATGGCATTTTGGATGATATACTTGAGTGTGACTTTAATTCCTTCAAATTAGTTTTGTTCGTTGTCAAATGGTATAGGCTTCGATTGAATAAAAATGATCCTGATAGAACTATTATTGAACATGATAATGGTTTTCCAATGGTTAATACAAGGTTGTTTGAACCAGTTGGGGATGAGCCATTTGTTCTTCCAAGACAATATGAGCAGGTATTTTACTTAGAGGTTACACATAAATCGGGTTGGTCATTTGTTGTTAGACATGATCCAAGAGGAAGGCCGATAAAGTATAATGTAATGGAAGAAGAAGATATCAAAGAAGTAGAAGATGATGTAGATGATGATCACGATCGACAGTTACTCGATGATGATGAAGAAGAAGAAGTTGATGATGATGATGGTGATGGTGATGGTGATGGTGATGGTGATGGTGATGGTGATGGTGATGGTGATGGTGATGATGATGATGATGATGATGATGATGATGATGATGATGGTTACGATGGTGATGGTGATGGTGATGGTGATGGTGATGGTGATGGTGATGGTGATGGTGATGGTGATGGTGATGGTGATGGTGATGGTGGTGGTGATGGTGATGATGAACAAGACGCCGATGGTGGTGGTGGTGGTGGTGATCATCATCATCATCATCATCATCATCATCATCATCATCATCATCATCATCATCATCATCATCATCATCATCATCATCATCATCATCATTACCCTCATTTGCAAAATATCTCTCTCATTACCAACTAACTCTCCCATTTGATGGAGTGCAGGTACCACCAAATAGGTATTTGTCAGATGTGTCTTCCTTGAGTAAGGGAAATGCAGGAATATAAAATGAAAGTGAGACATGTAGTAGGTCTACAATAGGGAGATCAACTAGAGGTCAAAAGATTAGAAGAAAATTCAATAAACGCGTGAAATGTTTCCTTGCTCAAGGGGGGTCATGTTCTTATGATGATGAGACCAAAGGTGAAATTGAGGTGCCCTTTAGGTACAAACATCTATAGAAACAATGGGTACCCAAGGAACTTCCTCCAATAAACACTAATTTTTTTGTTAACGATAGAATATATCACATAGCACCTTCATTGTTACATGGTTTGGGCCTATTTTCTATGGACGACATAAAGGTCTATTACAAAAAAATTGTTGAATTGACAGAGTTTGTCAGACCTTGTTACAATTACAATAATTGGACGCAGATTGTTCGATATAAAAAAAGTATGCGTAGGTATGCACTGTCAGCAAATTATATACAACAGAAAGATAATGATCAAAGTAAACGAGTGGTTGTATACATTGATGGAAGGCCAAAAGCAACAGGGAATATTGCAGGTTTTATAAATAGTACGTGACCTGGGTCAACTAATAAACAACCCAATTGCATATTTGAGGCGCACGAGGGAAATCATGTATTCGTATGTGCGATAAAATCAATAAGTGCAAGGGAAGAGCTGCTAAACTATTACAATTTCAATCGTATAGATACAAACAAAGTTTCTATCATAGGGGTGGTACGTACTATATACCATTTAAATTAACCAACCTCCAATTAATGACTCCAATATACCATTTTATTATGATTTTTTTTTGCTAAGTCTATTGGTTTAATTTTGCTAACGTTTTTATAGTTTTTCTTTGTCATAGGGTGACATGGATCCATCACATAGCGCAGACAGGGATGTAGGTCGCGACACTTCTACCTAGCAGGTAAACCTCATTGTAATTGTACAAATTTTATAGAAGCAAACTATTACATTATTACGTTCTTTTTTTGAGTGTTTTAGACTAATTTTGTAATTGATAATGACATTCTTGTCATAGACGGATGTTCGGGGAAAGGGAAAGGGAGTTGTAGTACCTGAGCACCTCTCTAGGGGTGTGGCCTCAATAGGATTAAGCGATGATGACCCTGGAAATTCCACAAACCCTATGGAATTGAGAAAAAAGTCACTTAAAAAAATTAGTAGATAGATTGTTTCTTTGGCATCCATGGAGCCTCAGACTGATGAGATACGAGAGAGGGTGCAAAAATTGATTCAGACAACAGATAACTTGCAAGTAAGTAGTAATAAAATCTTTAATTATAACAAAATTTTTAATAATGGTTTATATTTTATACTCTTTTATGGCATTAACTAAAATATGTACGTGTTGTTTTTACAACAATTTATGAGTCCTCATGAAAGTGTTGGCCATGATCAGGGTGTTGCAGGTAGTTCAGGTGATGATGATTTTTTTGGCTTATCACTTTGAGTACCCAAAATACATCATACTTGATATTGTCAATGTTCATAATAAAGGTTCATCCTTGTTTCCAATTCTTGCACTTTTCATATATTTAATATTTTATATATTTAATGTATTATTCTTCAGGTGTTGTCAATGTTCCTGTCCAAATGTCGTTGGTGCCTCATCAAAGGTTAGCCCCACCTGTATTGCCGACTACAATATCAACAACATGCAGCATGCAGACATCGTCTACTGTAGGTCGTATTGGCCCGCCCACTATTGTTAGATCCCTCTTTTTCTCTATCTTTTGTTATGTGTTTATTTCGCTTCAAGCATTCTTTCTTGGGGAAATTTCATAGTGGATTCAATTTTTGGAGAAAAATATGCACATGAGGATGTGCCAGAGGCAACTACTGTCGATAACATACCATCATTTCCTGGATCTTCTCATATTCCTCTAGTACGGGAACGTTGCAGGCCACATTGGTGGTGAGCGACAAAGAAATGATTCCCTTATAGATACAAAAGGTTCTAGGTACTTTAAAATTATTATTATATATAGTCTAAATGTAATTTACTTTCTAATCACTCGTTTTGGACTAATGATCCCATGAATTTTTTGTAGGAAATGATATTTTTATAAAAATATTAATGACATTGCATTGCAGATATTTGGGCCCACCATACGTAAAATGTGGAACATCATATGTGAACTAACCCTAATCCACTATTTTAATTTCATATCATTGCTAGAATAGTTTTCCTTTGATCCATTTCTTGAACTATAATAAATATAGCTTCGTTTCATTTCAGAATCTAACAGGTTTGCTTTTTCTTTAAAAGGTGGAATGACCAAGAAAAAAGCTTAAAAGATGAATTGACAAACCGTATGGTTGAGTGGTTTGGAAATCACACCTTTGACAAAACCAAGCTCCTTCTAAAAGCTAGCACATATCTAAAATATGTGAGGGACTAGTATAGGACCCATTTAGAGAAGAACGTAAAGTACGAGAGACCCCCCATGATTCCAGAGAGGGACTAGAAGGACCTAATTTTGGATTCCAAGGAGAGAAGTGAAAGGAAAAAAGGAAATAAAACAACAGATGCCAAAAGAAGGTATGGGATACTATTAAGAATGTAATTATGTACTAATTAATTACTCTTTATATTTATATAATCTAACATATTTCAAACTTTTCATAGACTAAGTGACATGTCAAAGGTAACCAAGGAAACACAAGAAAAGAACGGGCAACACAAACTCGGCTCTGGTGGTTATATGAAGCTTGCCACACAAATTGTAAGTATCTGTAAATGAAATATCGCATCAAAATATTTCTAAATTGCAAACGAAATGCAAGCAAAATTCACGATACAAAGAAAAAATGCAGGGCTCTGAATTCAATAGAGCGCCCACAGAAGATGACAATATAATTGCCTACCATCAAGGCTATACAGTCGTGGCTGATCAGCTATGAGAATTGAGTGGGCAAACATAAGATTCTAGTGCATCTGTCACAAAGGTAAATAAGCTAAATGAAAATTGTTTCAAATTGAATACTTTACCTGCTATAATCTAATTGATGTTGAGTTCCAACATAAAGTGACTATATTTGTTTTAAATAAGCAGGCAATGATAACAATGTGCATGACATTGGAATGTAGCCTGCTAATTGTGAAACACCACCTGCACATGAAGGTCCGGATGTGCATCCCAGTAGTGGAGGTATTCATTTTCTATTCAAATTTATTTATGTAATTATTAATACAATTAAACATCTTAATTTGTAATTAGAGTAGTAATTAATGTAGCCTTTTTTGTTAATATTTTAGAGCATGTAGTCGGTGGTGACCAAATGGAGTATGATCCAGGTACACAACATCAGGAATGTGATGTTCCCCAATCAGGTAAAGAGGACCATGGTTATTCCTTTAAAAAAAATTAATTGCAATTGGTGTTCAACATTAATGTAACCTTTAGTATTTCAACTCCAGAGGATCTAGAGGGTGTTCAACATGTTGGGGTTGAGGCTAGACAAAATGATGTGACCCCATCAAGTAAAGAGCGCAACAGTTATGTTCTATAAATTAATGAAATACTTGTAAAAATAATAAAAAATGTTTTGAATGTAACCCATTTCTTTGTTATTTCAGAGTACCCCCCTTCGCTTCAAAGTCCTCGTCCTCAATATAGGACTAGGCATACATCAAGATCACGAGTAGAGGGAAGAACAACTCAAGAGGGGGGAAATGATGAAGAAAATGATGTTCCACTTAGTCTTTTCATAGCTTCAAAAAAAAAGAAAAAAAGAAATGATTGTAATTTACCTTATTTGATAATGGCTGATTTTTATGTGTTAATGAATGTAATTATGTGCTAATGCATGGTTATGAATGATATACGTTAATTAATATTGATGAATGTTGCATGTTAATTAATGTTAATCAATGTTATGTGTTAATGAACGTTATGTGATATTAATGAATGGATTTTATATTTTATTAATGGTAGAAAGAATGAATGAATGAATGTTAGATGTTAATGGGAAATTTAGAGTGATGTTAGGGGGGGGGAGGGGCCAAATGAGCTTCCACCTTCATGTGGTTGGCCCTGTTAAGTAGAGAATATTAAACTATTCTTGAAACCAAGAGAAGCTCAATAAGATAACACACTTTTCAATATTTCATTATGTTGCACAGTTAATCTTATTGAATAATGTATATTGAATCTTAATTGCAGGGTCCAACAGAGCCAACACAAACAACAACACCACAAGTTGTTGGGTATAATGAACTCCCATTTATGTATACTTTATGCTATGTGTATGAACATCTTATGGTTTTTATATATACTTTATGCCACGTGTATGCTTCATGCCTTAAGTGAATTCATGCGTACACTTCATGATTTACATGTATTCGTGCCTTATGTGTACACTCTATGTTTTTCATGAATGCTTCTTGCCCCAAGTATATTCATGTGTATGCTCTATATGCATTCCTTATGTTTTATGTGCATCCATATGCCTCATGTATATTACTCTTAAATGCATTTTTTATATATATATACCTGATAAATTGTGGATATTACTGTGTTTGTTGTGTCTTCAACATGATTTCTTTATTGTATGATTTATACGTGTACTTTTTCATATATGCATTGTAGCTTAGGGGGTATTTGTGTGTATTACTTCATGTCTTTCATTGATGCTTCATGCTCCTGCCTTACCTTGCATGCAACAATACGTATGTTTCATGACTTAAGAGAATTCATGCTGTACATATATTCAAGTGTATGCTTTATGACTTCAATGGACTCATCTGGATGCCTCGTGCTTTATGTATGCTTCCTTCTTTATGCGTTAAGTATATTCACGAGTATGCTTCATGATTTAAGTATTCATTGTATGATTCATAATTCAAGTGTATTCATTTGTATGCTTCATGATTTAAGTGCTCATTATATGCTTCATTCTTTAAGGTATTCATTTAATGTATTTCTTATGACTCATGTGTATTCATTTGTATTCATTTGTATTCCTCATGTTTCAAGTGTGTTCTTCATGTTGCATGCACAACATGTGTGCTTAAGTGAATTCATGGACACTCTACATGTTACAATGAACATCTTGTTAGCATATAATTTTTCAAATTAATTATTCTCTTAAAATGTTGCTCTCCTCTATTTATTGGTTTTATAAATTGAACACTCTCTATCATGAGAATAGTTACTGCAGGATTTTTTGTGCAGGGATGATCTCACAACATCAGTCCTCTTCTATCTACGATCTGTCTCTTGAGATTCAACCCTTAGATGGGTGACTAAGGAGTAGCAATGAGTTGGGATAAGACATCTGAGGTTTATTTGGGAGCTAAACCTACCAGACAATTCCTAAAGTGACCATAAATGTAAGAGGGCAATTGAATTTCAGTTTTCATCTCGACAAATTTGATTAGGAAGAGCAGGATCTATGTGATATTTCAGATGTTAAGATTTTAAGAGGTTTTTGCTTATATATAACGCTGTAAGAAATGATATTTTATTAAGATAAGTATGTTTTGTTATAGAAAAAGGCTTATTTTTCCATCGGTGTAACTTACCCCAAAGAAGGCTTATTAGCAAAGCCATCAGGAAGACATGAGTTATCGGAGCAGAAGGAAATAAGCTATCTCGATACCTGATGGGTCTATCGGGAAGACATAATAAAATACTATTGGCAAATAGTTACACGCCATCAGGGTAACCTAGGTAATCGGGATGTGGCTTGATAGGCTATACCGATACCCGATGGAAACACAAAAGAAAAGGTTCATCAGGGAAGAAACAACCATCGGTACGAGGCGATAAGGGCTATATTGATACCCAATGGAAACATTCGTAAAACACATGCCAATAAAATAACTCAGAATAAAATGTTTTTGTGATGCCAAGGAAATATTTCATTGAAAAAGTAATACTGATAAGCCGTTGCAGAGTTAATTCAAACTGAAACTAGAAGCGACCTATATTTAATGCTCTTAGATGAACTGGAGGCTCACATGAGGCTAATTGAGAACTCACTCAGGAAATAAAAGCACATGAATAGAGAATTTGTGTTCATAACTCTTCACACAGCGTATCTTCTTCAAGTAGATAACATGATTGAAGAACTAGGGCTAATAAATCTTCACAATTGCAAAAATGGAGGCCTCGAGTTCTTCAGGGAAAAAGAGGATCGCTAAAGGGTTCGAGTCCACATCAAGGAAACTGAAAACATCAGAGACTCCTCCTGCATGGATATTGAACTAGGACATGATCGACCAAATGCAAGCACCAGGGCCGAAATCTGGAAGATCAAAACAACATTTGCCTATTAGAGACCAACTGGAGGACAAACTTAAGACCGTCAGAGATGTGTGGACTAAAGTAAGGGGTTACGAACTTTTCCTGTTTCATTTCTTGAGATGGAATAGGGAAGTTCCAATTTGTAACCTGTGGATGACGAATTTAGGCAAGCTGGTTGTTCCAAATGTGTTTGTAAATATTAGACTGTTGGAAACTTTGGTTAGGAATTATGATTCTGTAAAGAGGTGCATACAGCTTCCAAATTATGATGTATTTATCAGGTTTAACAGAGGCACCACAGATAAATTTTTTAACCTTGACTTTAATCATGATGTGCACTTATCTTTTGAGAAACTGGAAGAAGAATTTGTGAAAATTGACACTACTTATAAAGGGTGGAATCTCGCTTTTTCATAAGGCTAAGAAGGGTGTTTTGATTGATGAGGATGGTCCCCCTTTTAGCATGGACATATTCAGGGATTACTTGCAGTATACTTACATGTCATGTGGACAAGTGGGGGGTGTTGAAGTTCCGGATGTGGCCAACATTGGGCCTCTAGTATTAGCAGCTAATATATAAATGTATGAACTAAGGCTCTTTAATTATGTTGCATACCTTGCTGAGAAACTACACGAGGGCTTCTTGGACCTCAGGGACAATAAGGAACCCACATTTCAGTTTTATTCATTGTTGATGCACATAATTTTGTTTTATAGAAGACATCGGGGCATGCGGCCATTGAGTCTACGATTGAACATAGTAGACAATTGTATCAACCAGGGCCTATGAGGCCATTGATAGAAAGATAATTGAAGAATACAATTTGTTCAAGTTTACTGCCAGAGTTAATTATGACCCCGAAGGATACATAGGTATGTGCAAGAAAGGACAGAGCCTGGGAGATTATGTGCACATTCCTGTGGAATCAGAGGACTTGTTTCAAAATATGGAAGAGGAAGAAGCCCAACTGGTTATTGATAATTTTATTAAAGACCTGGAAGAGAAGAGGTTGAGATTACAAGAAATGGAAGCGGAAGAAGAGGAAGGTGAATAAGAATTAGAGGATACTGAAACCATATCCAAATAGTAGGCACCTGATATTATTGAGGAACCAGACTTGTAGGACCAAGTTATTCGGCTTTTGTTTCAGATGATGTATTTGTTCAATCTAAGGAATTTAAATCTTTTCTTTATCATTTCAAAGGCAAGAAGTTAATGGACTTTGTCCCTAATATTACCCATGAAAATGAAGCAATGTTATTGAGAAAACTTAAGGAAGAGATTGATGCAAAGGTCACAACTATGACCCCTCATAGAGGGAGACAACTTTTAATTGAAGTCAATGTTATTGTTTTCCCAGGATGGGACTTAAGTGCATATTTTATTTTTGACAATATGTTGAAATCAGAAAATAAAGAGTTCAAATTAGATATCCAAGGATTTTAAGATTTTTTTATTGGTTTGAGATTTGATCAAGATGAGGAAGCTCTACAGTCATGGGTCCTTTACCCTCCTAAAAAAAAACCAAAAATCATTGATGTGGATAAGGACTTTGGGCACATGATGAAATGCAAGGTAGGTGAAGTGGACCATGTTATAACAACAGATATGGGTATTGATCTTTCATTGTTTAATAAACCACAATTAATCAAGGTGATAAAAGAGAGATCAATATAAAGGTTTGTATGAGGGATTGCTAAAAGGAGGAGGTCAACCATTGCCAATGATTCATGGTGGACCCCAAATCAAAAATAAATATGAAGAGTTATTACAAGAAAATAAGAGGATCCAAAGGCAAATTCAAAATGTGAGATCAGACACTTCCTCTGTATTGCTAACAAACAGATTTAATAAATTGTTGATACCTCTAGGAGATTTTTAGATTGTATATCAGAAGAACATGGATATTGCCCTATCCCATCATCGGATCTACATTAGGTTGGGAACATTGTAACATGATAAGAGGATGGCAGATGCTAATAAAAAACTGATTGAAGAAATACAGGGTCTTATAGATGCACATGAAAGGTTTGGAGAAGAATTGAAGTGTGAATTTGATGAATGCAAAGAAATAACACAGTATGGTTTTGTAGAGTTTACAAATTAGAATGGAGGAATCAAGGATAAAGACAAGTGGCTCTTAGAATTTCAGACCCTTCTCAATGCTACTCTTGACGTTGCTCATTCTAATGGTTTGGAATTGACAAGGACTATGGAACAAATGGAAAAGTTCATCACATGGGAGATCGTTGTTAGGGACCTAATCAATGATGTAGACACCTATAAATCAGAAGAATACTTGAAGCATATTCGGAAATGTGGCGGGGTCCTTAGAGATTAAAATTATTTTCAAACATTGCAAACTGTTGTTTTCTAGTGCTTTTATGTAATGTGTCTAGTAGTTAAGTTAGTTTTAGTCTGTTAGGATAGTTTTTCGGTAGTTAGTTTCTAGTTAGTTTTTTGTTGGTTTTAATTTTAATGAAAGGGTATGTCCTTTCATCTTCAAACTAAATCCTCATCTATATATAGAGGATCTTTTAGGAAAAACATATGACATAAGTTCTTTATAGTTTTTATCAAGACAATCTTTTTTAGCTTTTCTTATGAACTCATTGTCTGGAAGTATCAAGTTGGTGGATGATACATGCTGAAATCAACTGGTTTAAGTATTATATTTTCAATATAAAGATTTAAGTGTTTTTATTTCATTATGGTATCTATCTTTCAATTGAATTGATTAGTTCCTTAGATAAATCTATGTACCTAGATTGTTTCATTGTGCAGTCTTGTGTTGTTGTGATTAAGATTGATTTTCAGTTTGAATATCAGTTTGGAGGATTGGTTGAAAAACTTCAAATTGTCTTATTGGTCTCTCACAGCAAGGTTAAATTGAGTAAGACTAACTGGATGTTATATTTTAATTACAACTCATATAGAAGCCTTTGAAATGATGGTATTGTTTCATTAACAAGTATTTAAAATTGTCTCTAAGGTTATACGTAGAATCTCTTATTTGAAATGGTATGAAATCAATAAGGAATTAAGGCACTGGTCTTTTGTTGAATTTATATATTTGAATCAAGTATTTTCAGAGTGAGCTTCATTAAGAAAATATATTTCTAAATCACACAAATATCATTTTATAAACATTCATTTACAAGTAACAGTTATAGTTTTTCAGATAATAAAATTGGGTTCAAGAACAATTGTCATCTTGGAGCTATAAGGTTTTCTAAATTCTCTATAGAAAAGTTTCACACCAACAGAGTGGATTGGTTAATAAGGTTTACCCGCCTAGGTTGAGCGAAGCGTGAAGTGCAGGGGAATTTGGTTCGCGACCATTCCCGTTTGTTGGCCAGGACTGATTGAGAGATCATTAGGAGAAGTGGAAATACTATGTGATTTCCAAACTGTGGTTTTGGGAACCAATAGATCTCATGCTTTATAAGATACATATATTCACATGTATGATCCTTATTCAAATGATGCCTTAATATATTCATAAAATTATATTTTTTGAGTTTGTTTTTCATTGTATTTCATTCTTAATTGGTTTGATAGCTTGTTATATGTCTATAGAATGTTGTGCTAACATATTTGATTGATAAAGAGGGAGAAGTCATCCCAGTGGAAAGTCAAAGAAATGAGTCTGAAATTGATGGACTTGAGCAGCTCTTGAAAAATAAAACACTCTCGAGGTGGGCAATTATTTTTAATATAATTTTTACTTTTTTAAGTTTGTTTTATTCCAGTAGATCTTCGTATGGTTCATTCTTTTCTATCTTTCATTATCATGCTTATTTGATAACTTTGGATGTACCTGTCATGGGAGGGAGATTGATGCTAGTAGACATGGCTAGATCTGAGAATATTGATCAATCTGCCTTTGCTGGGTTTGAGGAAAAACTTCAGGTATTCATATTCCTTATTATCATCATTCATTGCACACAACATTTCTATATCTAAGGTCAGACTGATGTATCCATTTTATAATTCAGAGATTTATAACGCAAGCATATCACACACACAAAAGCCAAATGAACGTTGCTAAATAGATAATTCCAAACCACAATATTATAATTACATCTCCTCCAAAATGATATTGCTCTAAACTTAATAGAACCCGTACATCTAACTTTCCTCTCCTCATTTGGTGAACACTTTAAATTCCTTTTGAAAGATGCCATGCACTATATATACATATTTCTTTTGTTAATAATTTTAGACTTTATAGATTAAATGCATATACTTTTATTTATTTCTAGTGTTCAGTATCACTTTTCTTTGGCAATCATCAAGGAAATATTAATGTTTCAAGGTTTTGAATCACTATTTTTGGCAAACATCAAGATAAATTTATTAGTTTCTAAGGTTTAGATCACTTTTCTTGTTCAATCACAAGGATATTTTGTTATTGGATTGGGGAAAAGTTAAAATATATATAAAACTAATTATTTATATATTGTACATGATCTTCTATTGCCCTAGCATGAAAGATAACAAGAATTCCTTGTATTTTTTTTATCATTTAAATTCATTATCAACTTTACAACTAGATCTAGCCTAAAGTTCAACTCTCATAACTATTTGGGTTGTTAAGATGTTTTTTATATTTTCACTACTTGTGTTATACAATTGGGAATTATGACCCTCACATTCACAATTCACCTGCCAACATGTCCCTTAATCAATACTCAAATTATTCATATGCAAACCCAAATCATATAAATAATAAATGTCAAATCAACCTTAATAAATCAATGGAGTCACCTAATCAGTGTCTCCTCCTCCCTAATAGATAATGGGACATCAATTACACAATCTACAATATGCAACAAACTGTTACAAGCCTTACAAAAGGAATCATTAGCTCACTACATCATGGCCATGGATATTGGAGGATCCTCTTAGAATGGTTTAATCTTCTTAAATTAGATTCCATAGTTGAACTATAAGCTTTAATAAACACTCTTGTCCAAGAAATCAAACACCATGACTTGACCAAAGGTAACTTAGGTAACTTTGTCAATCACAAACATTTAATAAAATTATAGAAGTCCTGAACACCCAAGGCTGATCAGAACATGAATAGATTCTTCAAGATTTTCACCATGGTTGTATATCCTAATTTGCCATATGAAGTTAGATCTATCTCCCCTTAGAACCAAAATGCAACACTTTCCCACCCTTACATAGAAAAATATTTCAACTCTAACTCTCACGTGCAAGCTTCTATCATGTCCCTGCCATGACAACTAGACTCACACCATCTCTAATAAGGGGAAAATTGTCTTGTTTCAGGACTTCACAATTTTCTATAACTGAAATCATGCCCAAACATCAATCTGACACTTTGTTAATGCAAAGAAAGATATATACATAGAAATCAAGGTGTATATCATTGTCTTTAAGGAGTGGTCCTATTATCAACTAAGGCAACAACCTTATTAGTAGTGATACAATCTCAACCTTACTGGATCGGTGATCTCTATTGTGTGTTTAAAATTGTAGCTAGCTTAGATACCTGACTATTGAATTTTAATATTGTCAATGACAATTAAAATTCCTATGTATTACCACTCATGCAATCTGAATCATACCCCACATGCTAAAAGTGAACCAACAAGCACCATTGTAACTGGCATGCGTATTATTTTATTTTATTTTTTAAAATCAATCTCCATTGGAATTCTGATGGATACACAACTTTGTACCGATGGATACACAACTTTGTACCGATAGCCAAATCGTCGAATCAACAACATCCTCGTCGGTGCAAAGTTTATGGCAGGCGTCGGAATTGTGATGTCGATTGAAGAAATGTCCGACGAGGATGTTGTATGTCCAGCGGCAATTTCTTGTCGGACGGTCGTCGTAGTTGTGGAATTCTGATGGCAACACAACTTTGCAATGACGGCCAAACAGTCGGATCAATAGCATCCTCATCAGTGCAAATTTTATGGCAGGTGTCGGAATTGTGAGGCCAATTAAAGAAACATCTGACGAGGATATTGTATGTCTGATGACACTTTCTTGTCTAATGGTCATCGTAGTTGTAGTTGATGCATATTCATGGTGAGCGTCAGAATTCTGACATCCATTCGATGATATTTTTGGTCAGAGGAGCGTTCATATCTACCTTCGAAAGAGTTTAGGATGTAGTTGGAATTTTGACGTTAGATGACATCGTCAGAACGTTAGATGACATCGTCAGATTGTTCGACGACAAGTTTTCGATGGCTTAATTTGTTCATAGTCCGTCAAAAAATAGTCGAAATACCGATGATAGGCTGTCAGAAATCAGCCCCAAATGTACTAGTGTCTTCTTTGGAATTGAGAATTAAGGACCATAAAAAGGATCATAAAAACCCCATTTTGCATGAAGGTTTGATTTTGCTATTAATGGTGCATTTTAAAAAATCTATGAGGAAAGGTAAAACTATAAAAGCAAGGAACTTTTTTGATTTGGAGGGATCTAATTCCCCTTTCTCTAAGGGAAGTGGGTGGAATACTGATGATTCCGATGATTATAATGGGGATTGGGAAGAGGATAATGGAAAGAAAGGTCACAAAAGAAACCCAAATGGTAGATAAGCCTCTCTTGTTTTGGTGTTATCTAAGAGCGGAGAGATGATAGGAAAAAAGAAGAGGAAAAAGACTGATGGGAATAGTAGATCTCTTTCTTTCGACTCTTCTCTTAAGGAGGGTGATCAAGATTGTTTGAGAGTTTTAGAGTAGTCTCACCCTAATACAAGTAGATATAGGAGACCACCTTTCCCTCAAGACCTAAACCATGACTCCCCCATGTTAAACTTAGACAAAGAGCATCCCTCGGATCTTCTTGTTGCGGCTAGGAATGCACTTGTTGACGATTTCAGATTGCAAAAGTATTTCTTTCATGAGATTAACGAAATCAATGTTTCTATTTGGGGGGTCAAGAATAATTTGGAAAACCTAAAGGAGTCGAATCCAAACTAGTTGGAAAAGGAAGGAAGTAATATGGTGGCATCCCTGCAAAAATCGGTAAAGGACATAGAGAACACGGAGGAGGATTTTGATGGGAGGATTATGAGGCTAGAAACGAACTACAAAAAGATTAATGCTAATTTAATAACAATAGTTAACTTTAGCTACAAGCTTATCAAGTCTAATGTAGAGAGAGTTAGAGTTATGAAGGAGAAATTTGAGAGGGGTTAGGAGGCAAAATATTTCTTCGTGGATATTGATGTTGTTGAGAAAGGTAAGAAGGTTACATAGGAGGAGGGAAGAGGCCCTTGCACTGATACTAGAGTGAGTAGTAAGAAGATGGAAGATCAAGTTGTGCAAGATGTGAGAGACATGAAGAAGTTGTCTATGAACCTTTTTTAGCTTGAAGTGGAGGCAGTTGAAGCTTTAAAGAATTTGAACTAGTTTTTGTTTCTTATTATTTTATTTTTTTTGTCTTTCTCTATTTTTGTGTAGGTTGGCTGCCTGTTTCTCGATGGTTTGTTGATGGCTTTTTGATGGCAGCTTTTTGTAAATAGGGTTCCAAGTCCTTTCAAAATGTACTTGACCCTTTAATCAAAGACATGCATGAATCTTTAATTAATTTGCATATGACATATAAAAGTCGAATTGTTTTTCATCCAATAATATTCCGAAACAAAAAATTTAAATTTGTATAAATACCCATCTTGGATGCCTAACACTACAAATTTTCAAACAATAAACATATTAATATTAATCTTCTTTTGTATACTTGTCAGCTATTATAAATAACTTAAATCTATTTCTTCACTTTAATTAATAAAATATCCTCTCCTCTACATTTCCTTTTCTAATATAATTTTTATTTACATATTTTAATCTGTCTGCAATATAAATTAATTCATAATTAACCGTGTACAGTCTCTTAATTACTCTATTTTA
This sequence comes from Cryptomeria japonica, assembly GCF_030272615.1. NCBI lineage: Eukaryota > Viridiplantae > Streptophyta > Pinopsida > Cupressales > Cupressaceae > Cryptomeria > Cryptomeria japonica. The sequence continues at coordinate 276,069,209 of NC_081407.1, forward strand.
ATTCGTTAAAAAAAAATTCAATTTACAAGATGGAAAGAATAAATATTTTGAATTGGGAAGGCATGTATTCGTAATCGAGGTTGATTATATGCGAGACACTAGACAACCACATCGCATTTGGGTATTTGCTGGATATATTTGATCTTCTGATATTCTCACATTTATGGACTGAAAAATACATATAATGACAGTGGCTATTCAACACACTGTTTGCACGTTCGATCAAGATAATACAATGTTAAAAATCTCAAGCAACACATTTTTAATTATTCATTGTTATAAATAATTCAAAATTCCCAAATCACACATCAATCTTAATCACTTTTTGATATTAAAAATTTTCAGTATGTTCAGATTTCAGTGTCGGCAGTGACTAACTACAATTACACGGGTTTCCATTGATATCTGGTGAGTCACCATAAATATCTCATTTTACCGCCTATTTTGTTAATGTTCTACAGGGATAGTAAAGTGAGGTGTTACCAAAAACAATGGATATCTACCTTGTCTGTAATCTTTTTAGCTCAATTAAATATACAAAAGTAACAAAAGCTTCATGCGCCTGCATATTTTACGGCTTCATGCGCCTGCATATTTTACTAAACAATTTATGAAAAGCATATGTCGATATAAACAATTTACCAAATAGTTACGTGAAACGTTTTTCCATCTGAAACTTGGGACACGGCGACCAGTGGGATTCCCAAGCATCCTACGAAGGGCGGGCAGTAAAAAGCTATAAATAGGAAATGCCATACTTGAACTTCTTCAAGCTGGTAGTTTGTCTTTGGATTTTTTTGAGTGAGAAATGAAATCCCGAATGAAGATGATATGTTATGTTCTATTGGGCCTTATGTTTGCATCCACCCTGATTGACGCTGCAGTTGCGGAAGAGCGTGGTGGTGGAGAGCGTGGCGGTGGAGGAGGCCGTGGTGGAGGAGGTGGACGCGGTGGTGGTGGTGGTCCAGGGCGTGGTGGTGGTGGTGGTGGAGGAGGACGTGGACGTGGAGGAGGTGGTGGAGGTGGTCCAGGACGTCGTGGTGGTGGTGGTCGTGGAGGTGGTCCTCCTGGCCATGGTATCTAGGAGTAAGGGGGTCTGAATTGGTGTAGACGGACAGCAGAAGTAGTTTGGATATAGTGTTAAGTAGGAACCATAAAATAAAGTTGATCTCCGTCACTTGTTGCTCAGTTACTCTGTATGTGTGACAGTTCATGTTTGACATAAATTTAAGAGCATATATGCTATAAATCTCAAAAATCTATTAATGTGTTTGTTTCTAGAGTGTCTACAAGGATATGATATGAGAGTTTCATTAACAAGTTGGTATATATATAATATGTTTGTGAAGAGTAGGGTAATTATTTGGTTTTAATTTGAGATCAATGAGACATTTTAGTTAAGATTTATTAGATATTTTATAATTGTAATAAGGGATTAAGTGTAATGATGTTCGGTGAGCATATTATCAAAAAAAATAAAAATTGACCGCGATTTATACATCAGTTTTAAAATAAAATAGAATAACCTTTAAGTAAATAAAATAGTTTTGAATTGATATTTCTTGAATTTTTTAATATAGATATATTTCTAATATATATATACACTTTTGTAATATTTCATTTTCTTTGAGAAATTTTTTTGGTGCATTGGTTGTCTCCTACTTTCTCATATGGTTGAAGTCCTCAATAATGGTTATCATATACTTATAGGGTTCTCCAAATGTTTTTATATTGATTCCCTGTAATACAAAGAATATTTTTGGTCATATAATTCAAACTCGTACATATGAAAATAGGAAAAAATGCTTTGGATGTACTTTCTATGGATGCACTTTCACAATGGTTGTTCGCATGTATGCTTTGGATGTACTTGCATGTATTCATTGTTTGTTTTATTTCTTCATGTTTCTTATGCAAGTAATGTCATTGTCAATTACATGGTAAATAGTTTATAGGATACTCACGTGATTTTTAATTAACCCGCCACTAGGCAGTCTCCGTTTTGGTTGCAAGATAAATTGCCAAACTGGATAATTGATAAAATTTAAACATAATTATGATTGTAGGCTAGCAAGCCAGATGATTACAATTGTTGATATGCGCTACTATGTTTTTGTTGGCTTCCTGCATCTTATCATGCATCTTAGAATTTAGACATATCCATGTTATACCACAATTATAATCGAGCAATTTTCAATTTGTACAGCTCTAACTACCATATGTATAAAGCTTTTAAAATTGCTTTCATATCATTCACACTATCCAGGTATGCTTATATATGTGTATACTTTATACCATGTATTGCTACATTTGCAATTTTTATACAACTCAATTGTTGCTTCTTTTTCTTTATATTGTCTATTCTTGCACTCACAATTTATATACAATTTAACTATTGCTTCTTTAACATATTATAGTTAAAAAATAAGTCAATTTCTTTTTGGTCTACAGGGTCATTTGCCACTCTGAACAATTCACACAATTTAAACATAAATATGATTACATGGTAGCAAGTTAGGTATGATTACATGTGTTGATGTTTGATGTTACGCTTCCTTTCACTTTCCACTTCTTATCATACATCTTTAGAGTTAAACATTGTTATGTTATAGCACAATTATAATTATGTGATTTCTAATTTTTATAGCTTTAAATACTGAACCTACCAAGTTTTGAAGATTACTTTCATATCATTCTTATTTTCTAGGTATCCTTATATCTGTGAATACTTTATACCATGTATTGCTACATTTAGAATTTCTAAAAAATTCAACTATTGCTTCTTTTACTTTATACTCTTTATTCTTGGTTTCACAATTTATATACAATTTAATTGTTGCTTCTTTAACATATTATACTTAAATATTAAGTAATCTTGAATTTCAATTCAAACCACTTTGAACTTCCTGCTAATATATTGATTACCCATATTTCCACCTAAAATCTCTAGTTAAGTAATCAAACCCTCTATAATTTATGTGTGAAAATATATAGGAATATATGCACAAACACAAATAAATATTGTTGGGGAATATAGTGTAATGTTTACTTGAGTGAAATTACCAAGGAGCAAAAACAAAGATCAAATAGCAATGTGTATACATACATACTTCATATTTTATTGTGTATTTGCTTTGATGTTTCTTACAAGCTCCCACTAAGGCCCATAGGATCCCACTAAAGTCCACAGGCTACCTCTCTATATATATGTGTATGTGTGTGGGTATATATATATATATATATCAAAAATTAAATGAAACAACACAACCTATTGAAAATGGAAACAAAACATTACTTGTCAAGCACTTGGGATTAATTACTGAATGTAGATAGAAAAAACTCACAAAATCCAACGCTAGTTTGGAAAGCACCACACAACTGACCCCATCTTGTCCAGGTTTACGTGGTTGTGGGCAGGGCTCGCATGGTAAACCTAACGCTAAAAAATCCTATGACATTGCAAGCAACATCAGAATTGAAGATTGATTTTTTATAAAAACCAGCCAAAAAAATGCAAACACGACAGTGAAAGCTTTCTAGCCTCTTGTGGGAAAGAAGCATCTGGCGAGCATAGACTTTTTCGAATTACTGACAAATTTATGTTCTTACTAGCTGCCATTATACACATAGATACATGCATACATGTATATGTATAAGTAACATATACATACATATATATACATGTATATATATCACCACAAATAAACACATTATATCAAACATGGTTGCTTAACAAAGATTAGGTGGTTCTATTTTTTTTGTTCTCAATTCAGTAGGCTATAAAACCCACACTAAAAACACAACTCTCATAAAATTGTTGAAAATTAATGGAAAACATTTTATGTGGAAGCAACATTTACCTTTTCTTCCACAACACGTTAAAAACCATTTAACCTGAAAACAAAAATTACATGTTAAGCATCGAGGTTTATTATGAAATGTAGAAGAGGAATAAATCAGAGAGGCCAACACTCAGCGGATCTTGTACAACATTTCATGAAGGCAGGTAGCATACACACACACACATAACCATAATTAAATATAGAAATCATTTAACTTGAAACCACAAATTTCTTGGCATGCACCCAACCTTCGAAATGAGATTCCTTCAAACCTCACCATAATTTCTTAACACATCATAGCTCTCTTTCTTTTCTTTTTCAGAAAAATAAATTTCCAAATGGAGATGAAAATATCAACAACACATTACCCGATAGACAACAACTGTCTTTTCATTTGAGATGACAAGACACTTAAGAATAACCCCCGTCAAAAGAGACCTTCCAAAAAGTACCAAAAAAGGCATGGGAATTATTTAACATGGAAACGACTATTCCTTGCCCTTCCCTCATAGAACCAACATAGCAACCATTGAACAAATGAAATTAGCAACCAGATTTGTAACCCTATTCCTTGGCTGCCATTTTAATCTATGGGTTTCACTCTTTTCTTTCTTTTCATATTTTGCTGAGGGTTTTTTAGATATTCCTTTCACTTGGTTACTATTTCCATTTGCAGGTTTTAAGATTCTATTGTTCCCATGTTTTTATATGTCTGTGTATGTCTTTGTGTATAAGGAAACAAAAATCACCTTTTAGTTAACCACAAATAGTTTTGATTTGTTTTAATTAGGATAAGTCTTCCCTTTGCAGGCATACATTCCACAATGATCAAGGATTTGTCAAAGTACACCCTACACACACGCTAATCAGAATAGCTATCCTTGGCAGTTGGTTGATTCTCTGAATCCCTTTTTTTTAAGAGCACCATCTCAAAGGATCAAAGTAATTGTTTCTAGACTTCTTCCGTAGAAAAACAAGCAAAATCAATATAATCATATCAAAGACAACAATTATTGACTACAAGTTTGAGCATAGGGATGTTTAAAAGGTTTATGTTGAAGACAACACAACCTACCTCTCCTGCAAAAGGTTTTTGCAAGAAAGAGGTCTCTTAACCTTTAGGCCATTAGGTCTTAGAAATTTAAATCATTTTTTACAAGGATCCAGAGCCCACTGAATTAATTAGATTCTCCCATTGCAATGATCAGAAATGGTATCATGTGCCTAGTGAAGTTTGGATGCAACCAGCTTCAATCTCCTCTTTTATAGAATACACAACCCTTTTGCATCAAAATTGGTACCTTTGGTTAAGAACTATGTTTAGAAGACTGCAACTAGGAAAACAAAACTTGCTACAACTTCACTACCATGGATAGTTGTTCAGGATTCAATTTTCTTCTGAATCAAACAATAAATGGAACAGACAACTTGTACATCATTAGGGACCACAAGGGGTTTTCCACAATCTACCATATCAGGAAAGGCTATCCAAAATTGCCCAGGAACAAATATTGACATGGACACAAAGTATTTGAGAGTTCTATCCAGTATGGAACCACACTACAGACAAGTGGCATTTGCAACAGCGAATCTTCCAAAGGCTTTATTGGTTTGATGTCCTCAACTCTACTCCTATAGATCTAGCTTTCCCTTCAGCATCCATTGTGTCCACATCTAATACAAATGATTCTCATGCCAGTTGTGATGAGAATCATGTTTACGATGACTAACAACTTTACAAGTTGAATTCAAAAAAAAGGGAAATCGATAGAAAGTATGTAGGTTCAATGTACAATAAATGAATGACTAGAAGTTGACATTTTGAATGTGGCTATTTTGTAGTTTCCAAGAAGTTCCTATCTTTTGTGATACTTGATAGAGATTCCCAAGACAATGTGTAACTACAAGGAAGCCAATAGAATATGGAAATTTGCAACAAACAAATTTTTTAATGGATTTTATTACAAATTTCATTCCAAGTCTACTTAGTGATTTATGTCATACTTATGTGATGATTTTTTGTTTGAGAAATCTTTTACACACACATAAAAATCATAAAGTTAATGATAATTTTGCATGTTGTAGCAAAATGCAATCCCAATTTTTAAGATTATGTATTATGGGTGCATATTTTGTACTATGTATTTGTGTATTCACATTTTTTATCTACTTTGACTATTGCTTCTTGAATATATCAAACTTTTCTTTATTTCATACTTATTGCTTTGTATATAGAAACTCAAATCCACGTATATGTATATACATGCATAGATGTGCATGCATATATATTTATTTAGGTGGATAAACAAAACCCAAAAACATTTAATGTGCAAGTGTCTATTACAGTTGTTTGGATGACTAGATGCAAGTAGTAGCTAAGAAAACTTTACTAAAATATCAAAACCATATAAATGTAAAACCTGCAGATCATAATCATAACCAAGTGAGAAATATCACGGAAACACTTAGTAATATATGGAAACCATAAGACCTTTAAATCACATTTTACTAAACATGTTTGTTTTTTAATCAAAAAAGTAGCATTAACAAGGGCGAGAACCCTTTACATGGCCAAAAGGCTATCAAAAAATTAAACAGCGTTAACTAGGGCACTGACCCTTTACAAAGCCAAGAGTCTATGAGAAAAAATAACAGCACAAATAAAGAAAACGGACCAAAAAGGGGAACAAACCCCAAACAAACACATATAGACAGGCCAAAAAACCCGTCAAACCTGCAACAACCCAACCGAAACTCAAGAGTGGGGGAAAACACCCAAAAATTGACAAAGGGGGGGTTTGGAAAGGGAGGTAGATCTTCCCTTCTACCTGCGACAAACAACCTTCTAGGCAACACTATCATTAGGAACATTCAAAGAAAAATCAAGTGGGGAGGGCCCCGCAAAAACATTGCCAGACTACTGCTACAACACAACATCACATTGTTGCCGACGAACAACAACAAGAGCAAGAATGCCAACAGACTGTTGTTGACGAACAACAACAAGAGAAGAATTTATAGGACCCGTTGAGAAGCATCTTTGGTAGCAAAAGGGGAGGCCTTCAAAATCCAACGATTGGGTCCAAGGCCTATCCCCAACCATGAGAACCACATCCCTATGGAGGGGTTGAGAAATGGCAATATCAACTAACAAATCTAGGAAAAGTTTGAATGACCCATAGAAGTTGTGACATCATCAACTTTATGAAAACTACCAATGGAGTTACCAATGGCATCGAAGCAAGAAGGCTCCTGGAAATGGAGGGGAAGATTAGGAAGGCGGACCCAAATCGAACAAATAATAAGAGATTCAGTAGGGTTGAAAGAATTTATCCAGGGCTTAAGAGAAAGAGAGTGATCTCCCCAAATCCACAATTTACTCAAAATCAAATCACGATCAAGAGTAGAAGTAAAGGAGCCAATGAAAAAGCCTTTAGCACAAGGGAAAAGTTCAATGCAATGAGCAACAAGAGGTTTCCAAGAATCACTCACCCAGGGATGAAGTTCCGGAAGAGAAGGCCAAAACCCAGTAAATCTACGTACCAAAGCGCATTGTTGGTAGAACTCAACATTTTCTGTAACCTCCAGGACACATACCACAATAGGGTAAGTCTTGGCACAGAGAAGAGCATGAGGACCCTTATGAGTAGCAGCTCTAGCCATAGGGGCAAAGCTATATCCAGGAGCAAGTTTGAGGGCATCCACAACAGCAGCAGCAGAACCCCCAACACTAGTCAAACCGCCAGTCACAGTAGGAGAGGGGCATCTAAGGGCCTCCGCACCCATCAAGGGAGAATCGCCCTCCAACCCAACAACATGAGTGGAAGAGTCTGCACCCGGGCCTGAAGTTGAGCCATTGCAAACAACGATCAAGCTTGAAATCTCTAGAGCGGGAGAGTTCACGGTCATGGGAACATTCACAGCAGGAGAGGGGCGTCTAAGGGCCTCAACACCCATCAGGGAAGCATCATGCTCCAACTCAGCAGCATGAGCAAAAGAGCACACCCATGCCCATAGTCAAGCCGTTACAAACAGCGGTCAAGTTTGAAATCACCATCACAAAAGACTGCATGTGTATTTGTGTGTGTGTGTGTGTGTGTGGACAGTGACATGTATTTTCTACAATAAAGGAAATAAAAAACTTAAAATAAGTTTGTGTACAAATAAAATCTAAAACATTTAATATAGAATTTGTTGTTATTTGTGCTTCACCGAATATTTAAAAGAAATGAAATCATTAAAATATGTTCATATGGTCAAATAGGGGTTATTAAAAAGTCATAGTGAATATATGATTGATTTTTCCACACAATAAAATATGTTTATGTGGACAAACAAAGGAGTTTTATGATTACTTTTCCCACACAAATTATAGGTGGTTTAATTACTCAAATGCATATATATATGTGTGTGTGTGTGTATGTTTTAAAATTATTAAAAGGTCGCAATGAATTTATGATTATTTTTCCCACACAAATTATAGGCAGTTTGATTGCTCAAATGCATATTCTAGGTAATAAAAACATATGCGCACACACACACATAAATATATATATGTGGTATTTTTTTTAATTATTAAAAAAGTGATAACAAATTTATGAATTATGGAAATAATACAACCTTTACATCTGAAAATGAAAATAGTATGTACATTAACATAATGCAATCTTTTAAATTGTTTTTCCATATATATATATTTTTAAAAGGGCTATTACTTTTTACTATTCGTTGAATTCTAAATGGCTACGAAAATTTTGTACTTGCATTTCTAAATATGTTAAAAAAGAAAACAACCAGTTTATACATATCTTTCTATATCAATTTTAAATTAAAATATTTCTTTCATGTTCTAAATTACAATCATATTGTTTCTAGATGTCATATAATATCTAAATTCACAACGCGATTATTTACTATTGCAAAAAGGAAAAATAATTTAAACTTTTTTGTCATGCAATATTTATGGATGTATTTCTATATAATTCAATGTCAAGCACTTATTAGCTACATTTTGTACAGTAAAACCATGTGGCTAATAGTTAATAGATATTTGGTTTATTTAGGTTGCATATAAGTTGTATTTTAAATAAAATATATGATAGAGACCATGAAGCTAAAAGATTTACAGATCTGTATCATTGCTCATGTGTGCTTGTGAGGATGTCGTTTGGCTTAAGGTGTATCAAACTATTATGAAAGCCATTGCTCTATTTTGGTGAGTCGTTTCTTGATTGCATTCCTTGGGAAATAGACACCATAGCCAAACTAAATATTAACTAGACTTCCCTCTAAATTGTGGACCTACAATTTTATTTCCAACAATTTCATTTGCTATTTTGTAAGCCAACTTCTACATTTTTGTTACTGTACTTTAGTGCCATCTCTTGGATTTTGGCATCAAAAATATAAGTTTTTCCTTTTTTGTGCTAAGGGGGGAATTTCACATCTACTAAGAGATCGGTTTATTGTTTCCAAAGATAATTTTCCTTTTATGCATATATTTCTAGTTGTAGGTCATGATTCTATTATTTCCAAAGTTGTGAATCCTTCCAACCAAGCCAATTTGCATGTGCTGAGAAAAATGTAAATGCAACACCTAGGATGCACATTTGACTATATTAATTAATTAATCAAAAAATTTAAAAAGATGTGTTGAACCATGATTTTTTGAATTCAATTTGCATCTGTTCAACTTTTCCTTGCTATTTGACATTAGAAATCTACTCTCTTTGGCATTACAAAACTGCTTCTTATGCTATTTTTTATTGGTTATAGTGATCTATCAATGGCATTGATTTAGGTTTTTATTTATTTTCTTGAGGCGTCTTGCTAGTGCAACTCCTAATTTTGTGTGTTTTCAACAATTTAAAAAGTCAAAGTTGTTGCTTCTACATGTGGAGGTTGACCTACTTTTTACAAGGCAAATTTGTATGTTTTTGTGTTGAAGAGGTATGATTCTCTATGTTAGTCATTATTTCTTCTTTGAGCATTGCATGGAAGCAAGATAAATATTGGGAGAAAAATAAGGCCATTTCACCTAAGGTCAAAGGCATTTGAGAAACATTTTTTCTATTGTTAGGTCCCAAAGACAATTGACTCTGCATGCAATGATAAAGTTGTAGGAACATTCCTTTTGTTGGCTATGGCTTGATTATTCTATGCATATTTTCTTACTAGCAATTCATTTTCTTTTCAAAGCATAAAAGACCAATGCTTCTCCTTGTGGTCACTAATTTCTAGATTATGTTGTTGTGGTGAGGATCTCTACCTCCTTTCTAGTCATAATCCATCTTTATCAGGCCATTAAGCATTTCATAGAGTACCATTCTTTATAACTAAGCCATTGTGGCATCTATTTTTCTTTGAGTAGGGTGATTCATCTATAGGAAATAGACCATATTGGTCTCATCAAAAAAGATGTAAATTTCTAGATGCTAGCTTGCTTTGTTGCCCTTGTTCATTTTTTTCCTTTTTTTAATTATAAGTTCTTGTCTCTTTATCCATGTTCTGATTGATTAAAGTGGGGTAGATCAGAACCATTGCATAACTACCACACAAGTGCACACAAGGAACCCACAAGAAGTGAGACCACCAAGAACACCAAAATCAAAAAAGGAGAGACTAATTTTTGAATGAATGCTTTAGACTTGAGCATCCAAGCAAGGCTTTTGAAGAAGGGTCCCAAAAATGACAAAATAAACTAATTAGAATAGAGAGGTTTGGGAAGAAACCCCAAACCATCATCCTAAAGAAAACCCCTTGTGTTGGAGACAAAACAACCAAGAAAATAGAAAGAAAACAATAGATTTTGAAAGGCTTATTGCAACCTTCTACAAATGAGATCATCTTGCACAACAAGATGAGCAGCTAAAGAAAGACCCAAAGCAAAGAGGAAAGCAAGGTTTTGAAAGGAATCCTTGAATCTTTTACAAGTAGATCCACTATGAACAACTATGTTTGTAGAAAGGGAAGGGGCAGGCACCAAAATATAATGTAAAACCTAGCACGTTCCATAACCACAATAATCATCATTGGGTCTATCTCGATAGGACCATGAAGAAGATTAATTTCCCCATCAATTGCTACAGTAGGAGCCACCTTAATAGGACCTACAATAGCAAAGTGCCTAGTGAAACCAACCAAAAGATTCACCTCAATAGGATCATAGGTCAGATTAGGTACACAAACCAAAAATATAGAAGAAGCCACCTCAAATAGGTCTACAATAGTGAAGGACATAGTGAAAGCAACTCTTCTAGCAAGGTAGAAGACCTAGGTAAGGGAAAAACCCTATCGTTGAACACACTAATACATTTGGTCTAGAATTTTGATGGAGGTTTCTAACGGAGAAGGTATATTGTGACCAAATTTGATTTTTTTTTGAAAAAGTGCTCGTGTTCGTCAAAATTTCAATGACAACGGGCATTAATTAAAAAAATAAATAAAAAATGGGGCAAGTCATTTGTGCATTCAATCTCGCGTAGGCTTCCGCATTGAGCTCAACCGCTGGCAAGATCAAACGACACACTCACCATTTGAGGTAGGATCTTCACCTTCATTTTGGATTTGGATAATATGAGGAATTGTTGAACTTCACCTTCATTTCGAATTTGCATAATATGAGGAATTGTTTAATCTTCACCTTCATTAATTGAATCTTCACATTTGCATAATAATTGCATGAGGAATTTTGGATTTGCATAATATTTGCATGAGGAATTTCGGATTTGCATAATGTTTGGATAAGGAATTTCAGAATTTTGGATTTGAATCTTTACCATGACAGGGGAAAGAGGTCACAATAGGTTTCCGTAGAAGCCATCTCCTCTACGCCCAAGGGCAGTACGCTTTGTAACCATTTGCCCACACAGAACTATCACCATACCACTCTTGCAAGCCTACTTCCCTTCTACCATGGTTGGAAGTACTCAATCGTATGAAAGATTGTAGTATCAGATATATACTTAGCATAAAATAAATAAGTTGCAAAATTTCACAAATTAGAGGGTGAACCCTGGTAACAGTAGACTAATTGGCAGTGAGACCTTGTGGTTTGATCACGAGATGCTTCCCCAACAAGACCAAATCGATATTGGACTAGGTAATAACAGAACCGCCAACAATGTATTTCTCAATGACTAGTATGTAGAAGTATATTCATTAATCAAACATCCATTCTATTATATAAAAAGGAATTCATACCAAATAGTATTAATTAATCAATCTGTTTTATATTTAGTGCCTTATCAAGTATTAAGTGCTTGGTTTGATGATCTTCTAACTGTTGGGAGTGCACTACTTATATCTCTTAATTGGGTACAAAAGTGGTGACCACTCAATAAGGGGTGATTGTTGTAGTGGTGGCATCCCCTCCTAAACCATGATGTCTCCTCCTAACAACTGGCATGCCTCTTCATATTATTACACACCCTTAATATGTTATCACTCTTAAATATTCACCATCGCTAGAGATTAATGTTGAGGATTGATATTTATTGTCTTTAATCCATATAAGCTTGACTATAGTAAATCAATGATTTCCTCCATGAAATTGTGAAGTTTTACCGTGTAAGACAATTTCATCATTTGGACCTTCCATGAAGAAATGTTAGTTTTTCAAATCGGGGGCATCACAGTCCTCCCCTCCCAAATTTGCTTCTCCTCAAGCAACTTTAGGTTTAGATGATCAAATATATCAGCCCCCTCCCAAGGTTTGTAATATTAAGACAAGTTTTCTCTCATCAATTGTAATCATGAGACAAAATAAGGGCAAACTTTCCATATATTGTCTAGAAGCATGCCACACATCTATGACCTTAAACGTAATGTTCTCTTTTAAATAAATTCTTGTTTCTTTTTATTCTCTTAGTTGTTAAGCATCATTCTTGAAAATACATTAAGCATGAACTAAGTACGAAGTATACACATACCAATATATGTACTATTATTAGATCCTTCTTATTTAGTATAATGCATTCACTCTTTACTTAATGATGAAACCTTGAGGTTCTATGAAGAGGTTTCTTTTGTCATATTTATGAGGGTGTTGTAATTATTGGATTGTTTCGTCCACAAAAATCCATTCTTCAATTGTCCCCTCTTCTTTTGATGGGATTCTCTTATGGTCTCCTTCACCATATATTTCTTTTTTTCTCAAGTTTCCTTTTGCTTTTTCATTGGATATTGCCTCTATTTTTCGTAGTTGGCCTCCATATATATGTCCTAGTTCCCATTTTTTCATTTCATTTATAACACAAGTTCTTTTTGTAAAGATTCCTTGCATTACATTTATGCCTGGGTGCCCATGGATATTTGCACATAAAAACAGATTTTTCCCTCTTCTATTTCATCTTGTTTATAAGTGTGTCCTCTTTCCCATTTCTTCCTGCAATAAAAAGATAGGCCTTTCTTCCTTAGTTTTTCTCATTTTTCATGAGAGATTTTCATATTCTTGTGAGTTTCATATAATGTAGTGACTAGATCGTGAGTTTCCATGAGCCATAAAACATAAAATAGTGTTAAGACATAAATAATTTTCAAGTCCAAAACTAGATAAAACATCAAACTAGGTTACACATCTTAATTCTTCATTTTATTTTTGTTGATCTTTTTGGTTCTTTTCTTCCTCTTCAATATATTCCTCTTCATTAACCTTCTTCTTGCCCTTGTCTTTATCCACCTTCTTTGGCTTTGTTCAGCTATCCTGATAGGAGTCAAATGGCCATCCCAATGAGCGGGAAATTCTTTCCCAACTAATTGTATCATAGTTTTGATGTATAATTTCAAGGTCCCTGATTTCTTCATCCCTTCTCTTTTCATATTGATGTTCCTTGCACTACTGCAACCTTAAATGATATTAAATAATATCTCTTGTTCTAAGAATTTTTTTGGTTACAACACTTGGCGTAGAATTTAAAGAACTATGATGAACTAAGCCCTAGGAGTCCTATATCTCATCTCAAATAATAAAGAGAATATAGGGCTGCATCTATGAAGAAAAAAATGTTGGAAAAGGCTATTTCCACCTACTTGGCCACCTAGGAGTGGTTTTTGAGGTGTATTGAAAGCTTTTACTCCTTTAGTTGCATTTTCACTTGAAATATGGTTGAATTGTCTTTGTAAGCTCCTAGATACTTGGCCATTGTTCTAAGTGAGTTAAAAGAGTCTCAAGACTACCCTATAGTCATGCTCTACCTTATCTAGCTACTCAATTAGCTTCCCAAACTTATAGCACATATGGTTTTATTCCTTACTTTGAGTTAATATTGTCTTGGGTTAGATATAACTAAAATAATCCATTCCTTCAAATACTTCAAAGATCGTCAAAAAGACTTCATACTACTATCTACATGTGTTTCTATCCTTAAGAAGTCTAATTTATGCAAGTGAAAAAACACCTAAGAGGTCATAGCTACTCCTTTTGACTTGGTAATATTCATGGTTTTTCTTTGTCTATTTAACTTCATTCCTTGCATCTTACCCACTATCTTGTAGCATACTTTGTTTTCTTTTTTAGTGAATTGCATTTAGTGGATTGTTGTGCATCTTTAAAATCATTTGACAACTTCATGAAATGGTTTTCCTTCTTTATTACTTGACTATATCATTTAATTTTCAAGATGGACATTATATGGATGGTCCTTGCACCTTTTCAAATTGAACTTTTGCAAAAGTCCAAATTTGGAGAGGAAATTCCTACTATTTGTGAATCCAACATTCATCTTTCAAATTTTAGGTCCAATTTCCATGAATAAGGGTTCCCAAGACCCTAGTCCTATAAAAATGAGCCATGAGGAACATCATTAATAAGGGAATGAACCAAATTTATGGAAAAATTCTCAAACCTAAGTACAATTAGGTATAAATAAGGCACAACCACTAAAGTGAGTCCAAACCTAGTGTATATTTTTAAAGAGATACAACTAATGATGCAATATTTAGCCCCCTCTTAGCAATAGTATGAAATTATTCTCATGTACTCTTGGGAAAATATGGAGAAACCAAATATTCTTTCACTAAGATATTGAAGAGTCAAGATGACTACAAGTTTGGAAAGGTGGTAGCTCCCAAGACTTATGATATTGTCAATCTAAAATATTGAGATAAAAGGGAAGTACAAAGTGAGTAATATGAGTAACATTGGTAACACACATGGAGCATGCAAAACACAAAATTATGACATTTATAACTAGTAAGATTCATATATTCTCACTAGGAACCATATCAAAAAGACAAGGCATAGATCTAGGACTAGTAAGATCCTTATATAGTTACTAGGAGTCATGTCAGAGACACATAAAATAATGATACCCAATTTAGTAAGATCATCTAATACTTAGTCATAGATCACATTCTAATAACAAATAGAGGCCTAATTGTGAAAGTTTGAGGTCCATTGGGAAAAAAGTTGTCATATTGCCATGACAACTTTTGCATTTCTTGTAGAAACTTCTTAAAAATATGGTTGAAAAGTTAGTTTATGGTGGTTTGAGGTTGTAACCCACTAGGATGGGAATAAATAGGCCTTTGGCATGCCATCCAAGAGTTTTGCTTAATGAAATTGGGGTTTTATGTGCATTTTTTGACTTTTCGGTCTAATTCTCTTCATTTTTCATTGTAAAAATCATCATAATTTGATGGGAATTCGATTGGATGTGGTAGAGAAATGAGTTAAATTCATTTTTTCTTTTTGTGGCATTGAATTTCATTGTTTTTTAAATTAGATATCATAGCTTTTCCAAAAAATGTCAAAACCCTGCCTAGTGTTTATCGGGAGGAGTAAATAATGTATAGTTTGGTCTCCCATGCATATAAATTCACCCAAATGTGCGGGAAGACATTTTTTCATGATATGTATCATATTATGTCATGTGCAGGGCTCCAAATTAGATTTGGTACATTTGGGCATGAGGACAGTCTGATATCTCTATTTATCGGTCAGTAAAAGGCAGTAAGAGTGAAGAATTTGGTGGGAAGACCAAGCGATTGCTATTTTGCAATGTTTGATGATAGAGAGAGGGGTGAGGGGACCCTATGAAACCTTTGGAAGGGTTTTTCAATAAAAACCAAATGAAATAGATTAAATTTCTATGACTATCCTAAGGGTATTGATTGTCGTGCAGTTATAGTTTTACTAGTGATATTGTTTTTGTTTTGACAGAGTTGTGTTTGTAAACCCAAGTGTGAATATGTAATGGAGTCATGAGATGTCTTAAGACTACATCAATACTGGGTGAACTCACAAAGCTGGTTCCCACTTTTTGGTACATTCTGATTTTTGTTGAAATCATACATTTTTTGGAAAATATAATTATTTAAGCTTTAAGAGGTCCCATTTGAAGTAATTAATTGAAGAGAGTTAGATCAAAGGCTCTTAGATCAAAATTTCTTGGATAGAACCTCTCTACTTCTAAATCATACTTGCAATGGAGTCTCCTTTGCATCTATCAAATGCTGATAAAAAACAAATTTTACATTAGCTTTTGAGGGGTCAAATGAATTCATTTAGAAATTTTGTTTTTTTGAGGACTTAGTCCTTATTATAAGCTTTCCAAATAGTATAATTTTTAATATATTTAAGTTTATTAATATATTTTTATTTTATTTTTTATGAATGTAGGTTTTTCACCGAACATGAACTTCTTTGTTCAATGCATTGGGAAAAATAGCAAACTAATTCAAAAAAATTCTGAAAAATATCTATGCCCTAGGTATTGATGTCTTCTTTCTAACAAAAAAAATAAAACTTAATTTTGATATATATAGAGCAAGTTATGTGTTCAAACGTACACCTATATCTAAATTATAATTAGTCGGACTTCAAAACTTAATAAAATAAAAAATATTCAACATATCACTATCAAACCAATTGCATGCCCTGGGTATTGATGTTACAAACCAAAATTTAAAAGAGATAAGTTTTTATCATTTATAGAAAAAAATTTATACGTTTCGGGATCCACATCACTCTTAAAAAATGTTGTTTCCTGTAAAAAGCTACTTTTGAGGGAGATGGAAAAATCAATAAAATTTTATTCAAAAAAAATTGAAAAAAATATATTTAGAATCTACAAAAAGGATGTTACAAATCACTAGTTTACATCATCTTCAAATTCTTAACGATTTAAAAGTTATAGGTGTCAGAAAGTGAAGGTTTTTTGCAAAATGTTCATCTAAGAGTCAAAGTTGGTCAAAAAGTGGGAACCAGTATTGTGAGTTCACCCTACTTAACAACAACATGGTGTGTAGGCACCTAAAATATGAAAGGACTACATATTGGAAGGCGCGTGTGATGATGCCATGAAAGGTCTGATATCCCTATGTATCGGATTGAGAAAACCAGTGAAAGACAAAAAAAATGCATTGAGAAGGCAAAAGGTTGAATTGCCTAATGTTTTTTGTTGAAGTGATGTGTGGGGACCCTGCCAAGTCAAATACCTTGTTGTAGTTTCAAAGGGTGGAAAAAGAATAAGCATTTTATTTACCGTCCTAATAGACCATCCATCATAACAATTATTACCAATATTGATGTGTGTGTTACAAACAAAGTTCTAGAGGAAGGCTATTTCTATTGTAATGCCAAGTGAGTGTTCATAGACCTTGTGTAGGGTCCTCCAAGCCTAGAGTAAGGATTTTGAAGCCTACATAAATTGATTTGGCCTTGTGGCCATCAATGAGTGCTGACCCAATAAAAGAAGTCTTGAGACTGACAATTTTGGAAGTGTGGCATTGTTGAGAGCCAACACTTATGTGTGAACCCCATCTTCACGTATTATGATTAGTTTCCATGATACTTGACCCTATACTCATGGTGTTGGATCAATACATATTAGTGTGTTTTGTTGAAGAAACATGATGTGAGAAGTTTGATGCAGAGGTAGGGGTAGAACTCAGTATTTCATATTAGGAAAGCAACCACATTGATTAGTCAAGTCAGATAAGGTCTCTCCAATGTTTAGGATACTGAATTCACATTAGACACTCATGGATTACCCCAATTAGACATTAGTCAACTTAAGATATGATACAAGGATTATATACCACAAAGCCATTAGATATGTTTTGAGATGAAAAAGAAGAGTTAAATGGTTTTGGTTCAATGACGATAATTTCTATTCTCAAGTAATTTAATTTGGTATATTATACTGAAGCGTGATTTCATAACTAACATTTCAAATTCTATATAACTAGTTCTATAGCCTGATTTTCTTGCCTGTGAAGAAAGACAATGTTAGACAATATCAGTGAACAACAAAATAAGGAGACAATTGCTAGATTGTGGTCTAACTTGAAAAGAAAAGGTGATGGAAAATGTTATTTTCCTTGCAAAATTTGTAAGGGGTTAAAGACTAGAAGACTTCTAATCAAAATAGCTAAGAAACATTGTAGGCTGCATGGTCACATTGAAGGTGGACATGATTATCATCCATTGGTAAGTTTTTCATTATATCATTTTAACAATTTATATACATAATAAATCACTTGATGATGAGATCATGATCATGGTTTATTTATGTTTATCAATTTATATAGGTCAAGCACCCCAAAGCACATGGTATAGATCAACATAACCCAAAGAATATGGTTTTCAAAGTGGATGGACATGGAGGTGTGAATATCGAAGTTGAAGATAATGATCCCATGGAAGATGATGATCATGAGCCACAAAACACAATTGAAGATGATGGTACAAAGACATTGATCCATGACACATTTAGTACTCGTGCAACTGATGATGATGATGAAGATGATCTTGATGTTGTTCATGATGTCCATCTACTTGAGAAGGCATCTGAGGCCCTTTACAAAGGCTCATAGACAACTCTTCTCTCCGTTGTATTGTTGTTGGTGAACTTGAAGGTTATGAATAGTTTATCCAACATAACAATCTCATGAATGTTAAGGTGTGTCATATATGTCATAATAAACTATGAATCATGTTGTACCATTAATATTCTTTATATTAACAAATTATATTTTTTTGTTGTAGATTGATAGGTGAGTCTTTGTTACCACCATAAAATATTCTACCTTGCTCATACCGAGAATTATCTGTCGTTATGAAATATATTGGAATGGAGTATCAAGCAATAGATGCTTGTCCCAATAATCATATTATATATCACAAACAACATGAATTTTGAACTGAATGCCCTGAATGTCATATCAGTAGATATCGAACAGATCAAATAACAAAAAGGGTTCCTCGCAAGGTTCTTTGCTATATTCCCATTATTCCACGTATGCAACGATTATTCAAGTGCACTAGCTTGGCACAATTTATGGATTACCATGCATGCAATAGAAGTCGAGATGACATTATTAGAATGCCTGCGGATGGTTCAAAATTTATGGACATAGAGGAAAAGTGGCCACACTTTAAAGAAGAACCTCGTAATCTCAGGCTTTCATTGGCAATAGACGGTGTCAATCCATTTGGAGAGATGAGATCTATTTACTCAGTGTGGCCTGTTTTGGTTATCAACAATAACATTCCTCCATGGATGTCAATAAAGAGGGAGAACATAATGTTGGCAATGATTGTTCCAGGTATTTTATCATTTAAATATAGTCATCTACATTTAATTATAAATATTGCAGTAAAATGGTCATAATAATTATGTAATGTTTTTGTTCATTCGATTAGGTAAGTACCAAGTTAAAGATATGAATGTATATAGCGAGCCTCTTATCAATGAGTTGCTAGAGTTATGAAATGGTGTCACTATGTATGACATCTCTTGACCAATAGGAAAAAGACAATTTCAATTACATGTGATGCTTCTATGGACAATACACAATGCCCCAAGGCTAACACATTTTTGTGGTATGTTATAGTGTTTAAGTTTTGCATGAACATTATAATTAAAAAATATATCATATTTAATCCAATTATACATTATCTTGTAGGTCTTCAAACAAAGGAAAAATTTGCATGTCCTGTTTGTGGTCCAAAGATGAAATCTCGTCATTCAAAAAGTTTAGGAAAGCAAGTGTTTGATGAGTATAGGCACTTTCTCCATAAAAATCATAAGTATTGTAATACCAAAAAACATCTTTTCAATGGGAAAGAAGAGAATACATCAAAGCCACAAAGAATGACACCTCACCTATGGAAGCTGGAATATAATAGAATTAATCGTCAAGGTAATGTCATTCCATCTATTGGTTTGTCATAAAACATCTTTTCTATTTTGTTTTGTTTATTGATGATGTGATTGATGATCATGAAGGTCGTGAAGGCATAAATGACCACCTTCCTAAGGAACTAAAAATTTATCCCTGACAATTTAGTAGGTTGCCCTACTATGAGTAGTTACAAATTGTTCATTTGTTTGATACTATGCATATTGGAAAGAATATAACAGAGACATTATGGAAAGTATTGGATGGAAGGCTTGACAAAGAAAAAATTGTCAGAATATGTAGTGACATTCAAGATTCCAATCATGCAATGATAAATATCATTCAATCAAATAGTCATTGAGACTAGATTAATATAAGTGAGCTTCCTTGGTTATTAACGGACTAGCAAAGTAATGCTATAAAAGAAGTCATACAAAAAATTTGATTTCCCACACGATTTGTTGCGAACATAAACAATCTCATATCAAAGAAAAGTGAATTTGGGCCAGGGATGAAAATACATAATTGGCATACCTTCATTAAGGTAATTCATGTTCTCGTGTTTTTACTATGTATTTAAGCATTGTGTGTATGTGTACTTTTCATTGTATTATGTTAGAAAAAAATGAAAAAATAATTTTATAATTGTTGCAGTACATTCTACCTCTATCTCTCCCAGACGACTTCGACAATAATGTCAAGCAAGTCATATATGATCTTGTAAAATACATGAGGTAAGTAGGGATATTTGTTCAGTTCGTTGTATAGATATTATATTTGCTATTTGTTTTACTTGTTATGTAATATATTTTTTTGCATCTTGAATATCTTGTAGGTGGTTGTCATGTAAATAAATCCATAAATACGATATAAAATATTGGAAGAGAAAAATTCCTCATTTAATGTGTGAAATGTAAAAGTGTCTACCTCCATCTTTTTTCAATGCACAAGAACACTACCTCATACACCAAGTTGAGGAGATTGAACTGTGTGGACCTGTACACACTAGGTCAATGTGGATGGTTGAGAGGCACTTGAAATTTTTGAAGGCTTTTGTTTGACAAAGAGCACATCTTGAGGGTTTTATGGTGGAGGGATATATGGTATACCAGACTATGGTGTATATTTCTGAATATCTTCCTAAGTTTGCAGCAAAGATCCACGTGGATCGCATTTGGGATCCCAACCCCATTAACAAATTCGAAGGGGAGTACTTGACAAGGAAAGGTAGATGGAGGAAAGTGAGAGGTAATTATATGATGTTATTGTAGTTAATTAATTCTTAATCTTCAAAATAATACGGTTGTAAGACATCTATTTATTTTTTGTATAGTTGGTCGAGAGTGGGATGCACTACATTTGTATATTGCAAACAATCTTGATTGGATGATAGTATGGATTGAACGTTATCAACATTTTGGACGCACGTTAACATGGGAAGGTGTGGCTTCATTGGTTAAAGAAGCTCATCCTAATGGAGATTCCAATGTTACACAAAGGGAAATTGATTTAGCATATGGTTTAAGAGATAAATAGGTATGTATAAATTTATTAATCACCCATATGTTTATCAACTCAAAATGCAATAAATTTTACATGTTTGACATATCGCAGGTCAAACACCACAATGCTATGTGCTACAATGGTCATAAATTTTGCATAAAAAAGTTGGATGACATGAAGGAAACTTGTGATTCTGGCATCATTGCAGTCTTTGAGGTGACAAATATTTCATCGAGAAATGACATACATCCTCAACAGTCTCAAAATTGATAATATGGCATTTTGGATTGTGGATTGTTTATTACCTATGTGATGGATGGTGATTTTTGATACATATGTTATATGTGATGGATTACATGTTTACGATGATGCATGTGACATTTTTTGAACTTTGTGTTTATTTATAGAATGTGGATTGTTTATTACCTATGTGATGGATGGTGATTTTTGATACATATGTTATGGATTACATGTTTATGATGACACATATGTGATTCTAATTGTAATGCTCAATTACATATATGATGATACATCATGCGATGCTTATGATGCTTATGATACGTATGTATTTATTTTTTATCAACTTACAAATGTAGTAATGCTTATGATGCTCAATTGATGGTGTTGATTTCATGTATAGTCCCTGTGTGATGTAGTCACCCTTGGTGGGAACAGGTCATTGACTACAGACATCATGAACCATTTAGTTGAGGATCCTACATGGTCTACATAAAGTAAAGGTAAGTTTCATGACAAAATCTTTTTATTATTTAATATTCTTTTTGTCTACAAATTTCATGTTGTTCATGTTGTGTACTATGTAATTTTTAGCTAACATAAGATAATTGAATTACATGTGCAGGACCCTGAACCCCTTTGACGAGGATCCTACACAGTCTCATTGATGGACAGGTATAACTAGTCAATACACCCTATAGAAACAGTTTAAAAAAAAAAAAATTACTTGGAAAACAAACTTCCTCAGTTTTTCAAACCTCGACATTAGCAGAGGGGGAAATGATGAAGAAACCGACGTTCCACTTAGTCTTTTCATAGCTTTAGAGAAAAAACAAAAAAAGAAATGATTATAATCTAACTTATTTGATAATGACTGATTTTTATGTGTTAGTGAATGTAATTATGTGCTAATTAATGGTTATGGATGATGTGTTAATTAATATTGATGATTGTTGCATGTTAATTAATGTTAATCAATTTTATGTGTTAATGAACGTTATGTGATATTAATGAATGAATGCTATATTTTATTAATGGTAGAAAGAATGAATGAATTAATGTTATAAGATGTTAACGGGGAATTGAGAGTGATGTTAGGGGGGGAGGGGCCAAATGAGCTTCCACCCTCACATGGTTGGCCCTGTTAAGTAGAGAATATTAAACTATTCTCGAAACCAAGCGAAGCTCAACAAGATAACACACTTTTCAATATTTCATTATGTTGCATAGTTAATCTTATTGAATAATGTATATTGAATCTTAATTGTAGGGTCCAACAGAGCCAACATGAACAAAAACATGACAACTTGTTGGTTATAATGAACTCCCATATTGTCTTGTATGTACACGAACAATATGAGTTGCTTCTAGTATTGATATCCAAGGAGAGACTACAAAAGTTATGAGTATGCCTCATCCTTGTAAGTTTTTTTATTACTTGTCATTTTCTTTAGCATTTTGCTACTTCATGAATGAGATGTTTTCAGATGTCTATTCCATGAATACCTCTCTATTGTATGCTTCATGGTCTCACTTTTGATTCAACTATTTATATATCCTATAATTGTATGAGCCTAATAGCTTCTACTCTTGTTGATAGTTTGGTGGCTCTGAACAATGGCTCCTTCAAAGAAGTGTGATCCTTGTAATTTTGGCCTTCCATGATGTGAAAAAGAGGTTATGTTATGAACAATGGTCCAGATGATTTAGTTATTTCTTATTATGTTGAGTATGAGTAAATTTGGGCTTCCTTGGCTATGGTCACTATTTTGTACTAACTATTGTCATTTAGTGTGATTTGAGAATGGACTTCAAGTAATCATGAGGGTGGAAATAATATTCAAGTGTAAGGGGGTATGCGGCCTTGACCAAGGGATGAAAGTATCACGAAAGTACAAGTGATTCATGTGTAGATCAATGTATCATTCACCTATTAATTCCTAGAAATATTCTCAAATAAACAAGCAAAGAGGTATGTTGAGTGCATATATACATTTTATGTTGCCATGATATAAGTAAGATATCAAACATGTAACTTAGATTGATTTGCAATTTCATTCATAAATATTACATATTCCTTTCAATTTCATTCTTGGTATCTCTATCAATCATGTTGCTAAATGAGAATCCTAAACCTCTCTCATTGGTGCATGGACATATAGAACGTTGTTGTTTCTACACAAAGGATCGTAGAAATTGCTTTCAAAAACTATAAAAAAATTGGTAAACCTTAATAGTCCAAGAATCCCTAAATTCATTGGTGAGAGACCTTCTCAAGTGAAAAATTCTAGTGAAGGTTGTGTAACATTATTTTGAGAATGTATGGCAGTGTATGAAGGTTGTATAATAGTATTGGGAGAATTAACAGATGATTGACAACAATGACTATGATAGCCAAGTCACTTAGGACAATCGCCAAGATATGATTTGTTTCCACTTGTTAGGGCCTCCAAACCCCTTTAAAAGTTGTCAAGGATCACTACAATCCTATATCAGATGTCCACCACATAATAAGATTATTCATTTCATCATACTCCCAAAAACTCAGTCTTCATTTGTTCACTAGGACAGCCACACATTATTTAGGGACACTCATAAAGTTCTTGATGATTTTCCCTACCCAAGGTCCACAATAGCTTGTAAAGGGTCTGCACTAACCCTCTGCACCCCTCACTACCTTCCTCCAGACACCAAGGGGGTCTATCTTGCACTTACAACTTCAAATCTGCCATCGATGCTGCACTAGGTCTAATACATGACCAATATCATACCAACAGTCACCATTTGCACGTGCCAATGAGTCTTGGAGACCTATAAAGCATGAAACCTCTAATAAGGTTACAAAGATATTGAACATGCTTGGGGTAGAATTTTTTGGTATTAGTGTATTACAAAGTTTAGAAACGGTTTTCTTTCATTTCTTGAAACCCTAGACCTGTGATAGTCATAAAATATGACATACCCATAAAGGAACAATGAGGGTCCCTAAGTGCATGTAAAAGGGGGACAAATTTATTGTTAAGGACAGATAAGCTCATGGTTGTTAGTGTTAAAATTCTACCATTGAAAACTAATTTCAAAGCTAGGTACAATTAATCATACTTGTCTTCATACTTGTGAAGGATGAAGATGTGAATCTAAATAAAGTGGAAAAAATGCAATGCAAGATCCAAATTTACATTCACACTCGTCCAATAAAGCCTAAGACCTATGCATAAAATCAAATGATAAAAATTAATACCATAGCAAAGACTGTAGATTTCTCAATTGTTTCTTGATGTTTTCTTGAATGCTTGAAATGTGGTTTGCTCTTCAAACTATCATAACCATGATAGCATGATACAGAGGTAGGGGATAACTCACAATGGAAAACTCAACATATGCAACAACTCATTAGGGCATACTTACTAGTCTCCATCCTAAACCGATACAAGTTTGAGCCCTCGCACATAGGGTTGGAAATCCCTTGGACCTTGGATATCACCTTGGATATGTTGATTACATTGTTTTGAGAACATGAGACAATGCCACAAAATCAACTTTGTAATCCCAAAGTTCTCACTTTCTCTTACTTGACACAAATCAATCCCTAGAAAACTATACTGCCCATTTGATGGACAAAAGACACCACAAAATATTTCCTAAAGCCCTAAAATCCTTAGGCTTTGTTAGGTGAAAATTTCACAAGGTTGACACACCCTTTATAATAGTCTCTAAATAATAATAGACTTTTATGTGAACACCATTTGCAACATATAGATGATTGCCAACAATGACTGTGACAGCCAAGTCACTTAGGATAATCGGAAAGATATGATTTGTTTCCACTTATTAAGGAATCCAAACCCCTTTAAAAGTTTCCAAGGATCACTACAACCCTATCTCAGATTTCCACCACTTAATAAGATTATTCATTTCATCATACTCCCCAAATCTCAGTCTTCATTTGTTCACTAGGATAGCCACACACTATCTAGGGACAGTCATAAAGTTCTTGATGATTTTCCCACCCAAGGGCCACAATAGCTTGTAAAGGGTCTGAACTAACCCTCTTAACCCCTCACTACCTTCCTCCAAACACCAAGGGGGTCTATCTTGCACTTACAACTTCAAATTTGCCCTCGATGTTGCACTAGGTCTGATACATGACCAATATCATACCAACAGTCACCATTTGCACGTGCCAATGAATCTTGGAGACCTACAAAGCATGAAAACATGAAATATAATACCAATATACATGTTCCCATCCATTGGGGTGACTTTTCATTAGTGGGGATATGATTTATAGATCTATTATTATGACTGGATACCCTAACAAGGGTTTATGACAGTTTTTAGAAAAACTATGATAACTTGCTCAAATCAAAATGAAATTCAATAAAACCAAAGAAAAAAGTTCATGGATTCATTTTTATCTCATTCCAAATAGTTTTAGAATACCAACAAAACTAATTTCACAACAACAAAAAATGATGGAAAATAGACTGTAACGTTCTGAAAAACAATGAAAATTGCAGAAAATCTCCAAATTTTATTGACTTTTCCTTCAATACCTCCAACAACCGATCCTATGGTCAATGAAACAAGGATATTTATGTGTCTCATAAACCCTCCAATGTCCATAACTGATATTTGAGTATTAACTAACATTGAAACAAAACTAACACACTTTTTACAACTTTGCAACAAAAAAAGCATTGACAAATTTATGATGATCTATTGAAGACCACACCACAATTAGGACAATGATCTCAAACACACTTTTTACCATTATCTTGGTTATTGTGCCCACTTGTGTATGTCTTTCTTATGTATGAATCTTGTTCGAATATACAAATCTTAAAACAAAAATAAATTTTATTATAAATATACAAAACGTATTGCCATGTATACTAATTCATGTTAGTTCAACAATTCTATTTTGACAAGTACTTATTTATTTTAAAAAATACTTACAACCAAAGAGTTGTAGCTCAATTGGTGAGGGTGATGGTATGTTTCTTGAATATACCATCCACAAAAGACTCAAAATTAAATGAAAATCTTTTATGAATATAGAAAGCTTACTATTATATATACTAATTCAATAATCCAACAATTTTATTTTGAGAAGTAATTCATTCCTTTAAATATTATTAACAACCAAAGGGTTGTAGTTCAATCAATCGAGCATAATTGGTGTAGGTGATGGCGTGTTTCTTAATTATACCATCCATAAAAGGATTATACTAATATATATAAAAAAAATTAATAATTCAAAAATTCTATTTTGAAAAGTACTCCCTTAATTTAAAAATTATTAACAGTCAAATGGTTGTACTTAAATCAGTTGAGCATAATTGGTGAGGGTGATGATATGTTTCTTGATTATACCATCCACAAAATGCTCAAAATTAAATGAAAATCTTTAATGAATACATAAAACTATAAACATATGCATATACATATACATATACGTATGCATATGCATATGCATATACATATACATATACATATGCACATAAAGGTTTACTTGGTTTAAATGAAGGAAAGGTTGACAAATTTACTGTGATCTCTTGGTGATTGTGCCCAATTGAGTATGTCTTGCTAATGTATGAAAATGGCATTTTGCAGCTTTCCACCGACGATGTATTTGAGATGTCTTTCATTTAGATATGGCATAAGCTTAGTCCTTGAGTAAGACTAGGGAGTGGCTCCCACTCCTGTCCCTCATCCATCAGCATACCTGGTATGCTTGGCATTCATGTTTGGGGAGTTTTGTAATCAAGTGATAACATAACAATAGACTTGGGTTAAAACAAATAACAAGAAAATTGGTTCCTTGAGCATGCCTTGAGGGCTATCACAACACCAAGGGTGTTTTGAAAAGGCATGCTCGCACATGGAGCATTGGGACTTGTGCGAAGAGGCATGCCCACTCACAAAAGCATTATTTGATCATTGTTCTCGTTCACATGAGAGAATTCTTGGTTCCATATGGTACGTCCCCATGTAGCACATATGATGAAAGGCATGCATGCACATGGAGAGTTGGGACTTGTGCAAAGAGACATGCACGCTCATGTAGCATAGGGATTGTGTGATTGTTGTTCTTGTCCGTATGAGAGAATGCTTGGTTCCATATGGTGCATCCCCACAAGAACATACAATGAAAGGCAAGCCCACACATGGAGCATTGGGACTTGTGCGAAGAGACATACGATGACACTTCCTCCACTGCACTCTAGAATCTAATGCCTTGTGTAGTTTTAAAGTAGTGACCCTATGTAGATTCGTGACTTGGTATAATCCTTCTCTATTGATGTTGCATTGTATTGTTCCATTACTTGTGTCATGTATGCATCATGTATGGCATGTGTGAGCCTATAATCCCCCTTATATACTTTGATTGACTATTTGGAACCTTCTCCACAAGCACGATGGGGTGGACCTAAGGGTTCCACATGGTCAGGTGGACTTAAAAAAAAGAAAGGTTGGAAATATTTTATATCAAGTTTTTTTGTGGGTGGTCATAATGCATTTATGTTTTCTTTTAAGATGCTAGTAACATTATTTTGAGTACTATCTTTACCTATTGTACTTTACTATTGGACTCGATCAACCCAATAACCTTGTACATGTGATTTATTTTATTAAAGAGGATATTCATGTAGTCCAGAATGCATGATTACCATCTTTGAATATATGTTGAATATATAATAACGAGTGACTACTTAGTATGAGATATATATACACTATCTTTACCTATTGTACTTTTCTATTGGACTCAATCAACCCAATAACCTTGTACATGTGATTTATTTTATTAAAGAGGATATTCATGTAGTCCAGAATGCATGATTATCATCTTTGAATATATGTTGAATCTATAATAACGAGTGACTACTTAGTATGAGATATATACATGTCATTCAATAGGTATATGTCATGTATTGACATAGGAAGACACTTTATATGAGATTATCAATTTGGGATATACTTATAAGAAATATGTGCATATATAGTAGATAAATTCATTTCATGTATATATATAGTAGATAAGTTTTGGTATCTCCCAAGAATAACTAACTTAGATAAGGTAGATAAAGTCAAATCATCTCCCTGATTGGCTTTAAAGGCTCTTATATTTGGGTTAGCTAATTCCCTATCAGTACCATTTTTAATAGGTTTACTAGTACTCAGTGGTTCATACAGTCCTCTTATGAGTTGGACCATCTCAACCATGGTGTGCCTGATCATATTAGCTTGAAATTAGTGCACCTCATATTAGCTTGAAACCAGTGCGCCTCATATTAGCTTCAAACCAATGCGCCTCATATTATCTTCAAACCTATGCCCCCAATTGGTAGCTGGTGGGGATAGAATATCATTTGATGTACATATCAATGATTGGATAATAATATTTTTATTTGAAAAAAATAAATGTTCATCGGAATTACGATGGATACCAACCTTTCCACCGATGATGAAATCGTCAAACCAACAAAATTCTCGTTGGTGCAAAGGGTCTAGAGTCGTCGCACTTCCGACTCAAACTAAACAAACATCCAACGAGGATGTTGTACGTGTGATGACACTTCATAGTCGGATAGTCATTGATGCATATTAATGGACCGATGACACAACCATTGGACAAACAACATCACTATCAGTGCAAAGTTCCAAACTTCCGTTGACTTTCTGACGAATTCTACACAAACATCCGACGGGGATGTTGTATGTCTGATGACTTTTTTGACTGGAAGAGCAATCATGCCCACCATCAGCAGAGTCCATGGGATTATCATATTTCTGATGATCAAAGGTATCATCAGAAATTCTGATGATGAGTTTTTGACGACTACTTTTGTTAGCACTCTGACAAAAATTAGTCACAATTCCGACAATCGGTCGTCAGAAATTAGTCTCAAATGTACTAGTGATAGCCTTGAGCCTACCTCCACCTAACAAGTCAAGAGACACTCAACCATAGAGGAGTCCAAAAGAAAGACCAACAAGACCTCCAGGGAAAAATCCCCAACTAACACAAAGATATCATTGCACAAAGAGGCAACTTGGACACCAAGACACAATCCATAACCCACAAAGAAAGCCTGAGACAATGCATCTTCTCAAACCCATGAAGGACCCCTAGTTGCAAAGCCCAAAAGCCAGAACCAAAGAGAGGGAAACACTACCCAACCCACAACAAGCACGAAAAGAATTAAAACAGCCAAAGAAGAGGTCACAACACCTTGGTTATTGCACCATAGGCCCCCAACACTAGTCATGACACAAGATCCATTGGAGGAATGAAAACCTAAACTAGTGAGCTTACAATAGATAGGAATATTCCATAACACGAAAAAAATGTCCACCACATAGAAGCCCAGACATGGGAAGCCCCAAACTAGTTGAGGCCTCCC
This sequence comes from Cryptomeria japonica, assembly GCF_030272615.1. Classification (NCBI taxonomy): domain Eukaryota; kingdom Viridiplantae; phylum Streptophyta; class Pinopsida; order Cupressales; family Cupressaceae; genus Cryptomeria; species Cryptomeria japonica. The sequence continues at coordinate 276,099,324 of NC_081407.1, forward strand.
AACAAAAACAAGGGATCAACTAGAACTTCTTCCAAAAGGAAAAGGCACAACACTCTACTCCCATCTCTCCAAACAAAACCCAAAAAAAAGTAGAGGCACCTGCCAAGCCAAGCTCTCTGTTAGGAAGAGCTTGAGCATCTCCATCATCATCAGAAACCCTTTCTTCTCCTACAACTTACCCACCTCTAGAAACTCTAGTTCTCTCTCTGCTTCCTCTCTTCTTGCTCCCCATTTGAATATTAACGTTTTTATTAGAATTTGTTTTCTCTTCATCCATGATGTTACATTATTTTTATTTTGGATAACTTTTTCAAAAAGTATTGGATCAATATGAGAAAATAACACAAAATTTAGAATTTCATTTTATTCATCATGATATCTTTTATTTTCATAAATCTCACTTAATATTTTTCATTTTCCTTAATATTAGGAGGGTGGGACTTGGATACTAGTTCTCATGTTGGAGTTGCATAATTATGAACTATGTCTCCAGAGCTAACCATTGGACTTTGAAGCTACTATAAATAATTTTTAGAGCTATTTTTTGGGCTTCAAATGTATTGTATATGATCTTCAAAGTAACTATTAGTCTCTAAATTCATTATAGGTGATCACTAGGGCTAACTATTGGGCTTTAGATATGCTATAGATACACCTTGATAATCATCATTTTTATCTTCTTCATCTATGGATACTATTATTGATATATTTAAAGAGGTTTTTTATATGAATTTAATATTCCTATTGGATCCAAGCGACTTGGTGAAATGGCTATCTAATTTGTGTGTCTTGGATTCTTTATGTTATCCTATGAAGACGCACTTTTCTTCTTTATACATATGTGACATACTTAAAAACTACAAGGTACTCCATATTCAATTTGGCACTTATTCGCACTTCTTAAGGAATCTTCTCATGCATGACATTTGTAGGACATCTATTCAATAAGTATATTACAATTATAAAATATTCACATGAATATTTGTTTTGAAGCCCCTTGGCCTTAGAGATACTTCTCACTATCTCCATGATTCTATTGAACAAAATGGAATACTAAGAGGTGGGTGAATCAGTATTCCCCAAATATTAATAAAATTAAACTTATGATAATCTTAAACTTAATCTCATCTTAACAAGTAGAGATGAATGCAATAGAATTAACATGCACAACATAAGCAACTATAAGAGAGACACCTGATTTTTATACATGGAAAACCCAAATGGGAAAAACCATGGAGAGGATTAACTCTCAACATAATATAGCTAGTTATATGGGGTTACAAAAGGAGGCTCACTTCTTGGAGGGCTCATTGCCAGAAAGACTCACTACCAAAAGAAGAAAGAATGAACTAAGAAAATTGCAACTACACATGCATGGGATCAGTTCATGTTCAACTCATACAACACACCACAACTTGTAGAAGATCTAGTTAAGAAAATCTGCAACACTTCGCTATCTGTATGCTCCAAACTTGCTAGGTTGTATATCCAAGCAACTGAGAGGGGGGTGAATTAGTTTACAATTAAACCTTCTTTAAATTTCATTGACAAATCCAGAGAAAACAATAGAATTAATTAAAATAGATATAACATGAGAGCACAAACACACAACTGATCAAACACATGAATACCATAATTTATGTGGAAAACCCAAGGAGAGAAAAACCATGGAGAATATTAATTCTCAATATAAACCATTGGTTAAGGTGACACCAGTTAAGGTAATTTTTACAAAATATGGCTCACTGCTAAAATGCTCACTATAGGAGGGCTCACTGTCAAAGGGCTCACTGCCTAGAAAGGCTCACTGTCAAAGAAAGAAAGAGAGAAAAGATAATCTGCCATTGTAACACAATCTGCACTACTAGAACTACTTCTACTAACTATCCGCGACACACTCTTCACATGTCAATTGGATTTCTCTTTCCAATCTCGCATATCTTCACACAAATTGCCATCCTAACTCATTCAAATCATCCACATATATATAATGTCTTCAAGAAACATAATCTTCTAAGTTAGCTAAGATAGAGATCTAAAATAGGTCAACACTAAAAATCTCGTTGGTGGAAAGGAATCAGAAGTAGACCACATCACAACATACATCATAGAACACATCAACACATTACATCCATCACAAATGTTAGACCTAAAATACTATACACACGCTACACAAATGTTGTTACTATTCTCAAATTTTGGATCAATCCAAACCCAAAATAGCACTCAGTAACAATTGCAGCACATCTTCTGAAGAACCAAACCTTCTTAGAAATCTCCAAACATCCATCAACATCACATACATACATTGTCTTCCACTATTGTTCAATATACCACATCCAGTCCTAACTGAATCATAAGATTTGACATCAATAACAACATACAACATAATGCTAACAATCTCCCACTTTGTCATTGATGGTAACATCCATCAGAACAACAACCATATGAACATCAAATCATATCTCTCATCACAACTCTTTCTCCCCCTTTGACATCAAGGACAAAGGCAAGCAAAACTCCCCCTATGAAACATACTCAACTCCCCCTAAGAAGAAGCATCCAAGAACTAGTCCAGATAATAATATTCAGGTTGTTAACTATAGCAATGCTTTTACTTTATCTTGCAATAATTCCTCAGACCATGAGAAACATCACCTTAGGCATCATACCCCCATCTCTTGCCCTCATACACCTCCAATTTCATGAGGCAGGGTTGATAAGGGAGGATTGTTTTAGGGTTGTCATGCCTTTTGAATTTAATAAGAAACTTAAGAATTCGTTTATCTTTATTTATTCATTTATGTTGAAAAATAAAATAAAGAGAGATAAATTAAGGAGATCTATATTAATTAGATGTTTATTCACAAATTAAGTTTTATTAATTTATTTTTTCTAACTCAAAAATAATTATATGTATAATAGTTTGATTTAATTGTCAAGTGGAAAAATTAGATTTAAATATTGTAAATTGTTTTGGGGTTTGAATCAAGTCTTCATGTTAAAAATTAGGCATTAAATTAGGTAATTAAAAGGTCAACGATTTTGAAAAAATATCTAATTTAAGAGGGATGACCTATATACAACAAGATATTACATGTATGCTATGTATTCATATCCAGACAATAATAGATGTAAACAACCTGGGTTTGTTTGCCAGAATCTATGAAGGCAATAGGTGTTTGATAATGAACAAATAGATACAAAATATGCAGTTTACTCATGGATAGTTTAATGACCAATGTTCAATAGATACTTTAAAAATATGTTTACACAGAACGAACAAGGCAACATATACCATATAGCATTTTCAGAATTAAAAAATGATCCAAGAAATTTTGAACCCTATGACTTAGAGGCATAACATCAAAATCTTTGCTAATTGTCATTATGTGAATTCCAAGCTAGATACATCTATAATCAAATTCGAAATAGGATGAGAAAAAGAGTATAAGAAGTGTAAGGCTCGAATTTGATCCTAGATTAAAAACTATCATAAAAGCAAATACTTCATCAGAAATATTTTCTATAAGAATTGGTTCAAGTGAAATTCATATAAACTCTTCAAAGGGGTAATACTTCTTACAAGTCTAAGATACCAAAACCATACATACATCCTACTTGGTCTTTGGGAATGAGCTAGCCATGTTTTAGGAAAACGTTGCCTGCATGAAACGACATTGAAATGAATAAAAAAACATCATAAAAAAATGGTTGTCAAATGTCTGCTTCTACAACCAAAAATCATAAAATTAAGAAAGGAGATCTATAATTTTGAAAAGTACTATATCAACTATAAAAATTTGGACTTCAAAAAGTACAATAATATCGATCTTCATCATAATAAACATTATAATGAAGAATGTGATCACTTAAAGGACTTAAATAAGATGAGAAAAAAGACCATATATTTATAAAAAGAGATAACTGAGACCAACCTAGCACAACATGTACCACATGCTCTCAAACACCTGTCATTTAGAGATGTTGCTTTACATCTGCCTGTACAAGCAACCTTGCAACACCCACAAAACAATTATTAGCCACTTCATCGAATCAATAACCAACTTACATGGTGGTGAAGGTGAACATCGACTCAATAACCAACTTCCATGGTGGTGAAGGTGAACACTCAAGTTTCTTTGTCAAATATTGTCGATAATATTGCATATAATGGGATTAAGTGTTCAACTTTTAGAGGACAAGTGTTTATTTGAGAGTGCATACCAATCATTTGTAAAATCCTGTGGTGTATCCCATTTGTTTGCAGCTGAAATCATATTAGAAAACTCATTCATAATTGATTGAATATTTATAGTTCTCTCTCTCTGTCCCTCCTATATTATAACAGATGGAGATTTGACATAATGAGTGAGCATATACTTACTCCAAGGGACTTTGATCCTGAAGCCTGAGAAGCTTCTACATACATTTGTGGTGTACATGAAATGAATAGATAAATCAGAACAAAGCTAGCAGCGCCTTAAAAGATTGTTGCTATCAATATCTAGTTGATCAGAATATAAACATGAAACAAAACCTTTACAAAGCAAGATCACACCGAAGAAAGGGAGAGATGTTAATAGGCAAAAAGAACATAGTAACATCAATTAGGTTAGTTTGCAAACCAAAACCTAATTTATATTGATGTCACTTAAACCACTTGCTTGTCATAACTGTAGTCAATGTAGCATCTGACATAACAGAGAAGAAAGCCGCTTTTCTATTGTAATTTATAGAAAATAAATGGAGTAATCCACCTTGAGAGCAAGCATCAAACGGATTTGTTTAGACCATGGAAAGCATCTCACACATACAATTATAGATAAGAACTAAATTTGGCATAACCCATTTTAGGAATATACAATATCCACTGTCACCCCATTTTTATCTTGGGAGGCACTAAACAAAATTATAAGACATATGCATACACATTCAATGATTACCTGAGAAACAAGTGACACAACGTAAATCAAGAACCTGGAATATGCTTGCAAATTCTTTGCAAATGGTTGTATGCATTACTATTGTACTTTCTCCCATTCCTCAAACTCTCTGTAATGCACGAGATTTTGTTTATTTGGTTCCAGTTCTAGTGAAATCAAAATAAGGTTGGCTGGGGCGGTGTAATTGAGGCGATTCCCAAAACAGCTAGCATTTTCGGCATGCAAAGTAAATAGCCATTTTTCAATGAATTAATAGCACATACAAACTTGATAGGGTTAACCACAATGGAGGGCACACCTGATAAAAAATTTTCGTGATTAAATTGACTAATAATTTCTCGGAAACAGTAAAAACTTATCGGCGGGAGAGCGTGAGACAATTTCGATGGGAGTGCCTCCCACAGGGAATAGCCTATCAGCTAAATATTGGATGAAGAAAAGGTGTTTGAAAAGAAACAGTGATAGTGAATGCGGATAAAATCAATTTCTGAATGTCTTCCATTATCTAAAATCTAGGCTTGAATATTTTACACCATCTTTAATAGGTTTTACGAATGAATGTGTCAAAACAATATGTCCATTCATCTGCGTAAAATTATCAAATAGTTCATGGCCTAACAGGATGATTCTTTATCTGGCTGCAGAATTTAGAAAGTAGAACAGATACCAACGTTAATGTAAATCATTTTCATGAAACGCTTTGGCATTTATAAAAGGAGTTGTTAATCTTGAGCAGGTGAGAAAGATATTCGTGATGGGACAATCGAGTAGTGGGACTCGAGAGTATCCTATGCAGAGTGCACAATGCACATTGTTTGTGTGGGGATGTTTTGGACTTTGAAATGCTCTCATATGAATATAATAGGGTATATTTGTTGGGCCTTATATTCATATTAAATAGAATAGTAATGTATGGATTTCTTTGTATTCATATTTTATTCGAGTTTAGTGTTAAGAACACAACATAAAATAAGGTCTATATGTAAGATTTCATCATCTTTGAAAGATATTCTTTGTGAGTTTCATTAATAATTTCTAACTTTTTAAAATAATTTGTAAAAGATTAGCAAACCATATAGCTGAATTTATTTTATTTGAATTGCTTAAGTGATAGTTCAATTCGATTGAATTTTATGTAATGAAACAAAAAATGTTATAGCAATAGAGATTAAACTCACAACATTATTATTATCCTGTAAAATTTTAAGTTGAAAAATAGTTGTAGACATAAAATTAATTCTTTTGATGCTTCTGGATTCAATTGTGTGAAAAACAAATTATCATCAACGTTTCGAATCACACTCTATGATTCATCATCAGAATGAGAGTTCAAAGGAGATGAAAGATGGTAAGTTGCATATCTAGGCTGAATATAAAGATGAGAGAGGGGAGAGAGAAAGAGAGCATGCAGATCAAGGAATGGAATAGAAAGACTCACAACTAGAGAAAACTAAGAAAAAGAACACAGAAAAAGAACATCATCCATATATATACACACACACATATATAAAGGTGACAAAATTTATAAAAATGGGACACAATAAGTAAATAATAAAAACAAGAAAAGACTAAAATAGGGGATGTGTGTGTGGAGGGGGGGGAGGTAGGGGGGAGGGGGGGTACACACACACACACACACACAGATATATATATATATGTGTGTGTGTGTGTGTGTGTGTGTAAAATGGGCTACAATAAATAGCTATTAAAAATAAGCCAAGAATAAAAAGGCAAAAATAAAAAGACAATAACAAATAATGCAAGAGAACTAGAGAAAAAGACAAGGGTAAGTGCACAAAGTTGTGGTACCAAAAAGGTGCCACTTTTTACCTTTTCATAAAAATGTCTCATTGGCATGAAAAGGTCATCCAAACCTTCGGGTTGGATGCCCAAAGGGTTGGTATTTTCCCATGCAAAACATTTGGTGAGCACCAAATATGGTGCTCGCCAAACTCAAATTTTTGAATTTTCACATTTGGCGCGTGCCAAATTTGGCGCTTGCCAAATGTGAAAAGTCATTTTTTGCATTTGAAGGTTTTGTAAGTGTGCAAATTTCCCATTTTGGGCACAAGTTATACCCATCCCGGAAGGAGAATATATATATGAAATATAACATTTAAGTATAAGAAAGAAGATTCTTATACTTTAAGTTATATTTCATGTATATATTGGCAGGAGGTTTGAGAGTGGTTTCAACACTATATGAGTTATAATGTAGATTCTAGTTTTTAGAGGATCATATAAAATTTCAGACAGCTAAATTTCAATAATCAACATATCAAATTTTAGTAATCGGCATGCTCCTATTAGCATTCTTTAGCTATGTATATCTGACTCTCTTTATCTTCCACAAACTCTAGACCTATCTCTATCCCTCTCTATCTCTCTCACTTCCCTCTTCCCTCTTCAGGTATATCCCACCCTCTCTATCTTTTCTTCCTTCCTTAACTCCATATCTATCCTTGACTCCCTCCCTCTCTGTTCTTCTTTCTCATTCTATTATTATTTCTCTCCCCTCCCTCTCCATTCTCTTTGTCACTACCTATCCCTTCTATCCTCTCTTTCCCCATATCTAGGGCTTTCCCTCCCTTCCTATTCACCTCATTACCTCTCTCTCCCTATATTATTATCCACCTCTCACCCTCCCTCTAAGTTTCTCACATATCTAATTATCCACCCTCTAGTTCTCTTCCTCCATCTCCATCTTTATCTCCCTCTCCCTTACCCCTATCCATTTATGAACTCTCTCCCTCTATTCTATCTCTCTAAACCTATCTACTTCATCATTCCTTAGGTATTTGAATTCCTCCATGTCTACCTCTCCATCTATCCCCTCTTACTCATCTCTTTACTCTTCTATCTATTCCCTCTCTCCATTGTCTAGGTCATCACCTCTCCCTCCTACCATCTCTCCCTCTCAAATTTATAGGTTTCTCCCTCATTCCCTCTTCACATATATACCTATCCATCAATATCTCATTAGGAACCCATCTCTATGAGCCCCCCCCTCTCTCTCATCTGGGTATTTAACCTCTCTCTCATACTTTGCATATCTCATCTCTCTATTTATCCCCTCTCTAGTTCTCTTCCTTCCTCTCCATCTATCACCCCTTACCCATCTCCCTTTATAAACTTTCTCCTTCATTTATGTCTCCTATAACCTCTTTATCTTCCATAAACTCTAGACCTATTACTCTCCCTTTCTCTCTATTTTTTCTCTCCTTCCCCTGTCTCTAGGTCTCTCTTATACTCTCTCCCTCTCTCTCTCCCTCACCTTCCCTCCCTCCATCTCTCTTCTCCTCCTATTGTTTCTCTCCACTCTCTCTTTGTTCTCTTGATCACTACCTATCCCTCCCAACCTCTATCTCCATACCTATTTTTCTCTCTTATTTTCTTCTCTCTCTCTCACCTATCTACCCCATCCCTCTTTAGGTCTCTCAGTCACCCCCTAACCAACTTTCCCTCTCTTCTTATCTCTCTCTTTCTTTTTATTATTCTCACTCTCCTCTTCTCTCTCCCTCCCCTCTCCAGGGCATCACATCTTCCTCCCTGATAAAGTCTATTGATAATGGGTTGTAGGATATAATATTTACGGTATAAGATACAAGATTGATGGTACATAGTTTAGGGAACATAGGGTTGAGGGTAGTGGTCATAATTATTCCTCCTTCTATCACTCCATCTTCCTCTCTCTCATCTCCCTAAGTCTCTCCCTCCCTCTCTATCTCCCCATTCCTTACCCTCATATATATTTTCCTCCCTAGCTCTCTCAAATATCTTCCTTACTCTCTTATTATCTCTCTCCATTCTCAAGGTCACCATCTCTCTCTCTATTCTTAAGGGGTCATATGGTGTCTTATGACCCCTTAGGACACGATATGACCCCTTAGGACATTATATGGTGTCATTATGGGTCGTATGGTGTCCTAAGCGGTCATTAGGTGTCTTAAGACCCTTAGGACACCATATGACCTTCATTTTGAACACATCCTTAATATACACGTAAAAATCTTGAAAATTAAGGTTTTATGATCATTATTTGAAATGAAATGCATGATAAAAAAAATAAGACACCATTAAAGACCTACTACTCAAGTGTGCCTAAAGGGTCATCTCTTTTCTTAAGAGTATCCACTATTGCTTCATGATTAGCAGTAGTAACTGTCCATAGCTCTTTGATCTTCGGTTTTGCTTGATGCTTCAACAACTTTTCATTTATAGCTATAATAAAGTGTGAATACATGAGAATGGTTTTGTGTCTCTCATACTCTTCAAATGCAGGTATGTGATTCTTTCTAATCATGTATGTTCACAACCAGTATACCACAACAACAACTGAACCTGTAGGATATGTGAACCCATTATCATCTGTCACTGGTTGTGTTAGCTTTTTTTTTTTTTCATGTACACATCATGCCAACCAATATTTTGATCTCTCTTCATTCCCTTGCGGTGCAACAACTGCAAAAACATGTCCTGGCTATACAAGATCTGATAGACGCTCATACTCAAGTGAACTTTCCATCTCATCATTTGACAAGGATATTGTTTGAGATAAAGGAGTTAGATATTATGGTACCCACATATCAATCCACTCACTTGACTCGCACTGATCCCAATCACACCAAACACATCTCTAACAAAAACAAGCCAATGCTCGTATCCAAATGGTCCATGTACTTGCATCTGAGATGAGAAATGAATGCATCTTTGAAGAATCTTTAATTGTTTGGCAATCCAGTCTGTTTCCCGCTGTGCCCTCCTCAACCAACCAAAAGAATCTGGTCATTGTTGAATCAAGAGTACCTCAATGTAACAATGTTGAACTACACCAATCAACAATAGAATGCACATCAAAGAAATTTGCACCTGAAATCCTTAATTGCTCCTTAACTATAGCTCTCTTCAAACATGCACCTGCTCCATCATGCTCCCCCTTCCCATGCCCTGCCTCAAAAAAACACCAAATATGAGGTATACGCCTCTCTACATGCATTCTACTCAACCAATAAAACATACTGCCATTTTTTAATTGACCCATACAGTTATCTAACCATATGAGATGTCGATCAATTGCAATATCTTTCTCATTCAAGAACTCAAAAAACTTCTTGAAAGAATGTTGCACATACTCGAAGAAGTGTGATCTATCATCATTCATATAAAAATGATACTCCCTGATTATCTTCCTATCCTCTTTTGTACTATCAGGAGCATGTCTATATGTAATGTGAACAAAAATAGCAATCTAGATTGAATTGTAGTACTCAGATTGTACCTCATTCCATGGTTGCAATGTATAGTTATCTGCAAAATCAACCACTAATACAGTAGTGCCAATCAGGAAAGATTTCTTACACATCTGGAACTGTTGATGCAGCCAGTGATACCTATGGGTGTGCCTTGCATACTTCTAGAAAATATTTTCCCTAAAATCCAAAATAAAATCAACAACACTCACTTCTCTTGAGACTAATTCGAATCTAGAACCTTCACCTCCACTCTTCAAAGTATATTTAACTATCTCATATCATTTTTCACAACATAATTCTTTCCAAACTCGTGTTCGCTACCCTCATTAAAACTTGAAACAAACTTTGAAAACTCACCAAATTGTGAGAACTTCTCATTCAAACAATAATTTCTATAGAAATAGTAGCCATCATCTCTAGGGCATAAAATAAGATCTTATAAGTCTCTTGATAATCTCGAAAATAGCATTGCACCACACTCCTGCAACATCTCATTAGTATGCATCATAGAATGAATATGACATAAAATTTCATGGTACATTGAAAACTCCACATGGTACTTGCAACAACAAGTATTGCAAATCTTAAGAGGTACACAATAAAATGGCTTCAAAGATTCAAAGGCCCTTTGTGATATTTGCAAAGGTGGATGTACTTCACAAGAAAATTTGTACAATATTGTTTGGCTTGATTCCAAGAAATTTTTGGGATGCGGTGTGCGGTTTTGGTTGTCGATTCTTAATTTCAAAACATCCTTTACATTGGGTAATACTGTATAATTAGAGTGCCAAAATTGTTGAATCTCCTCATTCACATTGTCAGTCAACTTTCTATCAACACATGGAAGCCTCCCACCAAAATCCCATGTATCATGTTGAAGTGGATCGTTAAGTCTTTGTCTTCGTGCAAGTGCTCTATCCAAAGTTTTATGGTTTATGTTCAAATCAACACAAGTTTGTCTCATTTGATGAGCCTTCCTAAATGCATGGCTTACTAAGGAGGTTGTAATCACTCTTTGAGCGACTCTCTTATCTCTTTCCTTGGCATTCTTTCCAATAGAATTGAGAGAATCAAATAGATTTTTGGCAATAATAGAATTTCTCTCCATCTTCTTGTTCATATGAATCTTCATTTTTTTTAGCAATGGTCTATCTTTATCATCTTTAGCAATTGAACAAAAAGTTGGCATTGCTCGGTCAATGTCTTATTGCTAAAACTTGTTGGCCATTTGGAGGAATTTTTTATATGTTTCATTGATGTCAACACTATCTATTTTGGTTGCTTTACCAGTATCCTTCTAGTCCCGGTAGGCTATTTGGTTTCTGGTTGGATTATGATCTGGTATGATCCGGTATGCTCCAGTATGTTTGGATTATGGAATTCTCTTATTCATGCTACTCAGATTTATGTTCAGTCAGTTAGTTTTGATCTGGTGATTGGATGCTATCCTGTTTTGCTAGTAAGCTTGGTTTGTGGTTCCAACGAGGGTTTCACCTGTAAAGCTTTGACGAAGATCTTTTATGATATTCATAAGTGGTGTTAGTGTGGCTTCTATTGTAGATTCAAGATGTTGATGGTGATCTTGTTCAAGACTTGGTGGATTGGGATCATTTCTTTAGCGTGTGTGGACCTAAATTGGGTCTCGGTTTGTCTAGGTTATGGACTGACTTAATGTAACATGTGGATTGGACCTCTCGGTGTGTTTACGGGATGCCTTATGGGTTAGATATTATTTGTTTGGTCTTAGGCTGACATGTTTTGTAACTATGTAATTGGTTTATTGTCTAGTGGCCGACCTTATTATTTATGGTTGAGGGTTTGTATATATATGTATGAGATGAATGAGAATGGGATATGGATGTAACGAGAGAATAATGTAATAATCATTTAGGCAAAGAATTTGGTCGATCATTGGAGATCGAGTTGGGTTTATGTAAGAGGATTTAGTCCTCTGGTATTAAAATTAACCAGAACTATACTCAAGCCTAGGAGATGTTATCTTTGCAGTTCATTTATTTCTCCGGATTGTAGTCTAGATTTCTATGTAGTTAGTGAGACTCCTTTTGTGATGAGCAATGTACTCTAGGTTGTTGGCCTTCCTGCAAGTGTAGGCCCCTCAATTGAAATTCACATACTTATTGCAGAATTATTATCTGACTATAGGTAGGCTTCCCACCATGGTTTTTCCCTTTATCGAGTTTTCCATGTACAAATCTTGGTGTCATGTGGATGGTATTTATTCTCTGATTGTTGTTTATGCTTAATTGGTTTATCCGCTATTCTGGTATTTGGTTTATGCATTTCGATATTAATCTTTTCGGTTTCGGTATTAAAGTTTTAATTTCTTAAGGTTCAGGTAATCTGAGACAACTTATTCACCCCCCCCACCCCTCTCAGTTGTCTTCCGGATATTTGAATTGTCTGACAAAATTTTGGTTGAAAAGTTGTGTAGCCCACAATCGAACGGTTCTTGTTGACCTCTTGCCTTCAAGATTCGCAATAATGTTCTCATGAATTTCAAGTAACCATTTTGGGGTTCTTGAAGGTCTTGGATTTGGAATTTATCTTTCATCCATGAGAGGGTCTTCATTTCTAAAGTAATTAGGTGTTACATATTGTTCACTTGGTTGAGCAATTCCACCTTCAATGTCAAATTTTTCCACATTTTCACCTTCAATGTCAAAATTTTCCACATGTTCACCTCCTATGTCAAAATTTTCTACATTTTCACCTTTAATGTCAAAAAAATCATATTTACACCAAAATTATTGACACCTTCATTGTCAACTCCCAAATTTTCATTTTCCATTCTCACATAATCTTAATAATTTTCATTATCACTTTCAAAACTTTCAACATGTTCAACATTTTCACTTTCAAAATCTACATTTTTAGTTTCAATAACTTGTTCAACATTTTCAAATTCAATTTCCTCTTCACTTGAAGTAAAATTAGCAATATTTAACATACCTTGTCTTCTCCTCCTATGACCTTCTCTATCTCTTTCTCTATAAACTTTAATTTGGTCATTAGAAAGCTTTTTTTTGTGTTTAGGCTTCTGATGACTACTAGTCCCCATTTACCTCCACAAAGATTCTCCTAAATGATTGACAATGTAAGAGTTGACTTTAAAAATCTCTCAAAAGGACAAATTTGTCTCAACCTATCTGAAAACCCGTGATTATCGACAGAAACCAGAATGTGAAGAATGTGGGCCATTGGAATCCACAAAATGGCCCACAAGGCTCTTTTTTATTTACAAAAATTAGATATTTAATATAACCAGATATCTGATTTTAATGCATAAATTTGGGGTCCCAAAAATAATTCCCATTTGTCCCCCTTTTTTTTTATTGTTGCCGCATTAATGGCAGAGGCAAAAATTGGATATCCAATTATATCAGATATCTAATTTGAGTACTAATATTTTAGAGGGAGAGAGAGAGAGAGAGAGAGAGAGAGAGAGAGAGAGAGAGAGAGAGAGAGAGAGAGAGAGAGAGAGAGAGAGAGAGAGAGAGAGAGATTAGGGGGGAGAGGGAGAGAGAGAGAGAGTAGGGGAGAGGGAAAGAGAGAGATTAGGGGAGAGGGGGAGAGAGAGATTAGGGGAGAGGTGTCATATGACCCCTTAGGACCCATAACGACCCAATATGGTGTCATAAGGGGTCATATTGTGTCCTAAGGGGTCATATGATTCTCTTTGTAATGTGGGGCAACATTTCTTCTAAAAATAGGCCTTATTCTTATCCTGCACTGTTAGGAAACTGCAAGATGATGCTCGCGAGATAACACCTCCCTCTACATGATTCATTTCAACTTATCCCATGCGAGCAGGACCCACTGTGAATATACTCACGGGATAACACTCGCTCACACATCCATATGACTTGTCTACCCTGCACAATCAGGATATTGCTACTGGCACTTAAGTGAACATCTTAGAGCACATTGAGACCTATGAAGGGTAAATTAATCATGCGAGGGGCCCTCTTAGGGGAAATTATGACTAAGTTGTAGTCATCGGTTGAAAAATATAACCCTTGAGTGACATACATTATAGGTAACCGGCCTGATAGAGATACCTAATACGTGGGGCCGGTAAACCTATGACAGAGAATCCTCCCAATGGTGGAACATAAGTGAGTTGAATGGCTAGACCTTTCAACTCAAAAATAGAACATTTTGAAGCCCGAAAAGACTCCCTCCTACACAGCAAAACAGTTAGCCACTGGCAACTCAAGCTTGTTCTGAAAGGTGATTTTGAATGCAATCTAACAAAATTTTGAGCCTGAGACTTCAAAAATTAGATAAAATTTAGAGATCCCAATAGTGTCTCTAGCTCAAGGATGCATGCCCCTTGTGGGCATGGCAAGATCCAAGATCTCTGGAGAGAAGCCATTTGGCACAGAGTCAAAAAAGGCCTTTTCTACCCCAAACTGTTGTGGCTTGAGGATCAAACCATATGTGATGTCCCAAAGCCACCTGAAAAATATCATCCAATGCTTACCCTTGTCATAAACATTGTTCTTGTAGGACTGCATTGAAACCAATCTGAAAGTATAGTTGGGATGCCATTGATCAAACATGTTGGCATCTCTTACCCAACCACCAAATTAAAAATCATGAGTGCACTTACCATTGTTGGACCTCTAAGGCTCGTGCACAAACTGAAAATACAAATTATTGTGTGACCAAAACAAGTCATGCTCACTAAAAAACTCACTTTCATGTTGAACATGACATTCATCATGATTCAAATCATTGTCACACTCAAGAAAGACAACTCCCAACTGAAAAAACAAAGGCTCCCATTCTGACATACAACTAGGAGTATAGGCCTCATTCAAATCATTAGTTTTCTCATCCGAAAGAGAGTTATCAAAAGAACATACCCTCACACAGTACACATTAGGCAAACTTTTATCAAGAAAAGAAAAAGGATCACAATTGATCCTCTCATGCAACTACAAATCATCAAACTGAAGAGAAACTCCAGCCTCTAATTCTAGGCCCCATTTGATGTCAGTCACATCAGCAACTTGTATGCAAGCTAGATCAACATTGTCACTTCTCCATGATCCCTCACATGAATGCATTTTATTTTCCCACTCACATAAGAGCTCATCATCGTGGGGATCAACACACTAGACTGGGGGCTTACATATATTTTTTAAATTGGATTCATCATCACACTCTCCTAGCCCATCACCACTTTGATCATGACCATCAAAATCTACCTCCCCTTCATATGCATCATCCTCACAAGGAGTGTCATCACTAGCATCCATACACATGTTGTCAAAATAAAAATCTGAGTTTTTATTAGCATGTAAATCCTCTACATCAACACACATGTCATAGTCATACTCAAAGAATCCCATGCATTCAATATTTTCATGTTCTAGTACATCAACTGATTCAAACATGGGAAGGATATTTATAGTAGGTGCATATCATGATGCGTCATACGAGACAACCTCACTGTCAAAAACCAAATTGGCAGGCTGCAAGAAATCTTCATTTTTTCCATGTGCATATCTCAGGTACTCCATTGCTAGCAAGTCTAAGATGCCTTCACTATTGATAGAGCATGTGTCCTCTTCACTCAAATGCCCCCTACTATTGTCCTCTTCAAATGAAAGCCCATTGGAATCATGAGAGCATGTGTCTATCATGTTATGGGAGATTTCATCTCCAACAACCTTCTCAAAATCACAGTTACCATCCAGTAAAGAATGTTGACCTTGTAGATGTTCTTCTTCAACTTCATTTAGGCTATCATAACATTCACTTTTAGGTTCATGCTCTTCAACCATCTGTTCTTCACACACATTGTCTTCTTCATGTTGATCATGTGACTGATTTTCAACAACACAAGGAGTATTGCTATTAACTTGTACACTGTCATCACACTCTTGCTCAACCTTGTCATTATCAACATGCAAGATCTGATTACCAAGCTGCATCCTATACTTGACATCCTCAAACATGTCAATCCATGTAACCATCTGATCCATATTAGTTGGTTTTGAATTCCTTGGCCATTGAACAACATTAGGTTTGTAAACTTGCAAAAATGTCTACACATTTGGATTCTTGAAGCATGAATCTCGTCGAGACACTTCAAAGTGCTTCCAAGAATCTCGATAGCAGCGCATAAGGTTTCTCACCCTCTTGTTTCTTCATGTTTAGATGAGCGATGATGTACACCATTGGGCCCTCAACATAGAAGCTTTGTTCTTGCGTTGTTTGGGGCTGATAAATTTGCTCATACTGCTCAAAAGTATAAGATAGGACAGCAGGGACACTTATGTATTGAAATCCATATTCAACACTTGACATTTGATGCTCATACACATGCATTGCATCCCCATACACTAGAGTGGTCTGAGGACTAGGAGGTTTCTCATAACTGAATGTATCATAGCTGAACCTTTCCAAAAACAACCTCTGGAATTAGTCCTATGAAGACACACTTTCTATTGCTAAACTTTCATACTAGTCCTTTGCACCATCCTTCAATGATCTCACAAAGAACTTCATGATTATATCTTCATTACAAAACTTAAAGTCTTCAATAAACTCACTGAATGACTGAATATGGTAGGCTGCCGATTCAGATTCATGTGCATGAAACAAAGGCATTTGATCCTTAAAATCAATGGGGAAGGGATGCGGGTACCCTTCAATGTTGTTGAAACTTAAAGGCCTATACCTCTCAAGCATGAACACCCTTCTAGACGGACCATAAAGTTGTTGATCACTCATTATGCTTGGGACAACATAATGACCATACATCTTGCTTGTCTTTACAAGCTTCTCATATAAAGATCACAGTTAGAAACTTCTTAACTCATTTACAACAAGGTCTTAAGTAAAAGAAATACATACATAAGACTAAAAATCAGACTTAAGACCTCTTGAATGAACCTATTATAAAGATTGCATACCTCTTCTAATATAAGCATATGACTGAAATATAAAACTAAGAAGTATGAAAATCTGAAGATGAACTTTTTCCCTTTCACTTAGTGTTGCAACACTGAATAGTGAACTCTTTCAAAACTTTAAAAATTTTATGGTTTTCAAAATTTTTTCAAAAGAAGAATACCTGGAGAAGTTACAACAGTTTCTCTCTTGCTTCTGACTGAAAAATCCTTCATAGTTGGAGCTCTTCTTTGTTCTTTATTAGGTTATTTTCAGGACAGAGCCACCACCTCCTTAAAGAGGAACAAAGTTTAGAACAGCAGAAAGAAATTCAACTGATTTTATCATTTTGGGTCTTCTCCAACAGCAGAATCATTTGAATTTTTTTTCTTCACACAAGCTGCTACAAGACACCCTCCAAGCTAAAAACCATGCAACCAGACTCATGGGTAGTCAAATAAGCTTTCACAAGCTTTTCTTTTAAGACTCTCCCCAGTAGAGTCACCATTTTATTGGTTCCCAAACCAACAATCCTTGAGTCCTAAAGGAATTGCCACTAACTCATCAACAAACTTGGGGAAGGGTTTGGCCAACGAACAAGATTCAATCACAAGACTAAGATCTCCTACTCTTTTGGCTCTGTGAGACCAAGGTGGGTGAACCTATGCAATGTCCTATAACCTTCAGCTTCAAAACACCCTTGACATGACATATTATAGCAAATCATCCCAATGAAAGATACTAAGGAAGATGGATAAACTCTTGTTTATGGATTTAACCTTAGTTTGTAAGCATCTAAGCACTCATTGAGGAGGGGTTTTTCTACACTAATCCTACTCCTAATGTATAAATAAATGCAGAAAGAAAAGAGACTTTGATATAAAGGATGATTTTGAAAACTAGGTGCAAGCCCCATGAATAGTGCCTCATTAAGGCAGTAGAGTCAACCTACAACAAGCAACAAATGAATCCAAATAGAAAGAGCATAACCAGCTAGTTCTAAGCAGTAATTCTTGACATCAACACTCTCCATTGAAGATTTCCTACAACCATACTTGACAATCCTTCTTATACAAAATACCATCTCTCATTATACCTTAAGCACTTTAATCTCTTCCTTGAAGAGAAGCTGAAAGACAAAACAACAATAGAATAAAATGATCCTTGATCATATATTTCATAAAACAGTGTCAATAAAAGTAGGAGACAGTCTTAAGAAAACTCATAAAATTTCTTTGTATGCTGGTTATAACTATCTGAAAGCAAAATATTACAAGCTGGAAATGAAAAACTTAGAACTACACTAACTTAGAACTATGCATGGAAGTCTTGCTTCCAGCACTTACAAAAGTTGTTTGCACTCAAAATCCTTTCACACTAGCCATGGATTCCCTTTTATAGACACAAGGGATAAAAACAAGCTTCAGGCCAAGTGAGACACACATGTCAAAATTTCACTGCATGGGACAAATCACACAACAAGGTGTCCCTCTTCCTACTATTCATGCAATCCATTTGAAGGAATTCAATGCAAGCAGCTATGAAGATAGCCTCTGGGACATGGGACCATGAGATTAAGGACAATCAGCTGTAGGCACTTCAAGCCTCATAGAAATTTGCCATAAGTTTGTTCTCTACTACATCCTAACCGATCTTTGAATCTAGATTACTATACTTCGTAATTTGTACCTTCTTTATGTCCTTTCCTCTTCTCAGTTGGTGACCCTCTAACATGCTCGAGGCTATGAAATATTACAAACAAAGGATCCTCATATTTCATGGAGCCACTCAATTGATCTTTTGTCTGATCCTCATTAAATTCACCTCCTCCATGGTGCCATCGTTGAAATCCAATCTAATCAGATCGCAAAATTCTAGCTGCAGCATGTCAGCACAATAATCTCTGTCGACATCATCTCTCCCTTTGACAAATGGAATTTGGCTAATTTGCACGTGCCACATCCTTAAAATACTCCCCTTTGTCCTCTGGCCAACCTTTGTTAACCATCCATGTCGACAATTTGATCATCGGGCCGCATGGTGGCATTTTATGTAGGTTGCATAACATGTCTTATGCACCCCTGTGATTCCATCATTTAGTCCTCAGCATCATGGGATAACGGGTTCCACCTTTCCCTTTGTCATTACTTATCTCACGTTGCCTTTGAGATATCACTTTACCCTTGCGAGAGATAAGCCCTTTCTTCACTTTTCCTTGTTTTCTTATCCCGCAACCCTCAGAAACACTCTTTTTACCTCCGTGGGACAAGCCTTTGTCCTTTGCCTCTATCCTCTTCTTATCTCATGGCCCTTTCCTTATCCTTGTGGGGACGTAAAGAAAAATATTTCCTTCACTATGTTGCCTTACGTGTTATGCACCCTTGTGATTCCATCATTTATTCCTCAGCGTCATGAGATAACAGGTTCCACATTTCTCTTTGTCATTAGTTATCTCGTGCTACCTTTGACACATCACTTTACCCCTATGGGATAAGTCCTTTCTTCGTTTTTCCTTTGTTTCCTTATCCCGTGACCCTTGAAAACACTTTTTTTACCTCCATGGGATAAGCCCTTTGTCTTTTTCCTTTATCATCTTCTTATCTTGCGGCCCTTTACTTATCCCTATGGGGACACGTGGGATAAGGAAAACCATTTCGTTCGTTGTTTTGCCTTTCGGGCCTTATCCCGCGAGCCTAGGCGATGCTTCTCTTTGTAATGTGGGGCAACATTTCTTTTGTAAATAGGCCTTAGTCTTATCCCGCATTGTCAAGAAACTGCAAGATGATGCTCATAAGATAACACCTCCCTCCACATGATGCCTTTCAACTTATCCCACACGATCAAGACCCACTGTGAATGTACTCGCGGGATAAGAATTTCTCACACATCCATATGACTTGCTTACCCCGCACAACTGGGATATTGCGAGTAGCACTTAAGTGAACATCTTAGAGCACATGGGGACCTATGAAGGGTAAAGTGATCATGCGAGGGGCCCTCTTAGGGGAAATTATGACTAAGTTGTAGTCATCGGCTGAAAAATATAACCCTTGAGAGACATACATTATAGGTAACCTCAACTCGGTAGAGAGACCTAATACGCAGGGCCAATAAACCTACAACAAATAATCCTCTTGACGGTGGAACATAATTGAGTTCACTGGCTAGACCTTTCAACTCAAAAATAGAACATTTTGGAGCCCGAAAAGACTGCCTATTGCACTACATAACAGTTAGCCACCTGCAACTCAAGCTTGTTCTGAAAGGTGATTCTGAATGCAATCTAACAAAATTTCAATCCTGGGACTTTAAAAATTAGATAAAATTTAGAGGTCCCAACATACCTCATGCTATATTATTTTCTAATTCTTGTGTAGGCATAGGGAGAGCTGGTACAAGGTTTGCATGTGAGCGTCGGTCCTCAAATGGGTCTCATTCGACGCAAAGTATGCACTACTATTGTAAATTTCTTTATCACACCCTGAACGCTTCTCTTGGCACCTCATGTCTTTTTCAAGCGGTAAGAACAAATATCAATACCTTGATCTTCATGAACTTCTTACTCAATCCGACCATAATATGAGTATTGTCATTTCCATGTGTACCATTCTTATAGTAGGGTTGAACTCTCTTGTCACCATCTTATTTCGATGAATCTATTTTGAATTGTTGCAGAGCCTAGATCCCTGATCATGCCTTCCAGTCCGCCTATCACATCGAGTACACAACATTTCCAAGTAATGGATTGGAGCCTTGACTCAAGATATTGTAGGTATCGTGTAGGTATTTTTTAGGGGAGGGGAGTCAATATGTGTGCACCCTAACTTTGCACATTCAAATGGACTGCCATGTCAACCCTAAAGACCTAAGAAAGTATGCCTAACTACCAATGCCATGTCAAAACCTGCACATATAATTTTTTATTATTTACGCGTCCATATGCCATGTGTATTGGTCGGATTGGACCACGGTGTCCACATTTGGCCAATTTGGTCCACTGACCTAAGCTTGGGTGAGCCCACCCCAACAACTATCATGGCATGCTATTTGAAACCAACATACACGCTGCATGGCAATGACTCACTTTATCACCCATATCTCCCACTTGTCTACATTTACACTTCATCATCACCCTACACTCTCCCTTGCACTGCCATTTACATATATTGCGAACAACATATACACTGCAAACAACATATAAATTGGCCATGCCAGTGACTCACTTGGCCACCCATCTCTCCCACTTGTCTGCATTTACACTACATCATCACCCTACCTATCCTTTACACTACCATTTAGTCGACATCCCTTCAACTTACTTCCAACTCATTGCTCACATTTTTTTAGCACAAAATCATTCAATGCTCCTGACTCCTTGTCATTTGAGCCATCTCAACTTTTTTTCTTTCCCACTTTCTCTCTATTATTCGATGCGAGAAGACACTAGAAGGTGTTGACCCTAACACCACATGCCCCTCATTTCCAATACCAATCTCCCTTCACAAAGTTTCCCTCATTATTAGGCAATTCACATCCACTTTGATTAGGTTATGTAATGAGAACACACAACCATTTCAATGATTTTCTAGTGTTAAACTATGTTGTAGAGCTCAACCATTAACTTTGAATGGTGAAGTGCAACATAATTGAACACTAAGAGGACTTCAAAAAAATGTGTTTCCTCATTTCATAGACTGCATTATAGGGTGGATTGTGCTTTTCTTTTTAAATAAATGTTGTTGGCAATGTTGTCTACATGGCCATTTGACTATTTGATAATCACATGTAGTTCACACCTTTAGGACCCCGTACATGAATTGGCTCACCTCCCTAGTGAATTGAGTCGATTCCTCATGGTGTGTATGTTAGTTTCATATGTTCCTTTTTCAAGCTTTTTGGAATATTATTGTCAATGATTTAGGGGCAGCGGTTAGGGAATTCTATTTTCATTGTTCTTATTCCAAAGATGCCAAGGGAAGAAAGCTTTTACAAATTTAGCCCTATAAGACTTTATAATTCAATATATAAGATTCTATCTAAGGTGGCGGCTAGTTGTATTACTTCAGTTGTTACCTTTTATTATCGCCTCCCATCAAAATGGTTTCGTTCCTAGGTGCCAAATCCTAGACTCTCTTGTGATGATTTATGAGAACATCCACTCTTTGGAAACCAATAAAAGGGTTGGTTTTATGTTAAAGATGGACTTAATGAACGATTATGACCATGTTAATTGGGGTTTTCTCACTAAAGTCTTAAGAGCCATTGGTTTTAATAATAGACTTTTGGATATATTTGGTAATTTATGTCTATTATCAAATATTCTATGATTGTTAATGGCTCCCCCTCTACCTTCTTTTGCTATTTGAGGGGGCTTAGATAGGGCGACCCCATCTCTCCACTTCTTTTTATCATAATGGTGGAATCCATGAGTAGATATTGGAAGATTTAATATCTTCTAGTTCTCTGAAAGGTCTTTTCCCTTCTTCTCAACAGCTTGTGTGCTCCCACCATTTCTTTGTTGATGACACCATCATTCTTGGGGAGTCCTCTATCTTGGAAGCTAGATGCATTAGGAGAGTTATTTATTTCTATGAGGATACATTAGGTCAAAGAAATAATATTCATCAAAGTTTAATTTTCTTTTTAAATATCCTTGAAGATAGAATGAAGAAGATTGTGGATATTTTGGGTTGCAAGATTGACTCTTTCCCTTCAATGTACTTGGGTCTTCCTTTGGGTTGTAATAAATTTCTAATTCTTTATGGATACATTTGATTGATAATTTTAACTCAAAGCTTGTTAGTTGGAAAGGAGTTCTCCTTAGTCAAGCCAGGAAAGTTTAACTCCTTTAAGCTTTGGTTCAAGACCTTCTAGCGTATGCAATGATATTATTCAAAATCCCTAGAAAATTTGTTGATGTCATTGAAAGAATTTAGAAACATTTTCTATGGTCTGGTATGGAAGAAAAAAGAAGATTTCCTTTTGAGCATAGTGTGGGAGAAAGTCTATATTGTTAAAAAGCATGGGGGGTTTGGGGCTGAGGTATGTTATGGAGTTCAATCTTATCTTATTGGCTAAACAGCTATGGCATATTTTCCATTGCAGCAATGAGTGGAGTTAAATCTTAAGAAGTAAATACCTAATGAACTCAAGATCTTTATCTTTCTTCTTGAAGTTGGAAAATATGTCATAGAGGTCTGTGCTTTGGAACAAATTGAAGATCTCCAAATTTGTCATTCAAAGAGGTATGAGATGGAAAGTGGGATCTATTAACAATATAAGGTTCTAGACTAATAAAATGGTTAGGGGAGGAACCTCTATCATTTTCTCTAATTTTTAGACCATACATGGATGAATGTATTGAAAGGTTTGGTGCCTTCTTTAAAGATAATTGGGCTAATTGAACTTGGATCGATCTTTCGATGGTCCATGGGGATCTTGGGAGCCTTAATGGCATTCTTAACTTTGTCTAATTATCAAAATCTAAATATAGGTTGATGTGGTTAGCTTCTTCCTTGAGCTCATATGATACTGCTTCTGCATTATCTCTCATCAAACCTCCCCTTGACCCCCCCTCCCTTTTTGGGCTAAAATGCAGGAACCCAATTTAATCCCTAAAATTAATATTTTGTTTTGGATCTTTGTTCAAAATAAAGCCCTTACTCTTGACAATTTATGTAAATAGGGTTTTTATGTGGCAAATAGATGTTTCCTTTTCCATGCTCAGGGTGAAATTTCTTGTCATATCTTGTTAGACTGCACTTATTTTAGGGAGATCTGGGCTTTCTTTTTGAACCTGTGGGGAGTGGACTAGGTTTTTCCTTCTTCACTATCCAAGATCTTATTTCCCAATGGGTCTCTCCTACTTCTCACTTCATCATCTCTTTTCTATGTGACATCATATCCCCCATGTTTCTTGGGGGGTTTGAAAAGACATAAATACTCAAATTTTTAGAGATGCCTATCTTGGGGCAGATGTGGTCTCTTTGAAAATTTGTAGGGGTATCAAAGAGAAATTGGCTTATGCTTCTTCTAATTATAATGGTTCTATTCTTATTTTTGGTTTTAATCTTTAGGTGGCCCTGAATTGCGATCTCCATATTGATATCTCTAAGCCTCTCAAGAAAGTTAAGAATCCTAGAGTTAATATCACTTGGAAATCTCCTCCTCATGGTTGGGTGAAAGCAAATTTTGATGAGGCGGTGAAGGGAAACCCTGGTCTGGCTAGTTGTGGGGGAGTGTTAAGGGATGAGTATGGTAGGTTTATTGCAACGGTGACACTCCTATTGCAAAACCAGAACAATCACCTAGCTAAATATGTGGTAGCCTACTATGGGTTTTCATTAGCCTCTAAGTTAAACTTTAAAAAAGTCTAGTTAGAAGGAGACACGAAGATCATAATTAACTGACTTAGATGGAAAAATAAGCCGAGTTAGTCAATTGAGAATTGAATCAAGGGGTTATTCAAAATTATTTGCTCCTTTGATAAATGTTATATATTCCATAAATTTAGGGAGGCCAATGTGGTGGCCGACCTTTTAGCTAAGATATGAGATTCTAGCAATCATAAATTAGAATGGGGGGAGAATGATAAATTTCCAGCTAAGTTAGAAGAAATGGTGGCCTATGATAGGATCCATGCGAGAGTTGTTAATCCTTAACTTTTTAATGATGACTAGAGGTGTTATTTTTGTGTTCATCCTAATGCTAGCACACTTTGTGGGTATTTTTTGGGTTTTCTTCAAGGGTGAGAAGGGTTACTCTAGGTGTCTTCTTTTTCTCAAAACTTCCATTACTAGAGATCTTGAAGCTTTCGTCTTTTTTTTGTAGTGGTTTTTCGTTATTGGGGGAGACAAGAATAGGCTTGTGCCTCTTAAATATGACAAAATCAAGAAAAACAGTACCATATGGAGAATTTTGGAGAAAGGGGGGGTTACGCCTTATCTTGAAAGGCTTCATGATTGCAATCACAACCTCTCTAAAGAATTTGCTAAAGGCTGGAATAAAAGGATAGGTCACTGCTTATGGGCAAAATTTTAATCTCACAGAGGATATCATTGCCAAAGTCACTGGATTGAACATGGAAGGGAAGAAATTCTTCAAAGATAGAAAGTCTATGGATGAAGAGGTCTAAAATTTCTTTAAAGGCAAAAAGAGCAAGTTGTTGGTAAAGTATAGAGGTAGCTACAAGCTTAAATCCATTAAACCCTTGTTAGCTGGAGTCTTGAAAGTAATTATGTAATTCTTCACCCTCGATGGTCGGTATTTGCTTGTTTACAACTATCAATTTGCCCTCCTCAATCATTTTAGGCATAAGGATAGGGTTTCTTTTCCCTTTTTTCTATTATCTTCTTTAAAATTGAGCATTAAGGAACATAAAAAGGATAAAAAAAACCCCATTTTGCATGAAGGTTTGATTTTTCTATTAATGGAGCATTTTAAAAAATATTTGAGTAAAGCTAAAACTGTAAAAGCGATGGACTTTTTTTATTTCGAGGGATCTGATTCCCCTTTCTCTAAGGGAAGTGGTTGGAATACTGATGATTCCAATGATTCTGATGGGGATGGGGAAAAGAATAAGGGAAAGAATGGTCACAAAAGAAACCCAAATGGTAGAGAAGCCTCTCATATTTTGGCGTAGCAGGACAATTTATCTAAGAGCGGAGAGAGGATAGGAAAAAAGAAGAGGAAAAAGACTGATGGGAATAACAAATCTCTTTCTTTTGACTCTTCTCTTAAGGAGGGTGATCATGATTGTTTGAGAGTTTTAGAGGAGTGTCACCCTAATACAAGTAGATATAGGAGACCACCTTTCCCTCAAGACCTAAACCATGACTCCCGCATGTTAAACTTAGACAAAGAGAATCCCTCAGATCTTCTTGTTGTGGCTAGGAATGCAGTTGTTGATGATTTCATAATGCAAAAAATATTTATTTCATGAGATTAATGAGATCAATGCTGTTATTTGGGTGGTCAAGAATAATTTGGAAAACCTAAAGGACTCGAATCCAAACTAGCTGGAAAAGGAAGGAAGCAATATGGTGGCATCCCTACAAATATCGGTAAAGGACATAGAGAACATGGAGGAGGATTTTGATGGGAGGATTATGAGGCTAGAAACGAACTACAAAAAGATTAATGCTAATTTAATAACCCTAGTTAACTTTAGCTACAAGACTATCCAGTCTAGTGCAAAGAGTGTTAGAGTTATGAAGGAGAAATTTGAGAGGGCTTAGGAGGCAAAATATTTCTTCATGGATATTGATGTTGTTGAGAAAGGTAATAATGTTACATAGGAGGAGGGAAGAGGCCCTTGCACTCATACCAGAGCGAGTAGTAAGAAGATGGCAGATAAAGTTGTGCAAGATGTGAGAGAAATGAAGAAGTTGTCTATGAACCTTTTTTAGCTTGAAGTGGAGGCAGTTGAAGCTTTAAAGAATTTGAACTAGTTGTTTCTTATTTTTGTTTTGTTTTGTCTTGCTCTATTTTTGTGTAGGTTGGCTGCATATTTATCGATGGTTTTTTGATGGCTTTTTTATGGCAGCTTTTTGTAAATAGGGTTTCAAGTCCCTTCAAAACCTTCTTGACCCTTTAATCAAAGACATGCATGAATCTTTAAATAATTTGCAATTGACATATAAAAATTGAATTGTTTGTCATCCAATAATATTCTGAAACAAAAATTTTAAATTTGTATAAATACCCAACTTAGATACCTAACACTACAAATTTTCAAACAATAAACATATTAATATTAATTTTCTTTTCTATATTTGTCAGCTATTATAAATAACTTAAATCTATTTCTTCACTTTAATTTATAAAATATACTCTCCTCTACATTTTTTTTTCTAATATAATTTTTATTTACATATTTTAATCTGTCTGGAATATAAATTAATTTATAATTAACTGTGTACAGTCTCTTAATTACTCTATTTTAACTCGTTATAAAAAAAATCAATTTGCAAGATGAAAAGAATAAATTGTTTGAATTGGGAAGGCATGTATGAAACACTAGACAACCACATCGCAGTTGGGTATTTGTTGGAACAGTGGCTATCCAACACACTGTTAAAAATCTCAAGCAACACCTTTTTAATTATTCATTGCTATAAATAATTCAAAAATTCCAAATCATATATCAATCTTAATTATTTTTTGATATTAAAAATTTTCTTCCATTGTGCATCCAGTATGTTCAGATTTCAGTGGCGGCAGTGACTAACTACAAGTACACGGGTTTCCATTGATATCTGGTGAGTCACCATAAATATCTCATTCGCGTTAACTTAATCTATTAACCTTGGATGGGCTGCCATCTATTTACCGTCTACTTTTTTAATGTTCTACAGGGATAGTAAAGTGAGGTGTTACCAAAAACAATGGATATCTACCTTCTCTGTAATCTTTTTAGCTCAATTAAATATACAAAAGTAATTAAAGCTGGATCACTATAATATCAAATGTCCTTCAATGTCAAAATTTTACGGCTTCATGCGCCTGCATATTTTACTAAACAATTTATGAAAAGCATATGTCGACATTAACAAAAACTACCAAATAGTTGATGGCCAGCTTGCTTCCTCAGTTACGTGAAACGTTTTTCCATCTGAAACGTGGGACACGCCGACCAGTGGGATTCCCAAGCATCCTACGCAGAGCGCACATTGGGCCATTGTTATCTGTTTGAAGGGAGGGCAGTAAAAAACTATAAATAGGAAATGCCATACTTGAACTTCTTCAAGCTGGTAGTTTGTCTTTGGATTTTTTTGAGTGAGAAATGGCATCCCGAATGAAGATAATATGTTATGTTCTATTGGGCCTTATATTTGCATCCACCCTGATTGACGCTGCAGTTGCGGAAGAGCGTGGTGGTGGAGAGCGTGGCGGTGGAGGAGGGCGTGGTGGAGGAGGTGGACGTGGTGGTGGTCCAGGGCATGGTGATGGTGGTGGTGGAGGAGGACGTGGACTGAGCGAGACTGATGGTGGTCCAGGACGTGGTGGTGGACGCGGTGGAGGTGGTCCAGGACGTGGTGGTGGTGGTGGTCGTGGAGGTGGTCCTCCTGGCCATGGTATCTAGGAGTAAGGGGTCTGAATTGGTGTAGACGGACAGCAGAAGTAGTTTGGATATAGTGTTAAGTAGGAACCATAAAATAAAGCTGATCTTGGTCACTTGTTGCTCAGTTACTTAGTAGCGATGTATGTACGTCTGTATGTGTGACAGTTCATGTTTGACATAAATTTAAGAGCATATATGCTATAAAATCTCAAAAGTCTTTTAATGTGTTTGTTTCTAGAGTGTCTACAAGTATATGATATGAGAGTTTCATTAACAAGTTGGTATATAGATAATATGTTTTTGAAGAGTAGGGTGATTATTTGGTTTTAATTTGAGATCAATGAGACATTTTAGTTAAGATTTATTAGATATTTTATAATTGTAATAAGGGATTAAGTGTAATGATGTTCGGTGAGCATATTATCAAATATACTTAAAAAAATTAAAATTTTATAAAGTATATTTTTGGTCATATAATTCAAACTCGTACATATGAAAATAAGAAAAAATGTTTTGGATGTACTTTCTATGGATGCACTTTCACAATGGTTGTTCGCATGTATGCTTTGGATGTACTTGCATGTATTCATTGTTTGGTTTATTTCTTCATGTTTCTTATGCAAGTAATGTCATTCTCAATTACATGGTAAATAGTTTATAGGATACTCACGTGATTTTTAATTAACCTGCCACTAGGCAATCTCCATTTTGGTTGCAAGATAAATTGCCAAACTGAATAATTGATAGAATTTAAACATAATTATGATTGCAGGCTATCAAGCCAGATGATTACAATTGTTGATATGTGCTACTATGTTTTTGTTGGCTTTCTGCATCTTATCATGCATCTTAGAATTTGGACATATCCATGTTATACCACAATTATAATCAAGCAATTTCCAATTTGTATAGCTCTAACTACCATATGTATAAAGCTTTTAATATTGCTTTCATATCATTCGCACTATCCAAGTATACTTATATATGTGTATACTTTATACCATGTATTGCTACATTTGCAACTTTTATACAACTCAATTGTTGCTTCTTTTTCTTTATATTATTTATTTTGCACTCACAATTTATACATAATTTAACTATTGCTTCTTTAACATATTATAGTTAAAAAATAAGTCAATTTCTTTTTGTTCTGCAGGGTCATTTGCCACTCTGAACAATTCACACAATTTAAACATAAATATGACTACATGGTAGCAAGTTAGGTATGATTACAGTTGTTGATGTTTGATGTTATGATTCCTTTCACTTTCCACTTCTTATCATGCATCTTTAGATTTAAACATTATTATGTTATAGCACAATTATGATTATCTAATTTCCAATTTTTATAGCTTTAAATACTGAACCTACCAAGTTTTGAAGATTACCTTCACATCATTCTTATTTTCCAGGTATCCTTATATCTCTGTATACCTTATACCATGTATTGCTACATTTAGAATTTCTAAAAATTAAAACTGTTGCTTCTTTTACTTTATACTCTTTATTCTTGGTTTCACAATTTATATACAATTTAATTGTTGCTTCTTTAACATATTATACTTAAATAATAAGTTATCTTGAATTTCAATTCAAACCACTTTGAACTTCCTGCTCATATATTGATTACCCATATTTCCACCTAAAATCTCTAGTTAAGTAATCAAACCCTCTATAATTTATGTGGGAAAATATATAGGAACATATCCACAAACACCAATAAATAGTGTTGGGGAACATAGTGTTATGTTTACTTGAGTGAAATTACCAAGTAGCGAAAACAAAGATCAAATAGAAATGTGTATACATACATACATACATACATACATACATACATACATACTTCATAATTTACTATTTATTTGCTTTGATGTTTCTTGCAAGCTCCCACTAAGGCCCATAGGCTCCCACTAAAGTCCACAGGCTACCTCTCTCTATATATGTGTATGTGTGTGGGTATATATATATATATATATCAAAACTTCAATGAAACAACACAACCTATTGAAAATGAAAACAAAACATTACCTATCAAGCACTTAGGATTAATTATTGAATGTAGATGGAAAAAACTCACAAAATCCAACACTAGTTTGGAAAGCACCACACAATCGACCCCATGTTGTCCAAGTTTACATGGTTGCAGGCAGGGCTCGCATGGTACAATAAACCTACTGCTAATAAATCCTACAACATTGCAAGCAACATCAGAGCTGCAGATTGAGTTTTTATAAAAACCCGCCAAAAAAATACAAACACGACAGTGACAACTTTCTAGCCTCTTGTGGGAAAGAGGCGTCTAGCGAGCATAGACTTTTTTGAATTACTGACAATTTTATGTGCTTACTAGCCCCCATTATACACATAGATACATACATACATGTATATGTATAAGTAACATATGCATACATATATATACATGTATATATATCACCACAAATAAACACATTATATCAAACATGGTTGCTACTTTCATCTATATTTTGGCCGCTTAACAAAGATTAGGTGGTTCTATTTCTTTTGTTCTCATTTCAATAGGCTATAAAACCCACACTAAAAACACAACTCTCATAAAATTGTGGAAAATTAATGGAAGCCATTTTATATGGAAGCAACACTTACCTTATCTTCTACAACACGTTAAAAACCATTTAACATGAAAATAAAAATTACATGTTAAGCATCCAGGTTTATTATGAAATGTAGAAGAGGAATAACTCACAGAGGCCAACACAAGTCCCAAAATACACCACACACCTCAACGGATCTTGTACAACATTGCATGAAGATGGGTAGCATACACACACACATATAGCCATAATTAAATATGAAAATCATTTAACTTGAAACCACAAATTTCTTGGCATGCACCCAGCCTTCGAAATGAGAATCCTTTGCACCTCACCATAATTTCTTAACACGTCATAGCTCTCTTTCTTTTCTTTTTTAGAAAAATAATTTGCCAAATGGAGATGAAAATATCAACAACACATAACCCAATAGACAACAACTGTCTTTTCATTTCAGAGGACAAGACACTTGAGAATAACCCCCATCAAAAGAGAACATCCAAAAAGTACCAAAAAAGGTATGGGAATTATTTAACATGGAAATGACTATTGCTTTCCCTTCCCTCATAGAACCAACATAGCAGCCACTTAACAAATGAAAATAGCAACCAGATTTGTCACCCTATTCCTTGGCTACCATTTCAATCTATGGGTTTCACTCTTTTCTTTCTTTCCATATTTTGTTGAGGGTTTTTTAGATATTCCTCTCACTAGGTTACTATTTCCATTTGTAGGTTTTAAGATTGTATTGTTCCTGTGTTTTTATATGTCTATGTATATCTTTGTTTATAGGGAAACAAAAATCATGTTTCAGTTAACCACAAATAGTTTTGATTTGTTTTAATTAGGACAAGTCTTCCCTTTACAGACGTACATTCCACAATGAACAAGGATTTTACAAAGTACACCCTACACACAAGCTAATCTGAATAGCTATCTTTGGCAGTTAGCCAATTCTCTAACTCCCTTTTTTTTAAGAGCACCATCTCAAAGGATCAAAGTAATTGTTTCTAGACTTCTTCCATAGAAAAACAAGCAAAATCAATATAATCATATCAAAGACAACAATTATTGACTACAAGTTTGAGCATAAGGATGTTGAAAAGGTTTATGTTGAAGAACACACAACCTACCTCTCCTGCAAAAGGTTTTTGCAAGAAAGAGGTCTCTTGACCTTTAGGCCATTAGGTCTTAGAAATTTAAATCATTGCTTACAAGGATTCAGAGCCCATTGAATTAATCAGATGCTCCCATTGCAATGATCAGAAATGGTATCATGTGCCTAGTGAAGTTTGGATGCAACCAGCTTCAATCTCCTCTTTTATAGATTAAACAACCATTTTGTAAGAAAATTGATAGCTTTGGTTAAGAACTATGTTTAGAGGACCGCAACTAGGAAAACAAAACTTGCCACAACTTCACTACTATGGATAGTTTTTAAGGATCCAATTTTCTTCTAAATCAAACAATGAATGGAATAGACAACTTCTACATCATTAGGGACCACAAGGGGTTTTCCTCAATCTACCATATCATGAAAGGCTATCCAAAATTGCCCAAGAGCAAATCTTGACATGGACACAAAGTATTTGTGAGTTCTATCCAGTATGGAACCACACTATAGACAATTGGCATTTGCAACAACAAATCTTCCAAAGGCTTTACTAGTTTGATGTCCTCAACTCTACTCCTATAGATCTAGCTTTCCCTTCAGCATCCATTGTGTCCACATCTGATACAGGTGATTCTCATGCCAATTGTGATGAGAATCATGTTTGCGATGACTAACAGCTTTACAAGTTGAATTCAAAAAAAAGGGAAATTGATAGAAAGTATGTAGGTTCAATGTACAACAAATGAGTGACTAGAAGCTAGCATTTTGAATGTGGCTATTTTGTAGTTTCCAAGAAGTTCCTATCTTTTGTGATACTTGATAGAGATTCCCAAGACAATATCTAACTACAAGGAAGCCAATACAATACGCAAATTTATAACAGACATTTTTTTTAATGCATTTTATTACAAATTTCATTCTAGGCCTACTCAATGATTTATGTCATACTTATGTGATGAATTTTGGTTTGAGGAAGCTTTTACATACACATAAGAACCATAAATTTAATGATAGCATGAAAATTTTGCATGTTGTAGCAAAATGAAATCCCAATTTTTAAGATTATGTATTATGGGTGCATATTTTGTACTATGTATTTGTGTATTCACATTTTTTATCTGCTTTGACTATTGCTTCTTGAATATAGAAAATTTTTCTTCATTTCATACTTATTGCTTTGTATATAGAAACTCAAATCCACGTATATGCATATACATGCATAGATGTGCATGCATATATATCTATTTAGGTGGATAAACAAAACCCAAAAACATTTAATGTGCAAGTGGCTATTACAATTGTTTGGATGACCAAATGCAAGTAGTAGCTAAGAAAACCTTACTAAAATATCAAACCCATATAAATGTAAAACCTACAGATCATAATCATAACCAAGTAAGAAATATCACAGAAACACTTAGTAAAATATGGAAACCATAAGACCTTTAAACCATATTTTACTAAACATATTTGTTTTTTATCAAAAAAGCAACGTTAACAAGGTTGCTAACCCTTTACATGGCCAAAAGGCTATCAAAAAATTAAACAACGTTAACTAGGGCACTAGCCCTTAACAAAGCTAAGAGGCTATGAGAAAAAATAATAGCACAAAGGCAGAAAATGGACCAAAAAGTGGAACAAACCCCACACAAACAAATTTAGACAGGCCAAAAAACTCGTCAAACCTGCAACAACCCCATCCAAACTCAAGAGTGGGGGGAAACACCCAAAAATTGACAAAAGGGGGGTTGGGAAAGGGAGGTAGATCTTCCCTTCCACCTACGACAAACAACCATTCAGGCAACACTGTCATTAGGAACATTAAAAGAAAAATCAAGTGGGGATGGGCTCGTAGAAACACTGCCAAACTACTGCTGCAACACAACAATAGACTGTTGCTTACGAACAAAAACAAGAGCAAAAATGCCAGCAGACTATTGCTGACGAACAACAACAAGAGAAGAATTTCTAGGAGAAGAACGAAGTTGTGGAGCAAGAGCAATAGAAGTAGGAGCCTCCACGATAGCACAAACATTAGCAAAGGCATCATGAGAAGTAAGGAGAACCTCGTCACGGGAGGAGAAATCATCCTCTAAAGAGGAGTCAATAGAAGCAGATTCAGAAGAATTAATCATGAAGTGATCTTTAGTATCATCCTTCAAACAAGTAGCAGCACCTCTATGATGGGAGAGGGAACAGTCTGAAGCTAAGTGACCTATTGAGAAGCATCTTTGGCAGTGAAAGGGGAGGCCCTCAAAATCAAACGATTGGGTCCAAGGCCTATCCCCAACCATGAGAACCACATCCCTAGGGAGGGGCTCAGAAATGTCAATATCAACTAACAAATGGGAAAAGGTTGAATGACCCATAGAAGTTGTGACATCATCAACTTTTAGAAAACTGTCAATGGAGTTACCAATGGCCTCGAAGAAAGAAGGCTCCCAGAAATGGACAGGAAGATAAGGAAAGCGGACCCAAATTAGACAAATAGTAAGAGATTCAGTAAGGGGGTTGAAAGAAGTTGTCCAGGGCCTAAGAGAAAGAGATTGATCTCCCCAAATCCACAATTTACTCAAAATCAAATCACGATCAAGGGTAGAAGTAAAGGAGGCAATGAAAAAGCCTTTAGCACAAGGAAAAATTTCAATGCAATGAGCAATAAGAGGTTTCCAAGAATCACTCACCTAGGGATGAAGTTCTGAAAGAGAAGGCCAAAACCTAGTAAATCTACATACCAAAGCACAACGTTGGTAGAACTCAACATTTTCCGTAACCTCCAGGCCACAGACCACAATAGGGGAAGTCTTTGCACAGAGAAGAGAACGAGGACCCTTATGAGCAACAACTCTAGCCACAGGGGAAAAGCTACGTCCAGGAGAAAGCTTGGGGGCGTCCACAATAGCAGCAGTAGAACCCCCAACACCAGTCAAACCGCTAGTCACAGTAGGAGGGGGGCGTCTAAGGGCCTCCGCACCATTCAGGGGAGCATCGCGCTCCAACCCAACAGCATGACCAGAAGAGTCCACACCCAAGCCCGCGGTCGAGCCATTGCAAACAACGGTCAAGTTTGAAATCTCGAGAGTGGGAGAGTTCATAGTCATGGGAGCGTTCACAACAGGAGGGGGGCGTCTAAGGGCCTCAGCACCCATCAGGGGAGCATCGCACTCCAACCCAGTAGCATGCGCAAAAGAGTCCACACCCATGCTTGTAGTTGAGCCATTGCAAATAGTGGTCAAGTTTGAAATTTCCAAAGTGAGAAAGTTCATGGGAGCCATTTTGGGAAAACATGTTTGTTATTCACTGATGCTAGAATACAAATGAATGCATCAAACATTTTTGATAATCTTTTTTCAAGCATACCACCTAACATGGGTCCAAACAAAATATTGTTGAACTTTGTTAGAAGGATGGCTACTTACACGTGGTCACCATCACAAAAGACTACATGTGTGTGTGTGTGTGTGTGTGTGTGTGTGTGTGGACAGTGACATGTATTTTCTACAATAAAAGAAATAAAAAATTTAAAATAAGTTTTTGTGTATAAATCAAATCTAAAACATTTAATCTAGAATTGGTTGTTATCTGTGCTTCACTAAATATTTAAAAGAAATGAAATCATTAAAATATGTTCATATGGTCAAATAGGAGTTATTAAAAAGTCATAGTGAATATATGATTGATTTTTCCACACAATAAAATATGTTTATGTGGACAAAATAAGGAATTTTATGATTTCTTTTCCCACACAAATTATAGGTGGTTTAATTACTCAAATGCGGATATGTGTGTGTGTGTGTGTGTGTGTGTGTGTGTGTGTGTGTGTATTTTAAAATTATTAAAAGGTCATAATGAATTTATGATTGTTTTTCCCACACAAATTATAGGCAGTTTGATTGCTCAAATGCAGATTTTAGGTAACAAAAACATACGCGCACACACACATAAATATATATATATATATATGTAATGTTTTTTTTAATTATTAAAAAAGTGATAACGAATTTATGATTTATGGAAATGATACAACCTTTACATTTGCAAATGAAAATAGTATGTACATTAACATAATGCAATCTTTTAAAAAAATTTCCATATAATTTTTTTTTAAAGGGCTATTACTTTTTACTACTTGTTGAATTCTAAATGGATATGAAAATTTTGTACTTGAATTTTCTAATTATGCTAAAAAAGAAAACAACCTGTTTATACACATCTTTCTATATCAATTTTAAATTAAAATATTTCTTTCATGTTCTAAATTACAATCATACTGTTTCTAGATGTCTTATAATATGTAAATTCACAACGTGATTATTTACAATTGCAAAAAGGAAAAATAACTTAAACTTTTTGTCATGCAATATTTATGGATGTCTATCTATATAATTCAATGTTGAGCACCTATTAGCTACATGTTGTATAGTGAAACCATGTGGCTACTAGTTAATAGATATTTGGTTTGTTTAGGTTGCATATAAGTTGTATTTTAAATAAAATATATGATAGAGACTGTTAAGCTAAAAGATTTGTGGATTTGTATCATTGCTCATGTGTGCTTGTGAGGATGTTGTTTGGCTTAAGGTGTATCAAACTATTATGAAAGTCATTTCTCTATTTTGGTGAATCATTTCTTGATTGCATTCCTTGGGCACTAGACACCATAGCCAAACTAAATATTAACTAGACTTCCCTCTAAATTGTGGACCTACAATTCTATTTCCAACAATTTCATTTTCTATTTTGTAAGCCAACTTCTACATTTTTGTTACTGTATTTTAGTGCTATCTCTTGCATTTTGGCATAAAAAATATATGTTTTTTTCTTTCTTGTGCTAAGGGGGCCATTTCACATCTACTAAGAGATCGGTTTATTGTTTCCAAAGATAATTTTCCTTTTATGCATATATTTCTAGTTGCAAGTCATGATTCTATTATTTCCAAAGGTGTGAATCCTTCCAACCAAGCCTTTGCATGTGCTAAGAAAAATGTAAATGCAACACCTAGGATGCACATTTGACTATATTAATTAATTAATCAAATTTTTTAAAAAGATGTGTTGAACCATGATGTTTTGAAGCCAATTTGTATTTGTTCAACTTTTCCTTGCTATTTGACATTAGAAATCTACTTTCTTTGGCATTACAAAACTTCTTCTTATGTTATTTTTTATTGGTTATAGTGATCTATCAATGGCATTGATTTAGTTTTGATTTACTCTCTTGAGGCATCTTGCTAGTACAACTCCTAATTTGTGTGTTTTCAGCAATTGAAAAAGACAAAGTCGTTGCTTCTACATGTGGAGGTTGACCTACTTTTTACAAGGCAAATTTGTATGTTTTTTGTGTTGAACAGGTATGATTCTCTATGTTAGTCATTATTTCTTCTTTCACCATTGCATGGGAGCAAGATCAATATTGGGAGAAAAATAAGGCCATTTCACCTAAGGTCAAAGGCATTTGAGAAACATTTTTTCTATTGTTAGGTCCCAAAGACAATTGACTCTGCATGGAATGATAAAGTTGTAGGAACATTCCTTTTGTTGGCTACGGCTTGATTATTCTACGCATATTTTCTTACTAGGAATTCCTTTTCTTTTCAAAGCATAAAAGAATGATGCTTCTCCTTGTGGTCACTAATTTCTAGATTTTTTTGTTGTGGTGAGGATCTCTACCTCCTTGCTAGTCATAATCCATCCTTATTAGGCCATTAAGCATTTCATAGAGTACCATTCTTTATAATTGAGCCATTGTGGCATCTAGTTTTCTTTGAGTATGGTGATTCATCTATAGGAAATAGATCATATTGGTCTCATCAAAAAAGATGTAAATTTCTAGATGTTAGCTTGCTTTGTTGCCCTTGTTCATTTTTTTCTTTTTTTTTATTATAAGTGTTTGTCTCTTTATCCATGTTTAGATTGATTAAAGTGGGGTAGATCAGAAACATTACATAACTACCACACAAGCACACACAAGGAACTCACAAGCAATGAGACTCATTTTTGAACGAATGCTTTTGACTGGATCATCCAAGCAAGGCTTTTGAACAAGAGTCCCAAAAATGACAATATAAACTAATCAGAATAGAGAGGTTTGGGAAGGAACCCCAAACCATCTACCCCTTATGTTGGAGACAAAACAACCAAGAGAATAGAAAGCAAACAATAGATTTTGAAAGGCTTCTTGCAACCTTCTACAAATTAGATCATCTTGCACAACAAGACGAGCAGCTAAAGAAAGACCCAAGGCAAAGAGGACAACAAGGTTTTGAAAGGCATCCTTGAACCTTTTACAAGTAGATCCACTATGAACAACTATATTTGTAGAAAGGGAAGGGGCAGGCCCCAAAATAGAATGTAAAACCGAGCACATGCCATAACCACAATACTCATCATTAAGCCTACCTCAATAGGACCACGAACAAGATTTATTGACCCATCAATTGCTACAGTAGGAGCCACCTTAATAGGACCTACAATAGAAAAGTGCCTAGTGAAACCCACCAAAAGATTCACCTCAATAGGATCATAGGCCAGATTAGCTACATAAATCAACACCATAGAAGGAGCCACCTCAAATAGGTCTACAATTGTGAAGGACATAGTGAAAGCCACTCTCGTAGTGAGGAAGAAGACCTAGGTAAGGGAAAAACCCTATCATTGAACAACCTTGAGCCCACCTCCACCTAACAAGTTGAGAGACACTCAACCACAGAGGAGTCCAAAAGAAAGACCAACAATACCTCCAGGGCAAAATCCCCAACTGACACAAAGCGACCATTGCACAAAGAGGCAACTTGGACACAAAGACAAAATCCATAAGCCACAAAGAAAGCCTGAGATAGTGCGTCTTCTCAAACCCATGAAGGACCCCTAGTTGCAAAGCTCAAAAGCCACAACCCAAGATAGGGCAACACTACCCAACCCACAACAAGCACGAAAAGCACCAAAACAGCCAAAGAAGAGGTCACAACACCTCGGCTATTGCACCATAGGCCCCCAACACTAGTCATGACACAAGATCCATTGGAGGAATGCAAACCCAAACTAGTGAGCTTATGATAGGTAGGAATATTCCATAACACAAAAAAATGTCCACCACACAGAAGCCCAGACATGGGAAGCCCCAAACTAGTTGAGGCCTCCCAACAAAAACAAGGGAGAAACCAAAACTTCTTCGAAAAGGAAAAGGCACAACACTCTACTCCCATCTCTCCAAACAAAACCCATAAAAAAGTAGACGCACCCGCCAAGCCAAGCTCTCTGTTAGGAAGAGCTTGAGCATCTCCATCATCATCAAAAAGCCCTTCTTCTCCTACAAATTACCCACCCCTAGAAACTCTAGATCTCTCTCTACTTCCTCTCTTCTTGCTCCCCATTTGAATATTAATTTTTTTAGTAGAATCCATTTTCTCTTCATCCATGATGTTATATTATTTTTATTTTGGATAACTTCTTCAAAAAGTATTGGATCAATATGAGAAAATAACACAAAATTTAGAATTTCATTTTATTCATCATGATATCTTTTATTTTCATAAATCTCACTTAATATTTTTTATTTTCCTTAATATTAGGAGGGTGAGACTTGGATACGAGTTCTCATGTTGGAGTTGCATAATTATGAACTATGTCTCCAGAGCTAACTATTGGACTTTGAAGCTACTATAAATAATTTTTAGAGCTATTTTTGGGGCTTCAAATGTATTGTATATGATCTTCAAAGTAACTATTAGTCTCTAAATTCATTATAGGTGATCACTAGGGCTAACTATTGGGCTTTAAGTATGCTATAGATACACCTTGATAATCATCATTTTTATCTTCTTCATCTATGGATACTATTATTGATATATTTAAAGAGGTTTTTTCTATGAATTTAATATTCCTATTGGTTCCAAGCTACTTGGTGAAATGGCTATCTAATTTGTGTCTCAGATTCTTTATGTTATCCTATGAAGATGAACTCTTCTCCTTTATACGTATGTGACATACTTAAAAATTACAAGGTACTCCACATTCAATTTGGATCTTATTCGCACTTCTTAAGGAATCTTCTTATGCATTTCCTTTGTAGGACATCTATTCAATAAGTATATTACAATTATAAAATATTCACATGAATATTTATTTTGAAGCCCCTTGGCCTTAGAGATACTTCTCACTATCTCCATGATTCTATTGAACAAACTGGAATACTAAGAGGTGGGTGAAATAGTATTCCCCAAATAATAATAAAATAAAACTTCTGATAATCTTAAACTTAATCTCATCTTAGCAAGTAGAGATGAATGCAATAGAATTAATATGCACAACATAAACAACTATAAGAGAGACACTTGATTTTTATACGTGGAAAACCCAAATGGGAAAAACCATGGAGAGGATTCACTCTCAACATAATATAACTAGTTATATGGGATTACAAAAGGAGGCTCACTGCTTGGAGGGCTCATTGCCAGAAAGACTCACTGCCAAAAAGAAAGAATGAGCTAAGAAAATTGCAAATACACATGCATGGGATCAGTTCATGTTAAATTCATACAACACACCAATAGCTTGTAGAAGATCCAGTTAAGAAAATCTGCAACACTTTTCTATTTGTATGCTCCAAACTTGCTAGGTTGAATATCCAAGCAACTGAGAGGGGGGTGAATTAGTTGACAATTAAACCTTCTTTAAATTTCATTGACAAATCCAGAGCAAACAATAGAATTAATTAAAACAGATATAGCATGAGAGCACAAACACACAACTGATCAAACACATGAATACCAAAATTTATGTGGAAAACCCAAGGAGGGAAAAACCATGGATAATATTAATTCTCAATATAAAACATTGGTTAAGGTGACACCAGTTAATGTAATTTTTACAAAAGATGGCTCACTGCAAAAATGCTCACTACCCAAAAAGGCTCATTGTCGAAGGGCTCACTGCCCAAAAAGGCTCACTATCAAAGAAAGAAAGAGAGAAAGGATAATCCACCACTGTAACACAATCTACACTACCAGAACTACTTTTGGTAACTATCTGCGACACACACTTCACATGTCAATTGGATTTCTCTTTCCAGTCTCACATATCTTCACATAACTTGGTGCCCTAACTCATTCAGATCGTCCACATATATATAATGTCTTCGAGAAACATAATCTTCTAAGTCAGCTAAGACAAAGATCTAAAATAGGTCAACACTAAAAATCTCGGTGGTGGAAAGGAATGAGAAGTAGACCACATCACAACATACATCATAGAACACATCAACACATTACATCCATCACAAATATTGGACCTAAAATACTATACACACACTACACAAATTTTGTTACCATCCTCGAATTTTGGATCAATCCAGACCCAAAATAACACTCAATAACAATTGCAACACATCTTCTGAAGAATGAAACCTTTTGAGAAATCGCCAAACATCCATCAACATCACATACATACATGTCTTCCACTGTTGCTCAATATACCACATCCGGTCCTAACCGAATCAAAAGATTTGACATCAATGACAACATACAACATAATGCTAACAATCTCCCACTTTCTCATTGATGGCAACATCCATCAAAACAACAACCATATAAACATCAGATCATATCTCTCATCACAACTCTCTCTCCCCCTTTGACATCAAGGACAAAGGCAAGCGAAACTCCCCCTATGAGACATACTCAACTCCCCCTAAGAGGAAGCATCCAAGAACCAGTCCAGATAATAATATTCAGGTTGTTCACTAGACCAATGCACATCCAAATGTACATCAGTTTGAGTTGGGAAGGGGTAACACCCCTAACTTTTGTCAGAGATACTCAAAAGTATACTTACACAACGCCTTGGTGAAGATGTTTGCAATCTACTCTTTTGTAGGTACATATTCAAGTCTTACTTCATTATTCAACACTTTTTCCCTCAAGAAGTGATATCGAATAGATATATGCTTTGTTCTCGAATGTTGTACCAGATTCTTGGAAATGTTTATTGCATTGGTGTTATCATATCTAATTGAGATGGGTTCATTAAATAACACGTCGATATCCTTCAAAGTCTCCTTCATCCATAGAATTTGTATGCAACATGAAGATGTTGCAATATATTATGCTTCATTCATAGATAAGGACATAGATTCTCGCTTCTTATTTGACCAAGCAACCAACCGAGAGCCAAGAAAGGATGCTCTACCACATGTACATTTCTTGTCATCAACACTTCTGGCCCAATCTACATTTGTATAAGCTATCAAGGTAAAATATGAGCTTCTGGGATATCGCAAGACAAACTCTTTTGTGCCTTCTAGATATCTGAAAATCCTTTTTAATGTCACAACGTGTGATTCTCTTAGTCCTTGTTGAAACCTAGCTGCCAAACAAACTACATACATGATATCCGATCTAGTAGCAGTTAGATATAATAGTCCTCCAATCATTGACAAGTACTGACTTACATATGCTTTAGGAGTTTTATCATCTTTGGCTAATTTACATCCGGTGGTCATGGGTGTACACACTGATTTGGAATTCTCCAACCCAAACTTCTTTAATAGTTCCTTGATATGCTTAGACTGAAAAATGAAAATTTCTTTGCTGTTCTAATCAACTTGTGAACCAAGAAAGAAATTTAATTCACCAATCATAGACATTTCAAATTCCTTCTCCATTTCATCAACAAAATTTTTGCACATACTATCATTTCCTCCAAATATTATGTCATCAACATACACTACAACAATTAAGATTTTACTTGAGTCAGTTCTAAAGTAAAGATTATTGTCAACAGATCCTTAGTGAATAACCTACCCATTTCACATCTAAGATGGTTAGACACAATTCTAATTTGTGCAACTAGAAGTCTAACCTTTCCCTTGATTGCTGCCCTTAGGTAGTCTTTTTCATCATGCTCCCTCAACGGGTTAAACTCTTTGATATAATATACTTTTTTTCCGACCAACCTACTTTGTCCACATGGTAGTTCTAATTATTTTTAACATGCACTTTTTTACCTCATCATTATTGTTGGGGCAATCTTGCAAATCAATGTCCCACTTGTTGATCCACTTGTTAATCTGCTTAATACAAGTCTTCTTCCTCCAATTTTATTCCCCCTCAACAACCATTTTGGGTCAGCATTGCTTATCCGTGTTTTTAACTTTTTTAAAATTACTTAGCAACTGAACCATTGTTGAGGCCTCCTTTGGAAACACTCCTACTTTTACTACAAGAATCTCACAAAGAACTATTGACTTAACTTTGAGGCTACTAATGATTAGATGTTTTTTTAATTCTTTCTAATTGCATTCACTTCTTGTTTGAATTGCTATTCCCACAAATCTCACAAACATAAAGGACAACTAACATAACCAACAAATCAAAAAGAGTTTTTCTTGGTTTTCCAATCCCATAACTCCACTTTCCTACATCTGTTTTGCAAGAGATAAGAAGCCTTCTACCCTCCTTGAATCATCTTTGATCTACAAGGATATTTGTAT
The DNA here is from genome assembly GCF_030272615.1 of Cryptomeria japonica. Classification (NCBI taxonomy): domain Eukaryota; kingdom Viridiplantae; phylum Streptophyta; class Pinopsida; order Cupressales; family Cupressaceae; genus Cryptomeria; species Cryptomeria japonica. The sequence continues at coordinate 276,142,680 of NC_081407.1, forward strand.
TGCTATCAACTATTAACCTACAAACTTCCTCCCACTCTAAAAATTACTATTTGCTACTCTTCTATTTATGCTCAATACAGGTGGCACATTGCCATTTCCAGGTCACATTAGATTCATTATTATGTTTGTGGGATACGATGCTCATCATATGCACCCCATTGGATGCATCTGCAATCTATATACATTTATATATAATATTACAATGCTTAAGAAACCATTTGGTAGACTTACAATCTTTTGGCAGCTCAACGCCAACAGTAATTGGGAAGCAGAGGGCATCCTTTTTATGGAGAAAGTTGGCTTTTAGCACTGAGTGAATTGGCAATCATCCATGATCTTTGCACACATACATGGCAGTCATAAGATCACTCAAGGGATGAGATGGAATGTACCTACAACCACACAAAACTGCTATAATTTGCTTCAACTATTCTAGTCATTGCTTGCTACAATTCGAAATTATTAATGATATTCAGTTGACTGTTATTAGTTGAAATTTTTATAACCTTTTATAAGGATGTTTTATAAAATTAAGATGAGTATTGTGGTGATATCCATCACGTGTTCAAAGACTGGTAGGAATACTCTTCAAAGTACATTTAATTTTTTTATAATATTTTATGCATACAATATTTTTTATATCCTTTAATAAATTCAAACGATAAAATTGAAACTAAGAAATGCATGTCAATTTAACTCTTAAAGGAAAATATGATTTGTCACATTAAGGGAAAAAGAAGTTGCATATACCATGCAAAGATTAATAGGCAATCATTGCCACATTTTTAAGGGATTTCTATCAGAATTTTCCAGATTGAGTGGATTTTATTAGAAACCAGGATCCATTAAAATATACATAAACCTTTGAAACAATATGCAGCTTTAAAAAAAAATCAAGGGAATCTCAGAGTGATCCTCATATGTGTAAGCCTTCTTGCCAAAGATCGTCATGTTAGAAAGCCTTACAGTGCCAAATACCTGATATAAAAATAAATAAATTTATGATTGCAAATAGCTGACAAAACAATATGCAGATTTAAAAATAAAATTAAAGGGAGTCTCAGTGTGCTCCTCATATGTGTAAGCCTTCTTGCCAAAGATTGTCATGTAAGAAAGCCTTAACAGCAACAAATACTAAAGTAATAATTAATTAATTTATGATTGCAAATAGCTCACATACTTTGCACTAAGAAAAAGCTTTTGCACACACAGCAGTGCATTCTTCCTTACTTCTGAGCTCTCATGATCCATATGTTTCATGATACGCTCTTTACCTTTCAGGTCTAAAACAATGCCTCTCCCAATTGGATGATACTGAATGAATTGAGAAATATCATAGCAAGCCACAGCGAGTGTCCTTGGATCTCCAGAATTATCAAGTATTGCAATTAAAACACGTAAGACCTGCCACCAAATAAAACATCCAAATTAGTAAATTTTGTCTCCCCACACCAGAAATCAATTTGTATAATAAATATATTTTCTAATCTAATATAAACAAACTCCACATTAACTGTATGTCCCAACTGGGTCCTCAGAATGAACTTACCAAGTGCTCAAGGCTATAGTAAGGGCCCAAATTCTAAACTCATGCTAAAGGTATAAGGGGATAACATGGAATAGCAATAGTTTGTATATTAAAACTTTTGTGGCTGCATGATTGGTTGTGTTTCTGGAATCTAATTCATAAATTCTTTTGGTTATGCTCAGTTCATGTAACATCTACACACGGAATACTTCTTGTATAAAAAGTTAGTATGTTAAAATATTTTTTTTATAAACACTCGCCAAATGATCTGTGATCCACAATTATCTAAAGATCCTTGAACTAATGAACCATGCTCAAGGAACATGACAATGCAACCCTCAAGCTAAGATTAAAACACCGATGCAGAAGCTTGCAATATATGTCAATAGATAAGGTTGTCTTTCATGTGCATTACAATCCATTTTCACCTTTTTAAGGCTTAACCTTGATTCTAGTCTCACTTTACCTAGATAGCACAACAAAGCATCGTTATGGCTATGGCTTTACCATTGGCTATGCACCTCAATATGTTTTATTGAAATCATAGCACCCCTCTTCATGTCACTGGAAATCTGTCCAAAAATCCAACTTATTATCTTTCAAACATTCTAATCTCGAACAGATTTCTGTTTTATTTCCTCAAGCATATTCATCCATGAATCTAACTTCCAGATTTCTCCATGGTCCTGTTTTCTCAATGTATTTGGAAGCTAGAGGAATTTGTATTCTGGTTCATGCACCATATGAGGAAAACCCTGTTCAAGTCTTAAAGCTATGAATCCAGACATAGGTAATTGCCTTGGGTAATCGGCACAACCCAATCAGATTCAAATTCTGATAGTCCTTGGCTTTAACATTTAGAGACTGCACCAAAAACCAGGTCTAAGGCTCAAGCATATATATGGAAAACCTGACTTCATTTACTCAGGTCTCAAGTTATCCAAGTTATCCAAATCTAGTCGATCGTGAATTCAAGATCAGTTTCATCTTCTTTTCAGATAGCTGAATAAGTGATACACTGATTACAGATTAATTACAGTTTAACCGTATGAATGGATTTTATATATTAGATGATCACATTTTAAACCCAAAAGTCCGATCAACTATAAGTTCAATTTAAAAGGGCCTAAAAATACACTAACCCTTGCTTGTTTTTGGCTCCAACTGACTAACTCTGGTTAATTGTGTGCTTAGTCCTATTGGCAAATGATTCATCTCCTAAACCCATAACTGGGGGCAATAATTATCTAGATGTAAGAACTTTATTTAATCTTGTTTAACTTATGTTTATTGACCAGGTTAATATTCCTTCTTAAAAATTCTAGCAGGCAACCTTTTTATTAGAATCTGACTTTATCACATAGTTTAGGGCCTTGAGATTAGCTACAATCTTATTTTGAAACAGGACCGAATCTTTTTATTAATTTTGGTTAAACCACAAACTTAGACCTTTAAGGCATTTGAATCTAATAACCCTAGGTTTCATTAAACCCAGATTGCCTAACTCCACCAGCCCGTTCATGGGCCTTTTCTAGTTGTTCTGAATCTCTCCTCTACTATACAAGAAAAATGGGAATTGCCGCAGACAGGGTGGTAAGGCCAATTTTGATGGTGCCTCTAAAGGCAACCTAGGGTCTCAGGTGCAGGGGTTGTCATTAGGGATTGGCATGCGAATATTATGTTGTTGGGTGCTCAAAAACTTGAGAAGGGCACCAATAATGAAGCAGAAGTCCAAGCAACATTATTGGCGTTTCAGTGGGGATTGAAATTTGGAGTTCAAAGTATGCACCTTGAAGGGGATTCACAAATCATTATTAGTGCGATCATTAAAGGGGAAGCAAATGCTTGGATTTTAAATAAATATATATCCAAAATCAGAAATGATTTAAATTTATTTAAGAATTACAAGGTCACACATGTGAGAAGGACTAGAAATGTGGCGGCGGATGTGTTGTCCAAATGGGCAACATCATTTGATGAAGTGCACGAAAACCACTTGAAAGATTTTTGAAATCTGCAGAGGCTGATGTGGCAGGCGACGTACAAGGGCATCTTAAATTTTACTCATTTGGTGGTAAGGAAGGAATGTGGGGTCGGGACGAGCATTTATTTATAGGGACTTGGGCCCATTTTTGGTAGTATTGGATGCAGGTTCTTGTAAGGTGGTGACAAGTATGGAGGCCACCTTTACTCCCTGTACACCTCCCGAGAACAGTTGGCATTTGTTGGTGATATCTCAGAGAAGCGGCCGAAATACATTTTCAAACATGGCGAGGATGTGTTCATTCAGATTGTGATGATTCTATTGGGGGAGAGTTTCCTCAAGACCATGCACAAGTACAGGACTAATGTCAATGTGGTGACCATGGTCCTGGTGTGGGGTCTGGAATTGGGAGAGGAAGGACGTTCTGGTTGAAGTCATGAGATAGTGTGTGGAGGATGACCGGTTGGGTGGCTTGATGGAACTTTTGGCGATGGCAATGTCGGGGGCTGGTTTTAATGCTGGGGAAGGGTTGGACATTGATGGTATTCACGAACTGGAAGAATTGGTCCCCTACATGCGTTGGCCTTTTGGTCTAGACAGAGATGAGCAGCTGGCAGAGGCAACTATTGCTTGGGACTCTCTCAAGCTGTTTTTGAGAGAGAGGAGCTAGAGGTTCGGTGCCCTACGCCAAGCAATTCTGCAAGGGGTGGTGTTGTGAAGCCGAAAGTGAAAAGAAATGGCAAGAGGAAGATCGATGGGCACGGTGGAGTGTGTGGGTAATGGTGCAGATACAGGTGGTGGTGGTCAAAGCAATGCTGATGAAGGGCTGAGCAGTTTTGCCCTAAATGTGCCCTAATTTCTGCAGGGCGTGGTTGTGGATGATAGTTTTTTGTGGGATTCCTTTTGATGGTTTTTGTTTGTGTATAGTCCTGTATATCTATTGTTGTTGTGTTCTCTCTGCTACATGAAAGTAGCGTAGGTAATGGTGTCTTCAGTAGGGGCGGTGCTTGTTGGGTTTTAGGGCTTATGGTCTCTGGTTTGTAATGGATGTTTGGGGTACCATTTTGTTCAATTTTTGCTCGAATTTTGTAATCTTGGCAAATTTCATAAGAATGCCAAAGTATCAGTAGTCTTGTGGTGGTGTCCTCGCGGCTGTAAAGAGGGTGCCAGATGGAGGTGTTTGAATTATCAGACTTTTTTTAAATCTGCAATGTAAGCTTTTATTCCAATATAATAATAAATAAAATATTATTCCCGATCAAAAAAAAAAGATTGCCTAACTTCAGCTCCTTGCACTATTGCACTCACTTACCAAGTTTCTCACCAAATTTATCTCAAATAACCCAATGAGGCAACAAACTATGGTATATGTTTTAACCCAACTTTCTAAATCATGGTTACTTAGCTCTCGATGCCCGATGGAGTTAATATCACTGAAGTTAATTGCAAGAAGGATCCAGACCCAACAGCAGTTTTAACCAGATTGAAATCCAATATTGGCTACGACCTTTCAAGAGAGCAAAGCCATCAGATAGAAATTTGGGTATGGGATTATTCTCAGTCGCAATTTAATTGGACTTGAAATCTGATTCCAAGAGATTAGTTGATTCAGAATGAGAACAAGATTCCTGAGTCTACTTATTGCATCCTCAAGGCCTCCCATCAGCAACTTCAACCTGGAAAATCAGTGAAAGGGCCACTGAATCCAGATGCACGGAAACATTAGAAACTGGTTTAATAAATTAATATCAAATATTTAGCCAATTTTCTAGATGTGTTTCATACAACCTTGACCGTAGCTTAACCATGATTTATCATGAAGATTAGACCTTAACTCAGGTTTATTGCAAGGTTTGCAAATCTCATACCCTCACAAGGTTAAATTCCTAGTTCTGAATCCGATAGAATGGACAGACACAAGAAGACTGTTTAATTCCGAGTCAATTTAAACCCAATAGTAACACAAACTCCTGGGTGCCTTCTCGGAGATTTCAACCTGAGTTCAACTCTGATTATTCACAGGGTTAATCACAATTATAGTTAATCCCTCAGGTTACAAATCTTAAATCATCAAACAAGTTTTAAATTGGTTTAATCTTCAATAGAGGTTCAGACACAACATAACTTTACTATCTGGTTTAACTTGAAACCAGATACCGCACTTAATGAACTTTGTAAGGTTAAGACCTAAGTTTAATCAGGGTTTATTGTAAATATTGACTCATAAAAATTGTTATTCACCCTCCAGAATCTTCACAACCTAAAATAACAATTAACCTCCCAAACTTCAACTCGGCCTTAGGATAGTTCAATAGATTGAAAATAAATCAAACAGAATAACCCATTCAGATAATATAATAATCCATTTATATACTGAGCATAAATTTCTCTATCCTAACAAAATCAAGATAGACAATCTGCACATAGTCTTTATCAAATCTACAAAGCTACACTGTTTTTAAAAGGGCTGTCCTTAGAGGACAAAATAAAATTTTCTGTCCTTCATCTATGATTTTTAAACAGGCTTTCTTTTCTCGAACACACCAAGGTATCTCCCATACCGAGAGTAAGATTTAGAGAAGAGTGTCTATCCTCTAATTTTGTCCTTCTCGAGCCAATTTCATATCCTATTTATCACAAGGTGCATGAATGAAGAGATAGAAAGGTTTCCCAGTACTTCAACCATGCAGCATCTCACCAGCCTCCTGGAAGCGAAAACAGACAAAGCAAAGTTGTTCCACCCTGTCACCCTCACAATACATATGAGGTTCCACAGGCAATAATGAGGATTTCTGAATTTCAGGTTCCTTTCATCTAAAGAAGGCTATCAATTCACTTCACTTCCTTCCACACCTTCCAGGCTTCCACCACTTGTCGGGAAAGTCAAACTAGGTTCAAGGTTAATAAACAATAGAGACACACATATACACAAATTCCAATGAACCCCATTCATGGAGAACAGTTCAACAAAGAGCAAAAGAAAAAATAAGATCCAGCTGGATTAGTTAGAGGAGCATCACAATTCACATTCTGACTTTTAAGATATCTTGGCTGATAGCCTTCCCTTCCTTTCAAGGATCTTCAGTACCATTGGCTGGTTTAGATTTTTCCTCAACTACAACACAGCTTAGTGACTAACCAATAAAGTAATACAGGAACCACCTGACCAGCTAGAGTGAGATTTCAAAACAATCATAGCCACTAACAAGGTTTTTCCCCCTCCCTGTGCCTAGTGCCTACCAACTTAATTCCAAGGGTGATGAAGCCATTTTAACTGGTATCAATTTACCCATCTCACCTTCACTTGGACTCAAAATACACTGGTATCAATTTATCCACCTCACCAACCAACCCACACAAACATAAATTGTTAAAACCCATACTACAGGATGCCTTGGGGTGGAAAAAACTCACGAAATCTCCCAGCATATCCAGACACCGGAAAAGGTAAAAAACAAATTACAACATCTTCACAGAAAGAATGTGGCACAGATCAACAATGATTGCCAAATAAATGTCCATACGTTAACGCCTATTTGGGATTAGAATCAAACTTTGAAAACAAGGTCTCCCTTCTCAGTTCAGATACTACATGCTGCTCCCAACAACCCCATGTATATCCAGCCAAATTCTTGTTCTAGTTCCTCCAAATATTTAAAGGCATTTTTCCACTAGTTTCTTCCGTGCACCCAACATCTATCAGGTCTTCGATTTTCATCATCTTTCACCCAGTTTCTTTTCCCCAGGTGGATTTATTTTTTATAAAATTCAGCACAAGGTCCTCATCCTTTCTCTGAAAGATTTGTCTTTCATGGTTTTTGGTAAGAGGTCTTCTCTCTCCCCCAGGTTTTGTGGGAATTAATTTCCCCACCTGCTCCAGAATGTTGTGTTGTGCAGTCTAACCTACACCGGTTTCCTTCTCGGTTTATTTTCTCAGTCAATGCATTAATTTCTTGGATCCTGGGTCATTTCCATTAAAGTTCCTGTCAGTTATTTTATTCATTTCTATCCCTGGTTTTCCTTGTTGCTGATGCCACCACCTACATTAAATCAAGGACTATCTTTCTTCTAAAGTGGGTTACCTCAGCATCTAATCTTTTCTTTTCTCATATAAGATTTTCCAATTCGATCATTTAATAATCAGCTACAGGTTTATCTCCAGGCTCAAATCTGAATTAAATGTCTCTTGCTGTGCTTCTCAGGTTTAAGCACTAACTGGAGATTTGTCCAATCTCCAGGTGCCACTACTAAAGCTGGAGCCACCTTTGCTAGTTCGACTCAGTTAACTTGTTCTTGGCAATTATCTGTACCTGTGATCTACACATAGGAGCTCAGACAGGATCATGACACCTTGCAGAATATATCAATTATTAAAATTGCCATCTCAAGGTATCCAAATAATTTCAATTCCTCAATAATCAATTAAAATTATAATTTCCAGTTAAAATCATCAAGTCTATAACTTTAATAAAATTATCATAACCACGATACTTATTAATATAACTTAATTCTAGAAACATCCTACATCAAGACAAAATCATAACATCAGATTACAATGCATGCAATTGAAGTTGAAACAAGGTCAAAACACAGGCATTCCCGATAGATTATCTTAAAAGAAAAATTCCAGTGGGGTGTCTCTTGGAAAGCCTCTACAACTATTAAGTCCAAACATTGAAAATCCTTGGGCCTGCAAGCCCAAAGAATGGCATTATCTCCATATATTATAAAATTTAAACCTAATTAAACTTTTCCTTGACAGTTGTCGCCGTTCTATGATTAACTTCTGTCACACATCTTCTTTAATCCTAAGAACTTGATGACATTGATCCCCATTTGCCTACCATTGATTTGCCAAAAAGCTCGATGATCTTTACTATCTTCACCTTGTAGCCTTTTTGAGATTATATTATGTGGCCTGCTACCTAAATGCAATACCACAAAGGACATCAATCTTTTACCTTTTCAATCCTTACGATTAACTTTTCATCCCTCAATTCTGTCTGACCCTTGCCCTATTAGAGCTTCACTAAAATATGTACAATTTCGTTAACCTGGTAAGATAAATGAAACTCTGATCTAAGTTTGTTTAATCCCAGCCATTGATTTGACAAAAAATGTTTATTCGTTATCATTCTTCATCCTCTCAGCCATTGAATTGACATGGGAAGAACAATTTTTGAGAGATTCCAATAATATTCTTGAATTCCCCATATAGCAAGAAAAGAATTAACAGAATTTCTTATATGTATATCAACAAGGTCTGATTTTATCAGCAAATAGATATGTGACCATTGATATTAGAAAGCTACTACAACATCTTGAACATCTGCAAACTTTCTTGTGCAGCAAAATTTTTAAGATTGTTTAGTTTTGCTTTAAAATCTTTATCATTTTTTCCCAATTTATTTTGCAATTTCAGCTGAAAATGTAAAATCTGATCAATACATAATTGTACCTTTATTTCTTTGGCTGCAAGCTTCTTCTTGCTGACAGTGATCAGCTCTAGCAGCATTCTTGCTACTAGTCTCATCTCTGATATGACATCCAAAATCTCTATTGTAAACCGCATAGCTTTCACATTGTCCAGTAATCTCTGTACTTCTTGCAATATTCTGATATGTGCTTGTAATAATAAAATCAGGTTGACATGAGAAATGATACATGTGTGGAGCCTATTTGTAGATGCTTTAGATGGCATATCAAAGTTTATTATGGATTTTCCAAAGCTTTGGAGATGTTCTCAGAGGTCCGCAGTTGGTGTTAGTTAAGTGTGACTGTTCCAGTGAACAGTCTGTCAATCATTTTTTGGTCCACATTGTAGCGCATATGTTTCATCTATTCTTGTGGTTGTTGCATGATATATCTCAAATTTCAGACTATTAATCGATCTGTAAGTGTTTTTGGTGGTCCGCATTGAAAGTTGAGTAAGTTTAGTTGGTGCGCATTAACTGTTTTACCTTCTGTGCCGACTTGTGACGTTTTGGTCCGTGCGATAGCATGTGTAATTATAGGGGTTAATTTGGAAAAGTCAAGGTGTGCCAACATGGTGTGATGCCTCACACGTTTCATTTTGCCTTCCACATTGCATTGGAGATTGTTTTTGGGACAACTGTTTTGTATTTACACGCTGCATCTAATTAGGCCAACCTAATTGATGTTATTTTGGTTGCAAATGGTATATAAGAGATGAAATCATTTTGGAGATTGTTGTATGAGTTGTGTATGTTATGCGAAGAGCATGTGAAGGTGTGCAAAGGTTCGCAAGTACAATAGAGCAGTAATGAAAGCAGTATTACATGTGTTTTATCAATGAGCTATAATCAGCATATAGGTGGATGTGGTTACCTGTAATTCAATCATATTAATGTTTCTCTTTCAGATATAATGTATATTGTCCTAAAAAAGTGATCTTTTGTGTCCACAAGTCTTCATTTTATCTTATCCTGAGGTTATGCGCCTCGGTCTTGCAAGTCCACATCAAGAGCAGCGAGCTCCTTGGCCTCTGGCTTAAACATTGTAACTTGTTTTCTATATAGTGAGATTGTTCTCACTATGGTTTTTCCTACATTGGGTTTTCCATGTAAACATTTTGGTGTTCAGGTGTGATTGCTTTTGTGTTTTCAGTTCTTTGCACATGGTAATGGGAATGAATGATTATTGAATGGTTAAATTTGATTAAGTTTTAATCCATATTGACTAAAGAGCTCTGGTGTACGAATGACTTTCCTAGTGTGACAGTGCAATTTTCTACAAACCCTAAGTTCTTTTTTGTTCAAGTTTGTGAAGTGTGAAATGGCTAAACCGGTCGTTGTTGACCCAGCTTAAAAGCCACGACCAATTTTCAAGCTTTATCCATATGTGGTGATGGGACGAGACAAGAAAGGAGCGTTCTCGAGGGTTCTGAAGGACGTTGTATACATTGAGGATGTTAGGGCTTACATCCATGCACCCTTGACAAAGGTAAGTCATGTGAAGTTTAATTATGTATTGAAGCAATTGGTAGAAGATGATTTGATGACTTTCAAGCCCTAGTACAAGCATGTTTTGGACCTTAGGATTGAATGTATGTAAGGAATTTCCCAACTTTTTATATGAGCTTGCATGGATTCAGCTTATCCTGAGCCAAATTCACGATGGTGTGATGTATTTGGACTGGCCATACAAGATCACTAAGGATGCCATTAGGGCATTGACTAGTTTGTGTTTCACCGGCATCATCTCGGTGAAATGGTGAAGAATGATATAGTCGCTTAGCAAACTGGTTTAATGTTAGATAAGAGGTCTATAACTATAGGAGATATAGTTGATCCAGGAGTGAAACATGTGACTATGGGTGTAGCATATAAGATCTATTTTCAGAACCAAGAGAGTTATGCTACTGCCACTGTTATCTATGCTGCTCATCAGATGGTGGTTCAGGGAGAAAGATTTGATTTGTGTGAATTGCTGAGGCAAAAGCTACTTGAAAATTAGGAGAAGACTAAGACTACACAGTATCCATTCAGGTATGGGTCGTTAATCATTTGCTTGGCTTTCATGTTCATGAATGAGCTTCTGGGAATGAAGAATAAGGTGTGGGACAAGTTTTGTCCTCTGGGTGTGCAAATCAAACATGTTAGAAGCTTTGATAATGATGTAGAAGAGTATAAAAAACGATATTGGAGTTGCTTTAAAACCTTTCAAAACAAGATGCAAGCTAGAGAAAGGATACCGGATGAATTGTTCCAGAAGTACAAGAACGAGATGACTTTCCTGGTGAGCACGGACAACTGTTATATATAGGCTATTGAGCCTAGAGTTGCATGGATGCCTAAGTTACCCTATGAGGTATCTAAGGAAGAAGTTGAAAAGAAAATTGTAACATTATTGAAGTTGGTTGTTGATCCAAATGAAGAGTGGTTTGGAACAGCTACAAAGATTCTGAATAAGTTAGCAAAGGAGAAACTAGATAAGGGACATGAAAAGAGAATGGAGAAACTTTATCAAAAGATCAATCTGCCTACTGTTGAAGATAGGTTCCTCTAAAACCCCAGCTAGATCAATAACCAATGAAAAGAAAGCACAGAGACTTAAGCAAAAGACGTCAAAGAAGAAGAAAGGTCCACAACCTGTGATTGAGGAAGTGGAAAGCAACAGTACAAAGGAGGAAGTACAGAAACAAAAGCTTCCCATAAGGAAGAGGTTGAGAAGGACAAAAGATCAAGATTGAGGATGAAGAGAAAGAAGAAGAAGAAGAGGACACAGTGCCTTCTAGTCAAAGGAAGAGAACTTTGGTCTCTCCCACAGAGACCCGAACCAAGAAGAGAAAGGAGGTGAAAAAGAAAGGTGCAAAGAAGGCTAAGAAGAAGAAGACTGATTCCCCTCAAGATGATCCTGAATATCAACCATTTGACTTAGACAGGTTGGTGAGAGCTATCTGTGAACATAATTCATCGGATTTTTCTGCAGGATTGTAACCAAATGCACCTCCGACAGATAGATAAACTATAGAGAAAGTGGTTATCAAGTACTTAATTACTTTTAATAAAACTCTGAGTGATATTGAAGATAAATTGCCTAAAGAGTTGTTAGAAGTTTTGACAAAGAAAAGAAAGGCTGATGTGATGGAGGAGTCTAACATGGTGACTCGAGCGTTAGATAAGGTGACCAGCCCTCTATCCAAGGCGGAGAGAATCAAGGTTGTGCAAGCTCTTAACACAAGATTCTAAACAAAGCAAAGAGTCACCATAAATATCAAATTCGCGTAAATTTAATCTATTAACCTTGGATGGGCTGCCAACAATTTTAGTGTCTATTTTTTTAATGTTCTACAGGGATAGTAAAGTGAGGTGTTACCAAAAACAGTGGATATCTACCTTGTCTGTAATCATTTTAGCTCAATTAAATATACAAAAGTAATAAAGGCTGGATCAGAATAATATCAAATGTCCTTCAAAGTCAAAAATTCACGGCTTCACGCGCCTGCATATTTATCAAAACAATATATGAAAAGGAAATGTCGATATCTTAAACTAAAACTACCAAATAGTTGATTGCCGGTTTGCTTCCTCAGTTACGTGAAACTTCTTCCATCTGAAACGTGGGACACGCTGGCCAGTGGGATTCCCAAGCATCCTACGCAGAGCGCATATTGTTATCTGTTTGAAGAGAGGACGGTAAAAAGCTATAAATAGGAAATGCCATACTTGAACTTCTTCAAGCTGGTAGTTTGTCTTTGGATATTTTGGATTGAGAAATGGCATCCCAAACGAAGATAATATGTTATGTTCTGTTGGGCCTTATATTTGTGTCCACCCTGATTGACGCTGCGGTGACAGAAGAGCGTGGTGGTGGAGAGCGTGGTGGTGGAGGGGGGCGTGGTGGAGGAGGGCGTGGTGGTGGTGGTGGTGGAGGAGGAGGGCGTGGACTGAGCGAGACTGGAGGTGGTCCAGGACGTGGTGGTGGACGCGGTGGAGGTGGTCCAGGACGTGGTGGTGGTGGCGGCCGTGGAGGTGGTCCTCCTGGCCATGGTATCTAGGAGTAAGGAGGTCTGGTTGGGTATAGATCGGCAGCACGAGTAGTTTAGATATAGTGTTAAGTAGGAACCACAAAATAAAGCTGATCTCGGTTGTTGCTCAGTTACTTGGTAACGATGTATGTACGTCTGTATGTGTGACAGTTCATGTTTGACATAAATTTAAGAGCATATGTGCTATAAAATCTCCAAAATCTTTTAATGTGTTTGTTTCTAAAGTGTCTACAAGGATATGATATGAGAGTTTTGATAACAAGTCAAGTATATAGATAATATGTTTGTGAAGAGTAGGGCAATTATTTGGTTTTAATTTGATATCAATGAGACAGTTTAATTAAGATATATTAATGTTAAGAAATATTTTATAATAGTAATAAGGGGTAAAGTATAATGATATGAGTATGTTATCAATTTTTAATTTTTAATTTTAATTTTGATTATATATCAAAATATTATTATTTATTAATCTTCAAATAAGAAACATATAACATTTATGTCTATATATAATAACTTCAATAAAATAGTTTCAAAATAAAATAGAATAACTTTTAAGTAAATAAAATTGTTGCAAATCGACATCTCTTGGCTTTGTTCTAGATAGATGTATTTCTAATATATATACACCTATGTAATATTTCATTTTCTTTAAGAAATTTTTTTGGTGCATTGGTTGTCTCCTACTTTCTCATATGGTTCAACTCCTCAATGATGATTATCATATACTTATACGGTTCTCCTAATGTTTTCATATTGATTGTCTTTAATACAAAGTATACTTTTGGTCATATATTTCAAATTTACTTGAGGACTTAATGACACTATAATTTAAATGTGTCAAGCCCTATATAAAGTTCACAAAAATTATTAAATCAAATATGTATCATAATTGTGAGTATTTCACATTGATGATTAAAAAAAAAATCTCTTGAATGTTTATTGTAATTCATCCTCAATGAGCTTATATTTTATATTCATTACTCCCACAAAAGTGTCTAGGATTTCCATCACTACTTGATAAGTAAAAAAAATCAATTGTGCAATCTTAATATTCTCTTCATAAAAAATTCTTCATGGAAAAGTGAGATTATATCTTATCTATCTAGTTTTCTAAAACATTAACATTAGCATTACCATTTGGAACATTAGAAAATATAGAAATACTTGAAAGTTAGTGTAGCGTCGTAAATTGTATGCACTTGCTAGGGTGGTACAATTTCACACCTAGTTTAGCACCCGCCTTGGTGCATTTTACATTTTGCATTGCATTTCTCCTTTAGCACTTAATTAATCAAATTAATTAGGTCTAAGGTCCTATTTCATCATCCTTCACATCATAAAGTCGGGCCCTTTCATTAAAGTGTGCCCCTTTTCATGTTATTCCTCCAATACATCATCTAATCAAAAACCCTAATTAAGTCCTATTTTGAACTTGGGGTCTTGATTTCGGGGGTCAAAACATCTCGAAATCACCTGTAACTTCGGGATTCTCTCTAAAATCATCATATCTGACGGCCCTGAAAATTTGGTGAAAAGTTGCCGGGACCATGGCGCCCGGAGTGCACACGGTCCCAGACATTTTTCCCAAAATTTTAGGAGCATGATCCAATCATAAAATAAAGCTTAACCCCAAGAAATTGGTGGGAGATTCAATCTCTAGGTCGACCAAAAGATGAAATTACGACCTAGGGTTCATATATAAGAGCTCTCTTTCTTCATTTGAAAGGATCCGAATTTTGTTTTCAGGAACCTCATATGCAGCGAAAGAGCAGATCTTTGAAGACTTCAACAACATTAAACATCCCTCTATCAAGCATTTATCAATTCCATTCATCCATTTAGGGCTTGGAAGACATTGAAGAACAATAGGAGATTACCGACTGAAGATTGGCTTGTACCCCTCCCTTGGGGGTTGGGTATGATTTCATGTTGTTTTCATGTCTTTGCATAAGCATCAATAGATAATTTATTCATGCTCTAGATCACTTTGCATCTTGATTTAGAGCATTTACATTATCATTTACAAGCAATTAGGGTTTACTTTCTAGGTTGCTCTAGTTTGCTTACTTGCATTTTAGATCTTGCACACACACAAGGTCTGCACACACATTACTTTTACAATACAACTTGGCTATTCGTGGAGGTGGAAATCACCGAAGCGGGGGTTTGACTAAGGCAAAACCCTATATAGCCGCCCAAACACCCTTTTCAGATATAAGTGCAGGTTTCGGGACTCGGACGACACCGCAGGTTACAGATCCAGGAAAAGCAGGTCGAGACAGCACTCCACACCAAATTGCAGAGCAAAAGACCAGGACAGGGGCGTGGGGCGCCCTAATCTTGCCAGGACAGGGGTGCTGGGCACCCTGGTCCCTAGGACAGAGGCGTTGGGTGCCCTGGTCGTCCTGACAGACAGCATTTCCGACAGTTTTCCAGAGTGCAAAACAACAGTTTCAGGTGCAGTTTCTGGGACAGAATCAGGACAGTGGCGCCCGCGCCCCTGTCCCGAACATTTTCAGTCAAATTTTGACTCCAGGTACGCATCTGCATTCTTGTCTTATCCTTGTGTTTGCAACTTTCCCTTGTTTAAGTTCAATTCTGCAATCTTGTTATTAGTTCATACTTGCATTTTAGGGTTAGGAATTGAACTTGCATAATCTTACCTTTCAATTACAACAAAGGAATAGAAATCCTAATAGGTAGCTCGTGGCTCTCTCTTTCACAAAAAGAAGTAGCCAATTGTGTGATACCTCTAGGCTCTTTCGTATTCTGTAATGTGTGTCAAAAGGTAGGATTAGGGCATGTTAACCTAGTCTCGCTTTTTTCCCCCACACATTTTGGTGAACCTGACGTGAATCTATCATTGCTTCCTCTTGCATTGCATTTGTTAGATCTAGATCTAGATTTAGTGTGTTTTCATTTCATTTTCATTAAAAAGAAAAAAAAAAAAAAAAGAGTGTGTTTCTTTGCATTGTGTGTTTAAATTTCATGCCACTTTTATTTCAAAATGTCAGACTTTTATTTGCAAAATGTTCATGCTTATGATGATTATTATGAGTATAGCCAAGATGAATTAGATGAATCTTTAGATTAGTTTTTGAACCCTAAAGATGCCAAACCTTCATTTTACCAAAAACTCATAAACCTTGTTACTATGCCATTTCGTTGTGATGAGAAAGATAAGTTGAATGATTCCTCTCAAGGGTACATTCCTATCAACTCTTCCACTAAATCTAGTAACATGGTTGTTTTCAATAATCCCCTCTATGAAGAGATATCTCCTTTTGAACCAAAAGATAAACCTTTTGATAGCTATGATCATACTTTGTTGGATAATGCTCTTGATGACTTTGTGGCTTTATCAAAATCTTTAAACAAGAACAAGACTTCTAAATTGGTTAACATGATAAACTTGAATGAGCATAATAAGCCTCTCTTTGAAGTCCAAGGTTCTTATCCTTCTCCCACCTTTCAAGTTCCTAAATCACCTCTCCTTACTATCCAAGGAGGGTATGATCATGATTCCTTTCGTACTCCGAATAAACCAATCATCACTGTGCAAGGAAGAAAACCTATAAGTCCTTATAGTTATGCCAAGCAAATAACTAGATAGAGTTATCATGCGGTTGCCCATACTTATCATACTAGAAATAATAGGCAGCCTAGTCCTCCTCCTGTTATTCCAGTTTCTCTTCTGAATCCTCAACCAATTCTTCCGCAAGCTCCACGTATTTCACAAGTTCTTAGTAAGGAATATGGTCTCATAGAACAACTTAAAGTTACCCCTGCTAAGATATCCCTTTGGGATTTGATTCAAACTTCTTCCGCTCATCATGGAATGTTACAAGATGCCTTGAAAGATTTGAATGTTCCTCCACCGAATACATCTAGTAATATAGCATCTTTGGTTAACTCTGTGATGAATCCTAAAGCTCAAATTGTGTTTACCCAAGATGAGTTGCCTACTAGTGAAATTCAACATCAATATGATCCCTTGATGATTGTGGTTATCATGAAAGACACTGCTATAAGACGAACACTAGTAGATAATGGCTCTGGTCTTAATGTGTGTAGCATTAATCTTTTGCATAAGATGAATGTGGATACATCCCTAATTGAGCCGGACTCTCGTCCTATTCGAGGCTTTGATAATGTGGCTAAAACTTCATTAGGTACTATCACCTTACCCATCATAGTGGGGCCTGTTACTTTGCCTACTCCTATCCATGTTATGTCGGGAAATCTAACATACAACTTGTTATTAGGGAGACCTTGGATTCACAATATGCAAGCTGTCCCCTCTACATTGCACAGACAAGTTAAATTTATCTATAACAATAAGACATATACCTTGATAGGTGATACTAATTTCCAAGCTTGTTTACAAACATCTACTTCCAAAGGGGGTTCTTCTAAGCCATCCTCGTCTAGTGATGACTCTTTAAACAAGATACCTATCGATGAATCCTCGCTCTCTGATGATCAAAATTCTTTGGATGAGTCTGGAGCTCCTGAAGAAGACTCTTCTCGACTTGAAACTACACATAAGAAGGATTTTGATCCTGAGAAGGTTCTCGTAGATGACGATTGGGGATCCCTTGATTGTAATCCCACCTTTGTAGGTGAATATAAGGTTCCTTCTAGAGAGCTTAAAGTTGAAAAGAAGGAAGAAGCTAAAAATCAATCAACATTACCTGAGCCTATGAGCAATAATTTTGTGGCCTCTTCTCAAACTTCTTCTCCTCACACCTCTAATTCTAAAGAGTTTGATTCTTTGTCTTATGAAAAACTGCCTTCTCTTTCTGAAATGGCTGATCGTTATGGTCGTGGTTTCCGCATTTTTGCTAAGCATGGGTATCATGGAAATGGTTGTGGCGCTCACGAACAAGGGATAAAAGTTCCTCTAGAGAATAATCTTCACAATTATGCCTTTGGACTTGGCTATAATCCCTGCAAGCGCACTAAAGCTTCTAAGAGACCATGTATTAGTGTTAATGCTATTTCTACATCTCTATCAATGCAACACCCCGAGTACATTGATGAGGATCCTTCGTGTGCCTGTGCTTTGGATGTTTTTCCTACCGATGATGCTTTAGCTGAGTTTTTAGGAGCATATGATACTCTTCCTCATTATCATCACAATAGGGGACTCCCTTATTGTTTGAACACTGAAGCCTATTTTGGAAAAGAGATTGATAATGATGAGATTGTGAAAGAATTCCCTCAGTTAAAGGATACTCCTCAACAAAGTAATCTTCTCATAATTGACACCACTGATGTTAAGATGGATCCTTGCAATGAAGAAAAAGTTATTAAAATTGGAAAATGTTTGGATGAAGAGGAACAAAAACAATATGAAGATTTATTGCGTGAATTCCCCGAGATCTTTGCTTGGACATACTCTGATATGCCTGGTATAGATCCTAAGATTGTTACTCATAATATTGTCTTAGTTCCTGATGCTAAGCCCGTGAAACAAAAGATTCGAAAAATGAATCCTAAGGTGGCTCTACTTGTTAAGGCTGAGATTGAAAAGTTATTGGAGGCTGGATTTATCCGCCCTATTGATTATTCCCCGTGGATTTCAAATATTGTCGTTGTGGCTAAACCAGATAATAAAATAAGAATGTGTACCGATTTTTGAGATTTAAATAAGGCTTCTTTAAAAGATGATTTCCCTCTTCCAAACATTGACATGATAGTTGATTCTACGACAGGACATGCCTTGTTATCCTTCATGGATGGTTTTTCAGGATACAATCAAATTTACATTAACCCTCAAGATCAATTCAAAACCTCTTTCACCACTCCTTGGGGTACGTTTTGTTGGGTAATGATGCCTTTCGGACTTAAAAATGCTGGTGCAACTTATCAATGAGCGATGACCCTTATCTTTCATGATTATATGCATAAGATTTTAGGGGATTATGTTGATGATATTTTGGCCAAATCCATTCTTCGCATAGATCATATTAAAATCCTTCGTCAAATCTTTGAAAGAATTCGTAAATATCACATGCGCTTGAATCCCCAAAAATGTGTTTTTGGTGTGGATAGTGGAAAACTATTAGGATTCATAGTTTCGCATCGTGGGATTGAGGTGGATACTAAGAAAATAGATGCTATTGTCAACATGCCACCTCCTAGAAATGAGTCTCAACTCAAAAGCTTACAAGGAAAGATTCAAGCTATTCGTAGGTTTGTATCTCAACTTGCGGATCGTACTTTTCCTTTTACTCAACTTCTCAAAAAGAATATCACTTTTCAATGGAATGAAGATTGTCAGCAAGCATTTGAAGATTTAAAAGTGTATTTGGCTAATCCTCCTATCCTTCGATCGGCCGAACCTTCTAAACCCTTTCTTCTTTATACAGCTGCTTCCTCTCATGATCTTGTAGCATTATTGGCACAACATGATAAAGATGGTAAGGAGTGTCCGGTTTATTATATAGGTCGTACCTTACTCGATTATGAGACTCGATATTCTGCGATAGAAAGACAATGCTTAGCCTTGGTGTTTGCGACTCAGAAATTGAGACATTATCTCTTAAATTCAGAAGTCCACGTCATGGTAAAGTTTGATCCTTTGAAGCATCTTTTCTCTAAAATTGATTTATTAGGACGCCTAGCTAAGTGGGTTATGATGTTAACTGAATTTGACCTTAAATTTGTTTCACAAAGAGCAATTAAAGGACAAGTGTTGACCGATCACCTAGTTGAGGCCCCTTCACCTTTCTCCTTCCCTAACCCTGAGTCTTTTCCTGACGACTTCATTCTTTGTACAGAGAAAGATGAAACTTGGGAGTTATACTTTGATGGCTCTAAGTGTCGTACGGGATGGGGGGCAGGTGTTGTTCTGATTTCTCCTACAAAGAAGTCTATTCCCTTATCTTATCGTCTCAATTTCCTATGTACCAATAACATCGCTCAGTATGAGGCTCTTATAGCAGGAATAAAGGCAGCCTTAGCTTTGAATATAAAACACATACATATTTTTGGAGATTCTCAACTGATTATAAGACAAGTAACAGGACTATATCAAGCGAAACAAGACAAATTATCACAATATAAAGACCTTGCTATCTCTTTGTTACAAAAATTTGATTCTTACACCATGGAACCTGTTCCTCGAAAAGATAATCGACATGCGGATGCAATGGCATGTGTGGCTTCTTTGATATCTTTAGAGGACTCTATGGTTGATCTTAAATTTGTTATTCACAAGCTTATTTCTCCAGCTATCGTAGATGATTCTAGCTTAGTGACATGTTGTGACTTTATTGATTCAGATGAATGGTATTCTCATATCGTAAGATACTTGACTGATGGTACCTTTCCTAATTCTGCTAATAGGAACAGTAGGGCTAGAGTTCGCAAGCTGTCCGCTAGATATATCATTCTTTCTAATGTTCTTTACCGAAGGGGTTATAACGGTCTTCTCCTTTGTTGTCTTAACAAATCAAAAATCCCTATTGCTCTTGAAGAGGCGCATTCAGGTGCCTGTGGGGGGAATTTTGGAGGCAAATCCTTGGTTCAAAGGTTTCTTCGTATGGGATATTATTGGCAAACTATGCAGCAGGATTCTTTTTCATTTGTTAAGAAATGTCATCAATGTCAACAACACAATAATTTGATTCATGCTCCTACCCAAGAACTTCGTTCTCATGTAGCTTCTTGGCCTTTCTCTGCATGGGGGCTGGATCTTATTGGTAAAATCTCTCCTCCTTCATCTCAAGGACATACTTTCATTATAACCACAACAGATTACTTTACAAAGTGGGTAGAAGCCATTCCCCTTCGCTCTACTACTGCTGAAGTGATTTGTCGATTTCTTCTAGAAAACATTATTTCTCGATTCGGGATACCTTCCACTATAATCTCTGATAATGGGACATCATTTAAGAACAAGGACATGAAGAAATTCCTCGAGAAGTATCATATCAAACATCGATTTTCTACACCATACTATCCTCAATCAAATGGTCAAGCTGAATCATCCAATAAGATAATTGAACAAATTCTTCGTAAAACCGTGAATAAGCATGGTAAGGATTGGAGTACTCAGCTAATTTATGCTCTTTGGGCCTACCGAACGAGCATACAAATTGCTACCGGAACTACACCTTATAATCTTGTTTATGGTGCTGATGCTATTATGCCCTTAGAATTAGAGATTCCATCACTTAGAGTTTCTCTCAAAGGTATAGTAGATGATGACGCTTATAGAGAACAAAGACTTCAACAGCTTGAGATGCTTGATGAACAGCGTATAAATGCTCTTGAGCATATTCAAGCGTATCACAAAACTCGACAACGAAGCTATAATGATAAGGTTATTCAACGTTCCTTCTCAGTGGGTGACTTAGTGCTCTATGAGAATCAGCGCAATGTGAATGCCTTACCTAAAGAAAAGGGAAAATTTAGTCATAATTGGCTTGGACCATATATTGTTATTGAAGATTATGGATCAAGTGCTTACAAAATAGCGGGTGTAGACGATACGTCTCTTAAAGACCCTATAAACGCTATGCACTTGTGTAGATACTATGCTTAATTCCTCATTCCTTATCATTCATCTATTTCCTTTCTCACTTCTTCAAAATTGGATAATATGTTAGCATATCTTTGTTAGAGCAAATGGAATTAAATGATGTTTTGTTTAATCTATATTGCTTCGTTCCTGACAAGCGTGTTTCGTTACTTTATGGTTTGTCTTGAATTCATTTATGTAAATTGCAAAAGATTTACATTTTTCATCATGTTGGCATATTATACAATATCTTTATGTGTTAAGTTGAATCGTGTCATGTTGTGTTTAAATTCAAATTAAATCACATTAGTTATATGATTCTTAGGCTTCACACATATTTTTCTTCCCTATCATCAATGTAGTAGTTGATCAAATATTTTAATTAAGTCACACATGTACCAATTAAATCTTGGAGCATTGAGAAATCAATCACGTGGAAATTAAATTCGGAACATACATGTACATCTACCAAATGTATTAACTTTAATCAAAATACCCATTGTTTTCAGACATTAAAGATAACATGTTTGAGACAAAGAAGCATGTATATATATATATGTGTGGATCAATATACAAAGGTAGGTCACTACACATCCAAAATGTGACCTACCCTACATCATAAGATCATCTCCTATCCCTAGGGCTGGTGGCTGGAGAGTGACGACTAGATGCTCCCTCCTGATCCGGCCGTGTGGGTGGACCCATAGGGGTATACCGTGATATAGATCGTGAATGGCTCTGAGAGGAACTCCTACGATCCCTATCCATAAGGATCGCGTGATACGAGGTAGCCTCGGCCTGAGCTGCTGCTAGATCACGCTGTGCCCGCTGAAGATCCTCTGATAGAGCTCGCTCTCTCTCCCTCCATATCTCTACCTGTACTCGAAATGGGGAAAACAAATCATCATGCCGACCCGCGTTCCCTTGAGGTCTATAAGCAACCTGTGAGGAACTAGGGATCTGCACCATCGTAGAAATATCTGTCACTACTTGCTAGATTAGAGAACGCCACTCCTGCACATTAGCTGTAGTAGTAGAACAAAACATGTATTAGTACCATTTTATATCATCAAAACATCAATCAATCAATATAAACCTACCATACCTGGATCTCCCTCACGCTAGTAGGGATCGTGATATGGTAGCATCTGTGACTGGGAACTACTAGGCTCCCCACGCTCAAATAATCTGTGCATGATGGGTGTAGGCTGGCCCATACTAGAAATAGGTCTCCGTATCGCCTCATGTTCCCCCTTTTGGGGAATAAGAGGAGGATCCAAGGCTATAGTATCATCTCCTGAATGGTGGGGAGCGGCATCTGACCCCTCCTCATCATCTCTATCCTCATCCTCATCCTCATCTTCATCCTCATCCTCGTCCGCATCCTCACTTGCATCCTCGTTCTCCTCATCTATATCTGTGTCATCATCCTCCTCCTCCTCAGCACTAGGCTGATCCCCTGTGGGTGGATTAGGATCTCCTGCCTCCTCATGACCCTCTCCCTCCTCTGGCTCCTCTGACCTGGATCCCTGATCATCATCTCGGTCTCCATGTCTCCATGGGCCTTGATGGCTTGTCGGGTGATCTGGTGGAAAGATAGGCCCTAGGTATGATATCATAAACCATGAGAGATACCTGCGCTGTGCCCCGAGATTTGTAGCATAATCAGTGACCACATCCTGGTCGGACCCCTCTATATCTGTGATCTCGATATCATCTATCATAGGTCTCGCTACTGCTCTGGGTCTGGGAAAGACTCGTGAGTGTCGAGTGTAGATGGGCACATCGGTTGGAACACATTGCTCTAGCCCAAACTGCCTCCGTACTCGGTCAAAGTAGAATGGGACTATGATGTGTGGATATCGCCCTCTCAGTAGGTGGTTCCTTTGTAAGCATGCTAACTGTCTCTCCATCCCATCCCATCTGTGCATCCGTAGATATGGTCTCCACACGGTCACCTCAGTTGTCAATCTGTCAAATGCCACTCTCCAATACAGTAGATCTCCAAATCTCCACTCGTTGGTAAGTGGATAAGAAAATACCCTAGGTCGCTCGCTAGCCGCACTCATCGAATAGCCGACAGGCCTGGTGCATGTAAAGTGCTCAAATATCCACACCTGCAGAAGTGTGCATGTCATCAAGCTGCAACCCTGTCCGAAAATATACTCCTCGAGGTCATGATAGAGATGTGCAAGCATACTCCGACCCCAGGCATATACTCTCCTGTGTCTCTCCATAGCCCTGATGCACCATGTGAGACCCCCATGCATGTGCGCACCTCGCCCATTAGGGCAGATGGCTAGTGCAATGATGGCTATCATAAGACATCTCATGAGGGGCACCTCTCCTGTAGGATGTAAGAGCTAGCTGACCATGATACGACCTCTCGTCTCACTCGGCATGACTCTCCCTATGCAATATACCTGCTCCCTCTGATGATCCTCTACTGACCGATCGGTCGCATATGTCACGGTAGCTCCTCTGATTGGTAGGCGAAGAATGTGGTACACATCCTCAAGTGTCAACATCATCTCCCCTACTGGAAGCTGGAACGTGCATGTGTCAGGATCCCATCACTCTATGAGTGCCATCAGCATCGCGGGATGAAATCGAATGGTCGGTATAAGAATCATAGACCACAAACCTACTATAGACAATGTGTCTCTCTCTGCCTGAGTAAACAGGGGAATCTGATCTCGTAAACTGCGAAGAATCTGCCCCGCCATATGCTCTCTCATGTATGGGAGACCCTGAAACACAAAAACATAACTATAATCAGTACTCAATCATCAAAATCATTCATGCAAACTGTCGAACATCATATGCTAACCCTGACATCTCTCGCCAAGTCCTGATTGGGACCATGGCACCCTGTCAGGGACCATGGCACCCTGAAGGGACCATGGTGCCCTGTCAGGGACCATGGCGCCCTGAGGGGACCATGGCGCCCCACAGGGACCATGGCGCCCTGGGTGGGACCCACGGTCAGATTCTAGGGCCTGCAAATGATCACAAAAAGTCAAATGCAGAAAAACAAAAGTCAACGTTCAAGTCAACTCACCTCGTCTAGTGGCTCGTCATCGATCACGGCCTGTCGCAGGATCTCAATCCTCGTGGGATGCTCCGGTCATCGTGAAGGCATGATGATGGCTATGTGGGCTCCGCTGCAATAAACAATACTCAGAATCAACAAAGTGACAAATGCAATAGTCACTTTCAAGGTATATACTTTCATTCCTTTACCTTTACTTTCAAAACCCTAATTTTTCTCTATCACTCATTTCATCATAACTTGAGTTTGGGAGATGCGATTTTCGAACCGTTTGTTGCATAGGAATTGTATTTTCATTCCCCTACTCTCGGGATGTTCCAAAAAGTGCTCTGATGAAGCCTTTTCAGTGAACATCCCTCATCAATACTCTCTTACACAATTTGTCGTAAGTAAACATGCTACCCTGTTTCATCTCCCTAATAAGCAAGTCGAAACAGGGGGGGGCATATAGCTACTCATAAATTTCATCACTTTCCTTAGTAAGCATTAGGTGATTTTGTGATCTAACATGTGTTTTGTAGGGTGCGGTTCTTAACTGTGTACTGGAGATACCACTGGGGGCTTCGTTCGACGAACTTATGGATATATCCTTTTTCAAATAATATTTACTTTCCTGTACTTTAGCTTGCATATGCACGTAGTACTCATATGACCGCTAAAGTGGGGGCTAAATGTAGCGTCGTAAATTGTACGCACTTGCTAGGGTGGTACAATTTCACACCTAGTTTAGCACCCGCCTTGGTGCATTTTACATTTTACATTGCATTTCTCCTTTAGCACTTAATTAATCAAACTAATTTGGTCTAAGGTCCTATTTCATCATCCTTCACATCATAAAGTTGGGCCCTTTCATTAAAGTGTGCCCCTTTTCATGTTATTCCTCCAATACATCATCTAATCAAAAACCCTAATTAAGTCCTATTTTGAACTTGGGGGCTTGATTTCGGGGGTCAAAACATCTCGAAATCACCTGTAACTTCGGGATTCTCTCTAAAATCATCATATCTCACGACCCTGAAAATTTGGTGAAAAGTTGTCGAGACCATGGCGCCCGGAGTGCACACGGTCCCAGACATTTTTCCCGAAATTTTAGGAGCACAATCCAATCATAAAATAAAGCTTAACCCCAAGAAATTGGCGGGAGATTCAATCTCTAGGTTGGCCAAAAGACAAAATTACGACCTAGGGTTCATACATAAGAGCTCTCTTTCTTCATTTGAAAGGATCCGAATTTTGTTTTCAGGAACCTCATATGCAGCGAAAGAGCAAATCTTTGAAGACTTCAACAACATTCAACATCCCTCTATCAAGCATTTATCAATTCCATTCATCCATTTAGGGCTTGGAAGACATTGAAGAACAATAGGAGATTACCGACTGAAGATTGGCTTGTACCCCTCCCTTGGGGGTTGGGTATGATTTCATGTTGTTTTCATGTCTTTGCATAAGCCTCAATAGATCATTTATTCATGCTTTAGATCACTTTGCATCTTGATTTAGAGCATTTACATTATCATTTACAAGCAATTAGGGTTTACTTTCTAGGTTGCTCTAGTTTGCTTACTTGCATTTTAGATCTTGCACACACACAAGGTCTGCACACACATTACTTTTACAATACAACTTGGCTATTCATGGAGGTGGAAATCACCGAAGCGGGGGTTTGACTAAGGCAAAACCCTATATAGCCGCCCAAACACCCTTTTCAGATATAAGTGTAGGTTTCGGGACTCGGACGACGCTGCAGGTTACAGATCCGGGAAAAGCAGGTCGAGACAGCACTCCACACCAAATTGCAGAGCAAAAGACCAGGACAGGGGCATGGGGCGCCTTGGTCCTGCCAGGATAGGGGTGCTGGGCGCCCTGGTCCCTGGGACAGAAGGACTGGGCGCCCTGGTCCTCCTAACAGACAGCATTTCCGACAGTTTTCCAGAGTGCAAAACAACAGTTTCAGGTGCAGTTTCTGAGACAGAATCAGGACAGTGGCGCCCGTGCCCCCGTTCCGAACATTTTCAGTCAAATTTTGACTCCGGTTACGCATTTGTATTCTTGTCTTGTCCTTTTGTTTGTAGCTTTCCCTTGTTTAAGTTCAATTCTGCAATCTTGTTATTAGTTCATACTTGCATTTTAGGGTTAGGAATCGAACTTGCATAATCTTACCTTTCAATTACAACAAAGGAATAGAAATCCTAATAGGTAGCCCGTGGCTCTCTCTTTCACAAAAAGAAGTAGCCAATTCTATGATACCTCTAGGCTCTTTCGTATTCCGTAATGTGTGTCAAAAGGTTGGATTAGGGCATGCTAACCTAGTCTCGCTTTTTTCCCCCACACAGTTAGTAGTAATTTTGACTTAAAAAATTTATACATTTCTATGATACCAATGTAACCACTTATTTAAGGACCTCTATAAACTAGTTGATCATGGATTTTTATTGTTACATGAGCTCTTCAATATTACTCTTAATCATCACATGCATCTCCTTTTATAAGAGATAAGTTTTCAGATGATATAGAAAAACAGTTAACTTAATGTCCAATAAAAGGGACATGTTTAATAAGAAGAAATAGGTTTCTATTGTTATATGAAATGTGTTTGCATACATATTCTAATGAATCATGGGGTTTAATCAAATGGCCAAGGTATTCTAATAATGTTTGATAACTCATGTAAGATCAAGAAAAATTGGTCTAATATTAATAATCTAGGGCCCAATGTTAAATATTGGTGAAAAAATATTTATATTGTGAGAGAAGGTAAATGTTCCGATTAGATTAAACTAGGATAGGCCTGAACCATTTGTAAGATGGAGGAAACGGAAAACTAAACCATGGATTTAGCTTCTTCCAACATCCATACAATAGAGTACTTGCAAGAAACAATAATGCAACACTAAAATAAACTAATAACATAAGTCAACAAGGATTTTACTATATTGCCTTCCTATCTTCAAGATTTGGCAATAAATAGCTGATGCTCTTAGATTTTTACACTTAAACACCAAAAGCTATGAAGAATGGAAGAAATTGATTCAAAAAAAAGAGATGAGTTTGCAAGTAAATAAATTAATGTTATGACCTCAAGATTTTGATAAGTGAGAGAGAGATTTATGTGAGAGAGGTGCAAATGTATTTATAAGTATCCCCATCACTTCGAAATCCACCATGGGGACAATGTGGGATAATTGAAGGTAGTTATGGCTAAACATTATCCCACATTTCTAAATATATATGATGGATGGGAAAGAAAAGAAATAAATAGGATGGTTTATGGAGTGGGATTTGAGGATGAATAAGTATAAATTCATGAAATGGTAGAGATAAAGAGATAAAATAATGAATTGATAAAAAATGAATTAAATAAAGGCAAATAATAATGATACATTTAATCACTATAATGATTATAATAGAGCATGAAGATATTAGATCGAAAAAAATTGTGTCTAAACCATTACATAGACATAAAAGCGAAGAAATACAAGGTATCACAAGGAGTGCGGGCCCTAAACTAGAGTGTCAGCTACCAAAAAAGAACAGAACATAGAAAACACCCAAAACCAAACACCACAAAACTAGAAGAGGAGAGTAGACTGGAATAGAAAAACTGGAAAAAAAATCCAACAAATACACCCCCACTAGAGAGACAAACCAATGGCCTACATAGTAGAGGTTTCTTAATTTTTTAATCATAGCTCATCACTTTCACATTTTCAAAGAAGAAGAACCTCTTGTTCAAACCTTTACCTGATGAAATAGTAGGAGAATCTAGCGTAGCTTTCATCCTAGATATCAATGGCTCCAAACCAATAGCAGGGGAAGAGTCCAAGTGATGCTTCTTTTTTTGCCTACTCCCTATCAATTTCTTCTAGAATGGCCTATAGAGTTATAGATTTGTTCTTTGACATTTCATTATTTTGTGCTATCATTTCGTCCATTTTCCTATTTAGGTACACCTGGTTGTCCTACAAAACCTCAATTTCCTTCATCATCTCCTTTTTGTGCTCCTTCTGGTCCATCTCATCAAAAAGGCCCTTCAATTACTCATCTATGTCTTCCCACTTTTCAAGCTTCTCTGCTAAGCCATTTGTCACCATCCAAATCCTTTAATCCTTATCGTCTATTGCCCAACTGGAAGATCTAGTATTTGCTTCGACAAGGGCCTCCAACCTACTAATTTTATTGCTTTCCACATTTAGTTGCCCTATATGATAATGGATTATAGATTCTTATTTGTTGTAGGCATCACAAAGCTCATTAACCTTATCATCAAATGCAAGGAAGTCTCATTTCCTCGATGAGTTCGTAGGTGAGTGGGGATGGGAGTGAAATAAGAGGGTAGAAGGGATGGTAGCATTACTAATAGGGTTGTCTGAGGTACACTCGGACCCAATAGACCATGAGGAAGCAGAGTCCTCAAAAACATTCTCCTTTATCTTCAGCTCTTAAACAATGCATTTAGTAATGGAAGGGGCTAGGGAGTTCATGGATTTAGCATACCTGCTAGAATTAACCCTTATAGGCATCCCTTTGGGTTTAGGAGTGGAGATGGCATCTTTACTACCCAGGTTATCCAACAACTCAACATACAAAGTGGGACCAAAGGCATAGCTAACTCGTCCACAAGTGGGAATCAAATTTAGGTGAAAATTATACACATAATTTAAACCCCTGATGCAAGGGAAGGAAATTTTTAGTTTTAACAACCACGGATTGAGAGATAGACAAAAAAATCCAATAACAAAAATTTATCTTCACACAATACCTTAAATGGTTGAGCATAGGTAAAAGCTAAGAATGAAACTATTTAAATCTCCTATCCAAAGTGATGAACTTCATAAGGGGTGACACAACCTCTTTCCAAACCCAAGGTAAGTCATCTCTATCGAAACCACTTTTCAAGTGATTAAATTTCTCCCCTAGCTTTAGGAACCTCATGAAATTCACCTTTAAGGGACTGATGCAGGAGAATCGGTCTAGTTCTCACCGGTTGGGCAATTTTTAGTGAATTGCTTGAGAGGGTGGCATTTCTTCATGTTTGAATGTTTAGAATTTTGGTTTTGGGTTTATTCCCTTGTGTTCCAGGTCTTTATCATGTTTGATTTTCATAGCATTTGGCTTTGTTTCTGGTGAGATATGGATTCTGGTATTGGCCCAGTTGATATGTTCTTACCGGTTAGTCTGGTAGTGTGTTGAGAAAAGTTGGATCGGGTTGCTGGTGATCTCCGTGACTTCTGGATCATTGGAGATATTGCTTTGGGACTTGGCGAGTATTCCTGGAGGTCCGTGCATCATTTTATGTTTTTGTGTTTGTGCTTAGTGATTTGAGCCGACATGTTACCATTGCATGTTTCATGAAGTGGTTGGTCTTTGTTCTGACTTGATTGAGTTGTAATTATTTACGGATGGTATAAATGGAAGTTGGTGAATCATTTGAGGATATAGAAGTTAGAAGATAGAAGATGGACTTTTGAGATCAAGCAAAGATTTAGATCGGGCAAGAGTATGAACTAGTTGGACTGAGGCCAAAAGGTTGAGGTCTGGATTAGGGTAGAACCGACAGACTGATCTTGGAAGCCAATATGATATGTGGATGATCATCGAATCTTGTAATTATGTTGCAAGAATTATTTGTATCTTGGACTCTGTTCCAGCATGTGGCATGTTTAATCCTTTAGATTGTAATAAGATTTATTCAAGTTATGTACCGATTATGTGTTCTATGTTGTTACCAGTTGTTCTTTTTGTTGTTTCTGGCATCTTGTTACTGATTACTGGTATCTCTTGCATGGTTTACATGTTAAGCTGCAAGGTTGGGCTATCCTTCACTGGATCTCCCTGCCTTGACTGCGTTAAGTGGTATCAAAGCTGGTTTGTGAACCTGTTGTTTGTGCACCAGTTGGTTGGAGAGAAAATTGAGGCAAATTGTGGACTTGTTCAGATCACCAAACGTGAGGCAGAGCAAGGTTTGTAGGTAGACCATCAATCCTAGAGCTTGATCTTGAGACAGTTAGTGGGTGGAGACTTGAATAGATCGCCGATTGAGGCAGGCCACGGTTTGGACTGGTAGATCGCCATGGAGAGGCAACCAAAAGCTGTAGATAGATTGTCGAACCCCTGAGGCAGTTGCAAGTACCTTCTCACAGATTGACAAACTGACCAAGTGATGGGACTCACTTTTTAATTAACCTCGAGAGTCTGATGCAGGAGCATCAGTATAGTTCTTATCGGTTGGGTAGTTTTCATTGAATTGCTTGAGAACGTAGAATTTATTCATGTTTGAGTGTTTAGCATTGTGGTTTTCAGTTTATTCCCTTGTGTTTGTGGTATTTATCATGTTTGAGTTTAATAGCATTTGGCTTTGTTTCTGATGAGATGTGGATTTTGGTATTGGCTTGGTTGATATGTTCTTACCAGTTAGTTTGGCAGTGTGTTGAGCGCAGTTGGATCGGGTTGCGGGTGATATTCGTGACTTGCGGATCATTGGGGATGTTGTTTTGGGCCTTCGCCAGTATTCCCAGAGGTCCACGCATCGTTTTATGTTTTTGTGTTTGTTCTTAGAGATTTGAGTCGACATGTTACCAATGCACATTTCATGAACCAGTTGGTCTTTGGGCCGACTTGATTGAGTTGTAATTATTTACAAACGATATAAATGGAATCTAGTGAATCGTTTGAGGATATAGAAGTTACAAGATAGAAGACGAACTTTTGAGATCGAGCGAAGATGTAGATCCAACAAGAGTCTGAATTGGTTGGACTGCGGCCGAAAGGCTGTGGTCCAGATTAGGGTAGAATTAGAAAACTGTTCTCGGAAGCTGATATGATATGTGGATGATTTGTGGATCTTGCAATTATGTTGTAAGCATTATTTGTATCTTAGACTATGTTCCAGAATGTGGCATGTGTAATCCTTAAGACTATATTAAGATTTATTCAAGTTATTTACCAGTTATGTGTTTTATGTTGTTACCAATTGTTCTTCTGTTGTTCTTGGCATCTTATTACCAGATACCAGTAACTCTTGCATGGTTTATGTGTTAAGCTACAAGGTTGGGTTGTCCTTCATTGGATCTCCCTGCCTTGACTGTGTTAGGGACGTCTCCAGTGAATACATGTTTGGGGATTTTATTTTATTTATTTTTTCTCTCGTAAAGTATAAAATATATGAATCGCTAAAAATATTTCATGCATTTGTTTAACTTTCCGTTATCCAAAAGCTCCTACGAATTAAAAAATTCATGTTCTATAATCTTTCTATGGCATGGAACTGAGGATATTAGTCACGTTAGACTAAATTATCATGAGCCATATGTATATTTTATTAATATGCCAAGAGTCTATAAAATAAAAGGGATAGCCTAAAATAAAGAACATCAATCAAACGTTATTGTGTTTTTGAGATATGCTCTCTAATGTTGTGTCTCACATCACTCTACCAAATTTACCCCTGTTGGAATTTTTCAACATACCATGTTAGGTAAGTACAATTCCCTTTCATGAATAAATATATATATATATCTGGTTGTACAATCCTGATAAGATATGTGAGTGAAAGGAAGACAGTTTTCCTGATAGAGTTCTATTCAATACCTCATGCTATATTATTTTCTCATTCTTGTGTAGGCATAGAAAGAGCTGGTACGAGGTTTCCATGTGAGCGTCGTTCCTCAAATAGGTCTCATTCGAAACACAATTTGTACTACTGATGTAAAGTTCCTTACCACACCCTCAATGCTTCTATTGGCACCTCATATCTTTTTCAAGCAGGAAGAAAAAATATCAATACCTCAATCTTTGTGCACTTCTTACTCAATCCAACCATAATATGAGTACTGTCGTTTCCATGTGTACCATTCTTACAATAGGGTTGAACTCTCTCGTCACCATCTTATTTTGATTAATCTATTTTGAACTGTTCTAGAGCCTAGATCCCTGATCATGCCTTCCAATCCTCCTGTCACATTGACTACACAATATTTCCAAGTAGTGAGTTAGAGCCTCGACTCAAGATATTGTAGGTATTGTTTAGGGGAGGGGAGTTAATACGTGTGCACCCTAATTTCGCACGTTTTCATAGATTGCCACGTCGACCTTCATACATGCCACCTGGAAATGACTCACTTCGCCACCCATATCTCCAATGTGTTTGCATTTACACTCCATCGTCACCCTACACTCTCCCTTACATTGCCATTTACATATATTGCTAACAACATATACACTACGAACAACATATAAATTGGTCATGGCAGTGACTCACTTGGCCACCCATATCTCCCACTTGTCTGCATTTACACTACATCATCACCCTACACTCTCCTTTACACTACCATTTAGTCTGCGTCCCTTCACCTTACTTCCACCTCATTTCTCACATTTTTCGAGCGCAAAATCATTCAATGCTCTTGAATCCTTGTCATTTGAGCCATCTCAACTTTCTTTCTTTCCCACTTGTTCTCTATTATTTGATGCGAGCAGACACTAGTAGGTGTTGACCCTAACACCACATGTTTCTCATTACCAATACAAGTCTCCCTTTACAAAGGTTCCCTCATTATTAGGCAATTCACATCCACTTCGAATTGGTTATGTAACGAGAACACGCAACCATTTCAACAATTTTATAGTGTTAAACTATGTTGCAGAGCTCAACCATTAACCTTGAATGGTGAAGTGTAGCATAATTGAACACTAAAAGGACTTCAAAAAACTGCATTTCCTCATTTCATAGACCACATTATAGGGTGAATTATTATTTTGTTTTGAAATAAATGTTGTTGGAAATGTTGTCTACATGTCTATTTGACTATTTGATAATGGCATGTAGTTCAGACCCTTAGGACCTCGTACATGAATTGGCTCACCTCCCTAGTGAATTGAGTCACTACCTCGCGGTGTGTATGTTAGTTTTGTATGTTCTTTTTTCAATCTCTTTGGGATATTATTGTAAATGATTTAGGAGCAGCGGTTAGAGAGATTTTTGGTTGTAGAAGGCTTTTGAAAGAATGGAATTCAACATTCATTTTTCTTATTCCAAAGATGCCAAGGGCAGATAGCTTTTAAAAATTTAGACCTATTAGACTTTGTAATTCTATTTATAAGATTCTATCTAAGGTGGCGGCTAGTCATATTCTTCATTTGTTACCTTTTATTATCTCCTCCCATCAGAATTATTTCATTCCTAGGCGCCAAATGCTAAACTCTATTGTGATCATTTATGAGAACATCCACTCTGTGGAAACTAATAAAAGGGTTGGTTTTATATTAAAGATGGACTTAATGAAATCTTATGACCATGTTAATTGGGGTTTTCTCACTAAAGTCTTAAGAGCCATTGGTTTTAATAACAGATTTTTGAATATTATTTTGCAATTTATCTCTATAGTTAAATCCTCTATTATTGTTAATGGCTCCCCCTCTGCCTTCTTTTTCTATTAGAGGGGGCTTAGATAGGGGGACCCCATCTCTCCACTTCTTTTTATCATAATGGTGGAATACATGAGTAGATATTGGAAGAGTTTATATCTTTCGATTCTCTGAAAGGTCTTTGCCCTTCTTCTCAACATCTTGTGTGCTCCCACCATCTCTTTGTTGATGACACCATCATTCTTGGGGAGTCCTCTATCTTGGAAGATAGATGCATTAGGAGAGCTATTTCTTTCTATGAGGCTACCTTAGGTCAAAGAATTTATCTTCATAAGAGTTTAATTTTTTTTTAAAATTTCCCTGAAGATAGAATGAAGAAGATTGTGGATATTTTGGGTTGCAAGATTGACTCTTTCACTTCAACGTACCTGGGTCTTCCTTTGGGAGGTAATAAATTTCTAATTCTTTATGAATAAATTTTATTGATAAGTTTAACTCAAAGCTTCCTATTTGGAAAGGATCTCTCCTTAATTAGGCCAAGAAAATTCAACTCCTTTAAGGTTAGGTTCAAAACCTTCCATTGTATGCAATGAGCTTATTCAAGATCCCTTACAAATTTATTGATGCCATTGAAAGAATTTAGAAACATTTTCTATGGTCTTGTATGGAAGAAAAAAGAAGATTTCCTCTTGAGCATAGTGTGGGAGAAAGTCTGTATTGTTAAAAAGAAGGGGGGTTTGGGGATAAGGTACGTTAGGGAGTTCAATCTTATCTTATTGGCTAAATAGATATGGAAACTTTTCCATTGCAGAAATGAGTGGAGTTCAATCTTAAGACCTAAATACCTAATGAACTCAAGATCTTTAGCTTTCTTCCTAAAGTTGGAAAATATATCGTAGGGGTCTGTGCTTTGGAACAATCTGAAGATCTCTAACTTTGTCATTCAGAGAGGTATGAGATGAAAAGTGGGATCTAGTAACAATATAAGGTTCTAGAATGATAATTAGCTAGGGGAGGAACCTCTATCATCTTCTATGATTTTCAGACCATACATGGATGAATGCATTAAAAGGTTTGGTGCATTCGTTAAAGATAATTGGGCTAATCGAACTTGGATTGATCTTTCGATGGTCCATGGGGATCTTGGGAGCCTTAATGGCATTCCTAACTCTGTCTATTTATCACAATCTAAAGATAGGTTGGTGTGGTTAGCTTCTTCCTTGAGCACATATGATATTTCTTCTGCATTATCTCTCATCAAACCTCCCCTGCACCCCCCCTCCCATTTTTGGCTAAAGTACAGGAATCCAATTTAATTCCTAAAATTAATATTTAATTCTAGATCTTTATTCAAAATAAAGCCCTTACTCTTGCCAATTTATGTAAACATGGGTTATATGTGGCAAATAGATGTTTCCTTTTCCACGCTCAGGATGAAAGTTCATTTCATATCTTGTTGGAGTGTAGTTATGTTAGGGAGATCTGGGCTTTCTTTTTGAACCTGTGGGGAGTGAAATGGGTTTTTCCTTCTTCACTATCCAAGATCTTCTTTTTCAATGGGTCTCTCCTACTTCTCACTTCATCCTCTCTTTTTATGCGACATCATTATCCCCCATCTTGCTTCGGGGGTTTGGAAAGAGAAATAATCGGGTGTTTATATATACCTATCTTGGGGCCGATGTGGTCTCTTTAAAAATTTGTAGGGGTATCAAAGAGAACTTGGCTTGTGTTTCTTCTAATTATAATGGTTCTATTCTTATTTTTGGTCTTGATCTTTAGGTGGCCCTGAATTGGGAGCTACATATTGATATGTCTAAGCCTCTCAAGAAAGTTAAGAATCCTACAATTAATATCACTTGGCAATCTCCTCATGGTTGGGTTAAAGCAAATTTTGATGAGGTGGTGAAGGGAAACCCTAGTCTGGCTAGTTGTGGGGTAGTGTTCAGGGATGAGCATGGTGGGTTCATTGCAATGGTGGCACTCCTATTGGGAAACTAGAACAATCACCAAGCTAAATATGTGGCGGCCTACTATGTGCTTTTATTAGCCTCTAATTTAAACTTTAAAAAAGTCTAGTTAGAAGGAGACTCGAAGATCATAATTAACTACCTTAGAAAGAAAAATAGCTGAGTTAGTCAATTGAAAATTGAATCAAGGGGTCATTCAAAATTATTTGCTCCTTTGATAAATTTTATATATCTTGTAAATTTAGGGAGGCCAATGTAGTGGCCGACCTTTTAGCTAATATATGAGATTCTAGAAATCATAAATTAGAATTGGGGGGAGAATGATAAAGTGTTAGCTAAGTTAGAAGAAATGGTGGCCTATGATAGGATCCATGCGAGAGTTTTTAATCCTTTACTTTTTAATGATGACTAGAGGTGTTATTTTTCTTTCATCCTAATGCTAGCACACTTTGTGGGTATTTTTTGGGTTTTCTTCAAGAGTGAGAAGGGTTACTCTAGATGTCTTCTTCTTCTCAAAAATTTCATTACTATAGATCTTGAAACTTCCTTCTTCTTTTTTGCAGTGGTTTTTCACTATTGGGGGAGACAAGAACAGGCTTGAGCCTCTTAAATATGACAAAATTGAGAAAAACAATACCATAGGGAGAATTTTGGAGAAAGGGGGGGTTATGCCTTATCTTGAAAGGCTTCATTATTGCAATCAAAACCTCTCTAAAGAATTTTCTAAAGGCTGGAATAAAGGATAGGTCACTATTTATGGGCAAAATTTTAATCTCACAGAGGATCTCATTGCCAAAGCCACTAGATTGAACATGGAAGGGAAAAAATTCTTCAAAGATAGAAATTCTATAGATGAAGAGGTCCAAAATTTCATTAAAGGAAAAAAGAGAAAGTTGTTGGTCAAGTATAGAGCTATCTACAAGCTTAAATCTATTAAACCCTTGTTAGTTGAAGTCTTGAAAGTAATTATGTAATTTTTCACCCTCGGTGGTCGGTATTTGCTTGTTTACAACTATCATTTTTCCCTCTGCAATCATTTTAGGCATAAGGATAGGATTTCTTTCTCTTTTTTTATATTATCTCACTAATACATTTGGCCTCGAATTTTGACAAGCATTTTTGATGACCTATGGGATTTATTTTGCTTTGTTGGATTGATTTTTTTTTTTTTCAAAAATTGCCCCATGTTCGTCGGAATTCCAACACTAATACATTTGGTCTAGAATTTTGACGAAAGTTTTCGACGGAGAACGTATATTGTGACCAAATTTGATTTTTTTTTTAAATGCCCAAATTTGTCAAAATTCCGACGATAATTTCACATTTGATTTAGACAGAGAAGGCACTAGGAATGAATTTTTTTTATATATATAAAAGTGCCCGTGTTCGTCGAAATTTCGATGACAATGGGCATTACTTCAAAAATAAGAAAACACCGCATTTCATTTTAACCCAAAGCTGCAATCTTGCAAAAGCAGAGCTCTATCACTCCTTGCGTGAGATCTCCCCCACCCAATCCTAAATCAAACTACCTTCCTATTAAAAGCAGAGATCTATCACTCCCACCCAACCCAACAATCGAGCTTCACTGCGGCAACACATTCCAACTTTGACAACATTTCGAGCAATTTAACAACTAAAAGTTTAGTGCGTTCTACTTCATATGATTTTTTCATATTAACTTTAATTTTGGGGTTGCACATTATCGATTTAACATTGATAATATTGAATTTTACATATGAATTTTGGACCTACTACAAGGGAACTTTATGCCACGCTATCGACAGCTAGATTATCTATGAAGATCATGATTATTGATAGCTAGATTAACCTTGATCATGCTAACAAAATATGGAAGTTGAACCTTAATAATAAAATGTTGAAGAAAAACCTTAAGTCTTGTTGAAGCTCCCATACATCATATTAGGAATAATCCCAAAAATGAACTCTTTCCTTACATTCCCATCATTAGTATACTAGACCTAATAGACATACTAGCATGCTTAATTCCTCTAAAACATAGCATTAATTCGCAAGGGCTTCAAGAATAATAGCCAAAAAAATGCCAATTTCTACTACTTTCACCGCAAAAGCCGTCGAGAGCCAGCCATCTTCCGCATCCAACATCCTTTGGAAGGGGGCTAAATTTCTATTGATGACCCCAATTTGGTACACCTCCCATGCATCTTCTATCAGGGTTTTCTTTCTTTCCTTCTCTTCCTTTGCTTGGACATGCTCCTCTTCTTCATCATCCAGGTCCTCTTCTAAATATGATGCGACCTAAATGCTTGAGTTGAAATACAAACCCAACAGGCTTACCCAGCTGCTTAAATCCAGGTTCAAGATTTTGTTAGCAACGGCTTTCCCATCCATAGAGCAAATAAACCCATCTATATTTTGGATACATGCCTCCTTTGAATCCAAAACATCGACCATTGGGCAGAGCATGGATTCGTAGATGGAACCATCACACCAATGTCTACCACTGCCCAAGATGGAGGTCACCAGTCTCCATACTGCATCTCCTACCCTATCATCGGTATAAAACAACCTCCTACACTGCATTTGAAAACTTTCCTCTCTACACGTGCAACTCAGACCAAAATGATGAACCATTTCTGCGAAACTTAGTTGAATATCTCATGCCTCCTCTCTACAAACACTAAGGCCTTTTTATAATGATCAATCATGAAACTATTGGGCCACAATTTTAGAATTGATTAGACCAGTTTGATTCCTCTCGATTGAATATTGTCCTTGATATCTTCCTACAATATGGGCATAATCTTTCTGCAGTGCCAGCTATGTACCTTCGTTTGTTGTATTCCTCATACTCATCCTTCTCTCCTATCGATATTGGTTTATCAAGATCCTTAGTACAAACAGAGGCAAAATTTCACATTTTTTAACCTATTCCAGCTCTAATGTTTTGATTTGCATGATCCTTATCGCTTCTTACTATCCTTAAGAGCTTTGCACTCTGTACCTCGTGAATGATTTCTTATTTTTCATATATTGACTCGATACTACTGAATATTTAGAGCATGTATTTATTTTGGAGTCTATATGAGAGAGATTGGGCAAATATGTAAATAACGATAGATCGTTGGACTTCATCGGGTAATTGAGAAAAGATGAATTGGAGTGGTA
This sequence comes from Cryptomeria japonica, assembly GCF_030272615.1. Lineage (NCBI taxonomy): Eukaryota > Viridiplantae > Streptophyta > Pinopsida > Cupressales > Cupressaceae > Cryptomeria > Cryptomeria japonica. The sequence continues at coordinate 276,181,768 of NC_081407.1, forward strand.
CATGAAGAACTATCCTCAACACTCAGTCACTTGGGATGTAGTAAAAAAAGAGAATTTTTAGAAAACTTTGGCACCCTAGAAATTCCAACTGAAAGTCTTAGTAGGATGCAAAACTTAACATAGGGAGACAATTAATCAGTTAAAAGCTATAACAAGAAATTCAAGGAAGAATATAGAAAACTGGAGGAACCTTTAAGTCAAAAATAGGAAATAGAATAGTTCATACATGTATTACATAGAGATATTTGAACAAGATTGGATGGAACTACCTAAAAAATATGTTTATTCAATTGCCATGGCATACCAGATTGAAGCTCAAACATGGAGAAGACTGGATAAAGATGGGAATGCTAAAATCCTTAAAGATTTACAACTAAAAGTACATAAATTATTAGTACAACAAGTAAACAAGCTCGGTGAACCTAAAAAGCCTAAGAAAAATTGGTATACATACTGTAATAGGTAAGGGCGAATCCAAAATGAATTCCCCAAGGATAGATCAAAGAAGACACTAGCTACAATGAAATTAGTATGACCCAATTCTATGTGCTATGTTATTTATCAAGAATGAAATATACATCTAACAGAAGATTGTCTGAAGAAAAACCTCCAATCTAAAATGGAGGAAATCAATATTGTCATAATCACAACTATGATGTGGATAAGAAAAGAAATGTTAGATACTAAATCCCACACTAGCAAGATAACCAAAATTCCTACTACCTGTTGAATAATTAACAACAAAGTTATCATGGCGACAATAGACAATCTAATTATAGAGGAGGTACATGAAGAGATTAAAGAAATAGAAGAAGAAGTGATGCTAATTGTTTTCACTATGGAAAAGTGGGACATCATGCATTTATATCTTGGGTGGAGAAGAAAGAGAAATATGATTTTTGTGAGAAAGACATTCAATATATATTTTCGTATGAAAATGCAACGATATTCTTTCAAAAACTAGCTAGTCAGCCTACCCAAAGTGATGAGTTTCAAAGAGAAGCAAGAGTGATTTGAAGATGCTACAACAAGGAATTAGAGGATGTCATAGAATGGATATGGGGTCCTTGGATACTTCTATGGAATAGTAATCTAGAGGAAAAACAGTCATGGAGAATAAGAAGAAAAGGAAAACTAGATGGGAGAAGAAATCACATGTTCTAACTAGACAAGGTACTGATACTAGAAAGAATAAGAAGAAATAAATGGTAGAGGAAGGTTATGAAGAAGATTATAGTATAGAAGAAGAAGATGATGAAGAACCAAAATATTTTTAGCCAAATAAAAATCAACATGAGAGAGTGATAGAGCAAGCCAAATAATCAATAATTCGACAATAACATGAAGATGAGGGTTGTTTCACTAAGGAAGCTATTAGAATGATTTAAGAACTAGCAGCCCTTTCCAAACCAAAGGACTTGGTTCTTAAATTAAAACAAAGGGGAAAGTACTGGAATAAGAAGAAACAAGTGAGCCAGTTATTTGAGGACTGGAATTGGAGGAATGATTGAAAGTAATTAGAACCCAACCCACCACCTCAGAGTTAAGGAGTATGTAAGTTAGTGAAGTGGTTAGATAAATAGACCAAATTTGTAGAAAATAGATATTACAAGGTTCACAAGGATGAAGAAGAGGCAAATCCAAAAATAGATATTAAGGTAGGAAAAGGAGAATGACAATTACAAGTAAAGAAGGATTCTCAAAATCACTATTATAATTAAGTACTTAATCTCTGAGAAGAAAACATAGCTATATCAGATAGCCAAAAAATGGAAAAAATAGGAGACTATTAGGAAAGAACTAGTTGTAGTATCAATAATTGAATTATTGACACAGTTTGTGGAGCTATTCCCCTAAACTTTCATGGAGATGAAGGGAATTAAGGAAGTAGGTACTATGAAAATACAACTAAAGGAGAGCACTAAACCACATAGGAAAAGACCATACTGCATAAACCCCTAACATGAAGAAAAGGGTGAAAATAAAGCTAAACAAAGTTATCCAAAGAAAGATTCATTATTACTCGTGTTGACTACTTAACCAAATTGGTAGAAAATAAACCAGCCAAAGATTATATTGCATATACTGCTACTAAATTCTTGTACAATAATATCATTACCAAATTTGAGTGTTCCTTAAGTATCACAAGTCATGAGGGAAAGTATTTTGTCAATAAAATAATGTTGTCTTTGATTATATTTGGCATAATAAAAGGTGAATTTCAATAATGTTGTCTTTGATTATATTTGGCATCTAAACTCATTGGTAAGTTCTTATGTAGCAATTTTTAATTTTTTGTTTAGTTTGTCTATCCATTTGGAATGCACCAAAGTAGTTATAAAAACATCTTTGAAAGATGTATAAAAGTATACAGTTTCATAGAGTTCACAATAGTTATCATTCTATTATTTTTGAAACGTGATAATGAGCATGTGAATTACTTGAAATATATAATTATTGAATAAAGTTGAAACCTTAATTTCAAAATTAATGAAGCTATTGATACAAAAGACATAAAATTATTTATTATGGTTATTTTTTTGATAGTTTATAAAAAAATTCATTTCAAAAAGTAAATTAAATATAGTAGTTAATGACATATGCCTAGAGGCCCCACTATCTGCATACCAAGCATTCATAGGAATGTGTTGGTATAAAGACAATATACCATTGAGGAATATTTATCAAACTTACAATTGGGGTAACCATTGTCTGTACAATAATGATTTTTGTTTTATTTCCAGGTTAAATAACCCCACCAATGGGTGGAAAATCTTGTTTACATATGTTTTTTTATACCTTATGCTTTGTATGGTTCCATGATGCAATCTACACGTGCAAAGTGTGTTGGAGAGGCTGATTTTTGTTTCTCTATCTGATAAGACAATGAGATGATGAGTTTTGGGTGGTGTGAATGAAAGAATCGGGCTTTGGAAGAGTTAGTGGAAGTCTAGAAGGGTGTGTGAAGAAATAACAAATATGTCCCAAGGGTTGGCAATGCCAAATACCCAAGATAAAGAAGGAAGATGATGACTGGCCTAATGAAAGTGCTTTAGACTGCAACAATGCAACAATGGGTTGAAATAATCCAAGTGGAAAGGGGTGTAAGCAATGGGTTTGTGTGTGTTTGGTGTCAGGAAAGAGATTAGAATGGGTTCACAATCTTTGTGGTAAGAATCTGGAGTATTGTGAAGGGGGTTTGTCCCTTGAAAGTGTGGTTGTCCCAAGCATACATGACTGTCTTAATAGGACAGTGTTGCAGCAGTAGGATACTTTGTGACCTTTAGGATGGTTGGGAGGGTAAAGCAGGGTGTTTGGCTATGAAAATGAGTTCCCTTGAAGTTGTCATGCAGGACCTTGGAGTGGTATGCACCCATTTGGCATTGGGAGTTGTGTCTAAATTACCACAAACCATTAGATATGTTTTTAGATGAAAATGAAGAGTTAAATGGTTTTGGTTCAATTTGCATAATTTCTATGTTCAAGTAATTTAATTTGGTATATTATATTGAAGTATGATTTCATAACTAACATTTCAACTTCTATATAACTATTTCTATAGCCTAATTTTTTTGCCTGTGAAGAAAGACCATGTCAGGCAATATCAATGAACAACAAAATAAGGAGACAATTGCTAGATTGTGGTCTAACTTGAAAAGAAAAGGTGATGGAAAATGTTATTGTCCTTGCAAAAATTTTAAGGGGTTAAAGACTAGAAGACTTCTAATCAAAACAACTAAGAAACAATGTAGGCTACATGGTCAAATTGAAGGTGGATATGATTATCATCCATTGGTAAGTTTTTCATTATATCGTTTTAACAATTTATATACATAAGAAATCACTTCATGATTAGATCATGATCATGGTTTATTTATATTTATAAATTTTATATAGCTCGAGAACCCCGGAGCACATGATATGGATCAACACAACCCGGAGAATATGGTTTTTGAAGTGGAGGAACATGGAGGTGTGAATATCGAAGCTGAAGATAATGATCCCATGGAAGATGACAATCATGAGCCACAAAAAACAATTGAAGATGATGGTACAAATTCATTGATCCATGATACATTTAGTATTGTTGCAATTGATCATGATGATGAAGATGACCTTGATGTTGTTCATGATGTCACTCTACTTGAGAAGGCATCTAATGTCCTTTACGAAGGCTCCCAGACAACTCTTCTCTCCGCTATATTGCTATTGGTGAACTTGAAGGTTATGAATGGTTTATCCAACATAACAATCTCACATATGTTAAGGTATGTCATATATATCATTATAGTTAATAAATGGTGAATCATGTACCATTAATATTCTTTATATTAACAAATTATATTTTTTTGTTATAGATTGATAGGTGAGTTTTTGTTACCGCCATAAAATATTCTACCTCGCTCATACCGATAATTATCTATCATTATGAAAGATATTGGAATGGAGTATCAAGCAATAGATTCTTGTCCCAATGATCATATTATATATCGAAAAAAACATGAATTTTGAACTGAATGCCCTAAATGTCATATCAGTAGATATCAAACAGATCAAATAACAAAATGGGTTGCTTGCAAGGTTCTTCATTATATTTTATTCCACGTATGCAATGATTATTCAAGTGCACTAGCTTGGCACAATTTATGGATTACCATGCACACAATAGAGCTCGAGATGACATTATTCAAATTCCTATGGATGGATCAGCATTTATAGACATAGAGGAAAAGTGGCCAAACTTTAAGAAGAACCTCGTAATATCAGGCTTTCATTGGTAGTAGACGGTGTCAATCCATTTGGAGAGCTAAGATCTGTTTACTCAGTGTGGCATGTTTTTGTTATCAACAATAACATTCCTCCTTGGATGTCAATAAAGAGGGAGCACATAATGTTGGCAATGATTGTTCCAGGTATTTTATCATTTAATAGTCATCTACATTTAATAAATATTGTAGTAAAATGGTCATAATAATTATGTAATGTTTTTGTTCATTCGATTAGGTAAGTAACAAGTTAAAGATATGAAAGTATATATTGAGCCTCTTATCGACAAGTTGCTGGATTTATGGAATGGTGTCACTATGTATGACGTCTCTAGACCAATAGGACAAAGACAATTTCAATTCCATGCAATGCTTGTATGGACAATACACGATGCCCCAGGGCTAACACATTTTGTGGTATGTTATAGTGTTCAGGATGTGCATGATAATTATAATTAAAAAAATTAACATATTTAATGCAATTATACATTATCTTGTAGGTCTTGAAACAAATGGAAAATTTGCATGTGTAGTTTGTGGTCCAAAGATGAAATCTCATCATTCAAAAAGTTTAGGAAAGCAGCTATTTGATGAGTATAGGCACTTTCTCCACAAAAATCATAAGTATCGAAATACTAAAAAACATCTTTTCAATGGGAAAGAAGAGAATACATCAAAGCCATGAAGAATGACACCTCACCTATGGAAGTTGGAATACAATAGAATTAATCATCAAGTTAATGTCATTCCATCTAATGGTTTATGTCATAAAAAATATTTTCTATTGTGTTTTGTTTACAGATGTGATTGATGATCGTAAAGTTTGTCAAGGCATAAATGACCACCTTCCTAAGGGACTAAAAACTTATCCCCGACAATTTAGTAGGTTGCCCTACTACGAGCAGTTGCAAATTGTGCATTTGTTTGATACTATGCATATTGGAAAGAATATAACAAAGACATTATGTAAAATATTGGATGGAAGGCGTGAAAAAGAAAAAATTGTCAAAATTTGTAGTGACATTCAGGAATCCAATCATGCAATGAAAAATGTCATTCAATCAAATAGCCATGGAGACCATATTAATATAAGTCCCCTTACTTGGTTATTAACGGACCATCAAAGCAATGCTATAAAAGAAGTCATACAAAAAATTTGATTTCCCACAGGATTTGCTATGAACATAAACAATCTCATATCAAAGAAAAGTGAAATTGGGCAAGGGATGAAAACACATGATTGGCATACCATCATTAAGAATAAGGTAATTCATATTCTTTTGTTTTTACTATATATTTGTATACTGTGCATGTACTTTTCATTGTATTATGTTAGAAAAAAATGAAAAGATAATTTTATAATTGTTGCAATACGTTCTACCTCTATCTCTCCCAAACGACTTCGACAATAATGTCAAGAAAGTCATAGATGATATTGGAAAATACATGAGGTAAGTAGTGATATTTGTTCAATTCATTGTATAGATATTATATTTATGATTTGTTTTACTTGTTATGTAATATATATTTTTGTGTCTTGAATATCTTGTAGGTGGTTGTCATGTAAAGAAATCCATAAAGAAGATATAAAATATTGGAAGAGAAAAATTCCTTATCTAATGTGTGAAATGAAAAAGTGTCTACCTTCATCTTTTTTCAATGCACAAGAGTACTACCTCATACACCAAGTTGAGGAGATTGAATTATGTGGACCTGTACACACTAGGTCAATGTGGATGGTTGAGAGGCACTTGAAATTTTTTAAGGCTTTGGTTTGACAAAGAGAACATCCTGAGGGTTCTATGGCGGAGGGATATATGGTATACCAAACTATGGTGTACATTTCTAAATATCTTCCTAAGTTTGCAGAAAAGATCCACGTGGATCGCATTCGGGATCCCAACCCCATTAACAAATTCAAAGAGGAGTACTTGATGGGGAAAGGTAGATTGAAGAAAGTGAGAGGTAATTATAAGATGTTATTGTAGTTAATTAATTCTTAATCTTCAAAATAAATAGGTTGTAAGGTGTCTATTTATTTTTTGTATAGTTGGTCGAGAGTGGGATGCACTACATTTGTATATTGCAAACAATCTTGATTGGATGACGGTATAGATTTAACGTTGTCAACATTCTACTCGCACATTAACATCGGAAGGTGTGGCTTCATTGGTTAAACAAGCTCATCGTAATGGAGATTCCAATATTACGCAAAGGGAAATTGATTTAGCATATGGTTTAAGAGATAAATAGGTATGTATAAATGTTTTAATCACCCATATGTTTATCAACTCATGATACAAGAATTTTTACATGTTTGACATATCGCAGGTCAAACACCACAACGCTATGTGCTGCAATGGTCATAAATTTCGCATCAAAAAGTTAAATGCCACAAAGAAAACTTTTGATTCTCGGATAACTGTAGTCTTTGAGGTGATAAATATTTCTGTAAAGCGGAAAATCGAACCCTAGGTGTTCCCCCACTCCAAGGAGAGAGAAAGGAGGTCACTAGGGTTGACGGTTTTCACTTAGGAGGGACTTTACATTCAAAAGAGGGGTTGAAACTCACAAGATCCAATCCCACACAATGCAAGATTAAATTCTAAATGAGTTTCAAGGGTTGAGACAGCAAGGATATCCTCTTTTGTAAACAATGTAGATAGAAGGATTGAACTAGGAGTGCATGCAAAGTAAGAAAGTTTAGCTTGTAGACAGAGATAGGGACATGGGATGAAGCTGCGGACCTAAAATTAGTAGTAAAATGTCGAGACGATGCTGTCCTGCAAGTTTAAGTGAAAGTTGACGGGACGATGGCGCCCGGAGTGCACACGGTCCTCCGAAAAATCCATGAAACGAAGGGGGATCTGTTCGTCTCTGCACAAGGATTCCAGATCTTTAATTACAGCCGCGTACTTGCAACCTACACACAAAAAAGAGAGGACAATTGGGGGGTTGATTAGGGGTTTGCCTTCAGGTCAAACCCCGGTTTTGGAATTAACCAAGAAATGAGAATGCTGTAAATGTAAATGTTTGTAATGTAATCAAGTACTGATACCTTGTTGTAAGAATGTTTGTATTCTTACATGCGAAGGTGTAATGATGTTGTATGTTATATGTTGTAGGTGATCTCCTCTTCAATGGTTGAATCCTTGTCTTGAATGCAACACCTAGCCTTGAATGGAAACCTAGAATGCTCAATTGCTTGAAGGAATGCTTGAATACTTGAATGTTTGAATGTTTGAATGTTTGCCTATCACTTCCGCCTCTTGCACACATCTATTTTCCACCTTTTTTTTACTACCCCTTTCTGGGAGGGGAAATGTAATTTATATACTTGTCAATTAGGGTTAGGAGACTGATTTTTCCGACCTTAGGCCGACCTAGGAGCATCATTTTCCAAATTGCAAACTTGAAGACCCGATGCCCAACAAGAGACTAGGCCTAAAATAGGGCCAGGGACTAGGGCGCTAGGCGCCATGGTCCTGAGGGATCAGGGTGCTAGGCGCCATGGTCCTGAAGGACCAAGGCGCTGAGTGCCATGGTCCCACCTCCCAGGACAATAGGGTGCAAGGAGGATCAGGCCAAGGTGCAGAAATATGCAGTTTTTGATATCGCAAACAGGTTTCGGGGTCTCCATTCAGGTTCAACGTTGCGCCGCCATCGTGAAGACCCAAATGCAGTCGAAATTGCAAGTGTCGCAATTTTAGGATGCTACATTTAGCCCCCACTTTAGTGGGAGTATAAGCGTATGCCCATACTTCCGGTAAAGTACAAGGAAACAACATTGAAAGACTTTCACCACGTCAAGGAGGCAAGATACACCAAGCCCCTAGTGGACTAAGGATCTTACGACTTCGATTGACAAAGTAAAAGGGAAGATCACGAGGGAGAACCATGACTGTTAGTAGTAAGGTTCCCTCACTATGAGTCATGCAAGAAAAGTACCAAAAAATTTCAAGGCAAAGCTAAGTTCGCCAAGAAATTTTCAAGAATGTTTAAGAGATATGAACGGAGTGTATGCCCTCCTACGTTAAAGCGATCACACATGCCTCATCGGGGGTGATTGCTTTAAGGTAGTGATACACGTAAGAAATGAGAAGGGAAAGGAGCATGTTATCACAAAGATTTAGCCCCCAAGTGTGAGATAAACCCAAGGATAACAGACACAAAACAAAAAGCACAAGGTGACTTCACTTTCCTTGGGGTCAGTATGCCATATGATAATTCATGTATATCATGTGTATGTATGCATAATTGTTCTTCATTCCCCAATCAAGGAAGGTCACCTAGTAGAAGGGAACACATGTGTCTTTTGAGTCAACATGAGAGAGACCAAAAGAGATCTCAATTCTTTGCATCATCCTCAAGTAGACAACACTAACGACAACAAATAGAAGAATGGGAATAACACATAGAAGAAGTAACGAAAGAGATCAAGAGAGGAGGAGAGAGTCTGCTATGCTAATGTACTAGTCTAGCATGCCATCCACCCCCCGATCTTGCTGATCAATATTTCGGGAAGGCAGGAAACATGCTAGAGGAGGAACATCCAACACAGCAGATGGAGCTATCACAAGATCCAAACAAGGGCTATGTTCATGTTCCAAGCCACGTTGTTCTTGTCTAGGAGCTAGGATAAGTGCTTTAGAAAATTCGTTAGATAAATGGTTATCAACATCAACATATTCATATTCACTATCAGAAGAAAGAGGAGTAACATTTTCATCATGAATAACATTTTCATCTATATCATCATCAAGATTTATAAAAATAGGATCTTTAACTCGCACAGGATCAAAACCATCATGCATCTTATGTGTAGGAGATTTTGGCTCAATTTTCGGCTGAGGAGAAAATGGAATAATACTAGTTGAAGGTGTTTTTGGGGATTGCAAAGTTTGAGAAGCAGCTGCATGAGCTCTAAGATGACGCTTTCGTCGGCATTCACGTGCAGAAGGATTTTGTCTAGTCTTAGTAGGAAGTTGAGAAGATTGAGGAGGAGGAATGTTCTCATCCTTATCACTTGGGTGTTTAGGTTGTGGTCTCTTAGGCTGGACAATAGGAGAAGAGGAAGGTCTCTTCTCTCTATAAGAGGAAGGAGGAGGAACTACTCCATATAAATGAGGAATATCTGGTTTAGGAAGGAGACCAAGTCCATCATGACGAGGAGGTATAGGTCTACCTTTAGAATGTTTATTAGATATAGACATACTCACATTCATAGGGATGGGTTGGGAATCTTCTTGAGAAAAGACATTAGTTTTATCTTTCAAAGGAAGAACTTCCTTCTCAAGAATGATAGGAATATCAAGTTTGGGTGTTCTAGGTTCACTTAGAGATAGGATCATATCTTTTTTCCACTTTTGATAAGATTTGAAAAGATGATCACTTCGCGGTGGAAGAGATTGGAATTGTTTAGGCCAAAAATAATCAATAGGAACGCTAGAAGTTCTTTCAGCTGGTTTAAAGAGACTATGATTGACAGTAACAACTTCACCATTATGGGGAAATTTCAAACACTTGTGAATAGGAGAAGCAACAACTTTCATGGAAGATAGCCAAGGATAGCCTAGCTTCACACGAAATTGTTCGGATGATGGAATAATAGCAAAGGTCACATCAAGGGATTTGTTATGGACCTCAATAGGTAATGTAATAGAACCAATTGCAAGAGAAGAAAATGCATCAAATAATTTCACAACCACATTTTTTTTGTCATAGATCACTTGATTCAATTGCAAAGTAAAAATAAATTCTTCAGTAATGACATTAATCATGTAAGAAGGATCAATAAGCACTCCACGACAAGGTGTATTCTTGACTTTTGCAACTATATATAAAGGACCATCAGGTGCCCTGATAGTTTCATTGGAATCAAATGTGATGGAAGGATCTTTAGGGATTTTCTGCTGCTCTACAAAGTTAATCACATTCGGAGTCATAGACACAAGACTATCAGGTGAGAAAGAGGAATCATTAGTCTTAATCACATTAGAGGTATGAGAAGGTAATGGATTAGTAAAAATCTTAAGATTTTGGTTAGGAAGAGCTACAGAGGTGTTGCCTTTATCATTCACACTTGATGCAGAGATAGTATTATTATCAATCAAATCTTGAATTTTACCCTTTAAAGCAAAACATTTTTCAGTATCATTCCCAGGTTGACGGTGAAATTGACAAAAAGATTTGTTATCAAAATAGGGTGAATTAATCTTTGCAGGATCTATTTGCTTTATAGGAGGGAGAGTAAGCACATTTTGTTCCAATAACTTATTCATAATACTATGCAATGATTCATTCAAAGGAGTAAACTCTGTTTCTTTCTTGAAAAACTTAGAAATAGGAGGCACACCTGATGCTGCATTCACATTGTTGTTGGTGATGTTTTCATTGAACTTAATGAACTCTCTGTTTGGTTTAAACTTCCCAAATGGTTGTTGACTACTATCACCCTTATCACTCGGAGCCATAGGATTTGCTTGTTCCATTTGACTCACAGTCAGTTGATAATTGTGAAGAGTTGCGCACAACTGTTGGAAAGAAGTAAACTCAAAAAATAGAAGTTTTTCTCTAATATCTTTTTGTAAATTAGAAATAAAGATTCTTTGAATATCATTGTCAGATACTGGAAAAGAAATTTGAGCACACAAATGCTTATATCTACCAATGAAATTAGTCACTTTTTCTTTAACACCTTGTTTACAATGCATTAAATCAATCAAAGTAACTTTAGGACCTATATTGTTTTGAAATTGTTGAATAAAAGCATTTGCAAGTTGTTGGAAAGAAGTAATAGAATAGGAAGACAACGAGCAATACCATTGTAGAGCCTTATCTCTTAATGTTCTAGTAAACAGTTTTGCAAGCAACCTTTGGTCATGAGCAAAATCGGTACATATTGTTTGAAAGGTCTTAACATGGGCTAGAGGATCACCTTTACCGTTATAAAGCTCCAATTGCGGGATTTCAACATGCTTAGGGGGAATAGCTCGAACAATGTCAAGAGAAAGTGGGCTCGCAACATCAAATGTGGGCACACTAAACTTAGATTGATTCATAGAAGCAATTTGTTGCTGTAAAGAAGAGACAGTTTGTGCAAGATTGTTAATGGTCACTTCAGTCGAAGAGTTCATATTAGACATGTTAGATTGTGATGGAGGTATTATGTTATTGAAAATAGGTATTGATTGAGAGTAAGGTGGCGAGACACTATGATGGTTAGTCATAGGAGATGATTGGAAAGAAGGAACACTACAAGGAGGAATGGAATGGTTAAATGAATTGCCCCCTTGCGTCATGTTCATTTGTGGAGATGTAATAGGGACACTCATTGAAGGAATGAATGAGGAAGTCGGATTGAATGAAGGGAGAGGGTTGATTGAAGAAGAAGGATTGCTCCCATGACTGGTGATCATAGGTGGAATGTTTTGTATTGAAGTAGTCATTATGTTTGATGTAAAAGTAGGTATACTAGCAATAGAAGTTGTCAAAGGGGTAGAATGATTGGCTTGAGTAGGAGGTTGTGTATAACCTAAAGTTTCGGCACAACTCTTCATAGGCATCACATTCGAATCCATGATGTGTGCAATACTACGCAAAATATGAATTCCATTCTTATCACTTTGAACCATACATTTTAGACCCTCAATTAATGAAAGAGCTTGACTATTGGGGTATTCTTGAGACATCCATTGCTAAAAATCATCAAATTGGTTATCCAATTTCGAAAGTTGTTCTACAGAAACCTCATGGAGAGTTTCTTCATCATTAAGAGGATTAGAGGAATTACCCATGTCCTCGTTAAAAAGGCCATTCAAATTAGGTTCCATCTCCTCAGTAATTAAACCTTGAAAAGACTTAATTCTAAGGCTTCGTCTAATGGGAATAGTGTAAGTAGGGCTTATTGTTGCAAAACTCATGCACTAGAGAGAGAGAGAGAAGATTTTGAATTTTTAAAATAAAGTTGGCAAAATTGAACAATGAGATAATGATTATCCAATTTGAACTTTGTGAAAGAAGAGGAAAACACAACTTCCAAGAAAGGTAGGCACAATTGAAAATTAGGGCCAAGGGGGTAGCACTTAATTTTAATTGTTATCTTGAAAATTGAAATCTTGAATTTTGAATTTATTTTCGAATTTAGAGGTAGCAAATTTCAATAAAATCAGCCAATCTCCTAGATTTAAGCTGTTAAATGCAATCATGACAATCTCTCGAAATTTCAAAAAAAATGTCAGGGACTGTGGCGAACGGAGTGCACACGGTCCTCGCTACTTTTTTCGAAATTTTCAGGGATGAAAGTTATGATGATTTTAAAGCTAACCTGAAAAAATTGAGTGATTTTACGATCTGTAGATAGGCCAAATTAAAGTTGCAATCTCAAAATTGAACCCTACCAAGATTGTTGAAAAATGCAAAATTTGAATTTTGAAAAAGAGAGGGAAACTGAAATTTTGAATTTTATGATTTTAGAGGGAATACTAAAAGCAATGCAAGCTTTGAAATTTAACAGTTGACTCAATTTCATGCAAAATTCAATTTTGAAAACGAAAATCAAAGTTGCAATTAAACACTTAATTTCAAAAGTCACAAATTGCAGAAATTTGAATAAAGCACTGAAACTTTGAATGAATTCCAACACACTTTTCAGATTTAGGATAGTAAGAAACACAATTTTGACATGAATTTCAATTTCAACAATTTTTGAATGATTAAAAGCCTTAATCCAAGCAATCACTAGACCAACTTTGACTTTAATTTTGAAAGTGTTAGAATTGATGAAATCAACGAATATTCTGGATTCTAGCAGAAAAATACAGTAAGATCTAGCTCCCGAAATTTCAAAAAAAATGTCGGGGATGATGGTGCTCGGGGTGCACACGGTCCTCGCAACTTTTTTCAAAATTTTCAGGGATGAGAGATATTATGATTTTGTTGTGGAATCCAAAGTTACAGCCGATTTGGAGGTGTTTTGATCAGTGAAATCATTGGTCAAATGTTGAATCAAGAGGGTTTTAAAAATTAGGGTTTTGACACTTAACCACTTAATTTTTAGAATTAAAGCAAAAATATGAATTGACAACTTGCACTAGAAGGGTAGATCTGAAACAAGCATTAACAATTAAACATTTCACAAGCTCAATTACTAAAAAAGAAAATTTAGGGTTTTTATGCCATTTAACCTCTAAAATTTGCAAAAGATCAAACATGGAAATGTAATTAATGAAGCCAATTTTTCAGATCTAACCATGAATAATCAGAATTAGGATGTTCACATCAGGTTCACCAAAATGTAAAGCAGAAAATCGAACCCTAGGTGTTCCCCGACTCCAAGGAGAGAGAAAGGAGGTCACTAGGGTTGACGGTTTTCACTTAGGAGGGACTTTACATTCAAAAGAGGGGTTGAAACTCACAAGATCAAATCCCACACAATGTAAGATTGAATTCTAAATGAGTTTCAAGGGTTGAGACAGCAAGGATACCCTCTTTTGTAAAGAATGTAGATAGAAGGATTGAACTAGGAGTGCATGCAACGTAAGAAAGATTAGCTTGTAGATGGAGATAGGGACATGGGATGACATTGTGGACCTAAAATTAGCAGTAAAATGTCGAGACGATGTTGTCCTGCAAGTTTGAGCGAAAGTTGATGGGATGATGGCGCCCAAAGTGCACACGGTCCTCCGAAAAATCCGCAAAACGAAGGGGGATCTGTTCGTCTCTGCACAAGGATTCCAGATCTTCAATTACAGCCGCGTACTTGCAACCTACACACAGAAAAGAGAGGATGATTGGGGGATTAGGGATTAGGGGTTTTCCTTCAAGTCAAACCCCAGTTTTGGAATTAACCAAGAAATGAGAATGCTGTAAATGTAAATGTTTGTAATGTAATCAAGTACTGATACCTTGTTGTAAGAATGTTTGTATTCTTACATGCGAAGGTGTAATGATGTTGTATGTTATATGTTGTAGGTGATCTCCTCTTCAATGGTTGAATCCTTGTCTTGAATGCAACACCTAGCCTTGAATGGAGACCTACAATGCTCAATTGCTTGAAGGAATGCTTGAATACTTGAATGTTTGAATGTTTGAATGTTTGCCTATCACTTCCGCCTCTTGCACACATCTATTTTCCACCCTTTTTTTACTACCCCTTTCTGGGAGGGGAAATGTAATTTATATACTTGTCAATTAGGGTTAGGAAACTGATTTTTTCGACCTTAGGCCGACCTAGGAGCATCATTTTCCAAATTGCAAACTTGAAGACCCGATGCCCAACAAGAGACTGGGCCCAAAATAGGGCCAGGGACCAGCGCGCTGGGCGCCATGGTCCCACCTCCCGGGACAATAGGGTGCAAGGAGGATCAGGCCAAGGTGCAGAAATATGCAGTTTTTGATATCGCAAACAGGTTTCGGGGTCTCCATTCAGGTTCAATGTTGCGCCGCCATCGTGAAGACCCAAATGCAGTTGAAATTGCAAGTGTCACAATTTTACGACGCTACAATTTCATCGAGAAATGACATACATCCTCAAGAGTCTCAAAATCGCTACTATGGAATTTTGGATGATATACATGAGTGTGACTTTAACTCCTTCAAATTAGTTGTGTTCGTCGTCAAATGGTACAGGCTACAATTGAATAAAAATGATCCTGATAGAACTGTTATTGAATATGATAATGGTTTTACAATGGTTAATACAAGGTTGTTTGAACCAGTTGGGGATGAGCCCTATGTTCTTCCAAGCCAATGTGAGCAAGTATTTTACTCGGAGGTTCCACATAAACCGGGTTGGTCATTTATTGTTATACATTATCCAAGAGGAAGATTGATAAAGTATAATGTAATGGAAGAAGAAGACAATGAAGAAGTAGAAGATGATGTAGATGATGATCATGATTGACAGTTACTCGATGATGATGAAGAAGAAGAAGAAGTTGATGATGGTGATGGTGATGGTGATGGTGATGGTGATGACAATGGTGATGACAATGGTGATGATGGTGGTGGTGGTGTTGATGATGATGATGATGATGATGATGATGATGATGATGATGATGATGATGATGATGATGATGGAAACTCAACGGATCATAACGGATTAAAGGATACATATATTAATAGGAAATAAGATTTTTTTTTTAGGCCACAAGCAGAAGGCCACTTTGAGCCTCTTTGCTATCAAGATACCATCATGGGTAGAAACCGAAGAGAAACTATGTAGGAAATTGACCCTAGAAAGGGTTGCGTACCCACCAAAATAATTTACGTTAAACCATAATTTAGAAAATAGAATTGCATACTTTACAACTTGATCCGTGCCGAAACAGGTATGTAGGTAGTCTAGGGATGAAGTTGTCCCTACTACTCAAGCATTCACAGATGGGGTCTAGGATTTGGTAAGTAGATGGATTACGAAGTATCCTAATTGAAAGATAAGGGAATTAAAGGAAAAAGTAATCCAAGGCTTTAGGCCAAATTCCGAGGTGGAATTCAAGCTTGCATTATTTTGTTTCATTTCCACCTAAGGACGACGACCTCGATGCACCCCTATTAGAGGAGTGTAGTTCTTAGTGACTCAGGACCTGGATGGTTCCAATGAATCTAAATCTTTAGCCAAAACACCTCCTATCCCAAGTTGGATAGATGCCTATCATGTTTTGGTAGATGCCTACCCCGTATTGGATAGATGAAACCTTTTGTTCTGTATGAATAGATGCCTAACCCGTATGGTTAGATGCTCATCCTGGATGGATGAATACCTAATCCAAATGTATAGATGCCCAGAGTATGCGATTGAATCAAACACAAATGATTAAAAAAAAATGAAAAAAAAGGGTTGAGATTTCTTGGGTTAAGTATTGTGGGTTATTGCATGTGGTATCAGAGAAAGGTTCAGAAGCTAGGTCTTGAGCTTACTATGACTTGCGTAAATTAAAGTGTGTAATATTTTGAATTGCTACTAGAACCTTTATCAAACTTATTTTTATTTATGCTTCTTTTCTTACTCTTCTTTTATTTTACCCTCTTTTGAAACCAACCTACTCACATAGTGTATGTTAAATATCTTTTATATTTTGAAATCAATTTAATTAATTTGTTTATTTATTTATTTTATTTTTATTTTCAATTTAACTTTGATGAATTCTTTTAATATATACAAAGGTGTTTCCTTTGTTTATTTACTACTTTTGATAATTTGAAGATCTTAGATAAAATGCTGCACTTGAACATATATATTTTGTAATTAATTGTCGTGGGAACATTTTTTGAAAATTTTGCTCATTGCACGACTTATTGTTAAACCATTTGTATGCATTCTAATGATTGATATTGAAGAGGTTTGATTGTTGAACTGATTTTGTTTACTATCTAATGTTTTTATTGATATAATTTAAATTTTAATGTTGATATGTAGATTGATATAATCCACTTCTCAAATTGATATGATTACATTATCTCATATTGTTGAAATGGATATATTTGATTTATTGTTGCAAATGATACATATTTTTTGGCTTATTATTAGAATGGATGTATTTTATGCTTTAGGATTTCTACATGATGTTGATTTTATTCTTGAGATGGATTGTTTGAATGGTTCAATTATACCATATATCTTCGGTTGTTCATAACCTTGATGAAGATAACATATATAAGTGAACAGTGAGACCCAATGGAATGGTGTAGTGAAATGAATTTTGGTGGTTGATTATTAATATTCTAATCTATTCATGCATCAGGACTATTCCCAATCTAAGGAGGGGAGGATGTCACAACCCTTTATTAGAACATTTGAGAAAAAATTATTCAAGTAATTTTAAAATTAATTATTTATTAAGTCTAATAAATAAATAAATAAAAATCTATTAGGTTAAATTTAAACTAATTAATTAAATAAATAGACTAAGCTATTTATAATAAATTAATGATTAAATATTCATGTCACATTAGAATATAATGATAGTAATGCATATATATATATATATATAATAAATAGACGGGTGGCTAAACATATAATCTATATGTGCAAGTGAATGAGTTTTAAATAGTTATAGATATAACAAGTATCCTCGTCATAGCTCCTATTTATTTCAATCTAAACCATAGAAAATAACGGGATGCATTTAGTAAGGAGGCAGCCAGTGGTATTGAGGAGAGGGAACAGGTAAGGTTTAAATTAGGTTGTGCCATTAATGACGTATGGCTTCCCAGTCCTGGGCCAGGTAATCAGGAGAGGGCTACTCATTGAGCAGTAATAAGAAATAACACATGGTTTTAATATCAGTCTTCCATTATCTCCACTAATGGTGACCCTTGGAAGCATGGAAAAGCCTTTGGAATTGATGCAAAGAGCCTTGCTCAGCTCATGTGCTAATTTTCAATAATTAATAGAAATAAATAAAGAGTGCTAAGCGCATACGTTACTTTTCAATAATTAATAGAAATTAATAAAGGCAGTAGTATTCAAGGTGCAGAGAGACAAGAGAATAAGAAAAATAACAGGAGTCAATCCTTTAGTAATAACAATTACTTTTTTTATCCAGATGTTGTAGTTTTTCTTTAAAAAGGACCTTTCATTCGATACATTTGGGGGTATGGAATTGCATGCAATGATATCTCTTTGAGGATTTCTGTTAAATAAAACCTGTTTTTTTTTGTTTAGGCTAAGAAGACACGGGAAAAGAATTTGGCCGTATGCCTGCTAATTGCATTTTTTTGAAAGTTTCTAAAGCTTCTTCTTAGGAATCTAATATGTGCGTATCCGGAAAGAAAAATATATATAGGCTGGATATGGTTATCTATGCTAAGCTTGGTGGCTTGCTTCCTCCTACTGGCAACAGGAAATGAAAGACAAAATTACATCTCTTATCAAGAACTCTTAATCCACCTGTAAGTACAAATGTCCACCATAGCAATTAAAAATATTAGGAAACCAAAAGACAAATTAGTGTCAACACCAGTATACCATGCTCGTTCAACTATGTAATATTATTTCCTGCCAAATAGAGTAGTATGCATATACCACATTCTCCTGGATATAATAGACACTTCTAGTACTATGACTTTTGTGCCACCTGTTCTTCAAACTCTATTTCATTTGTTGTTTAATTAAATAGAGAAAATTATCTTTGATGGAAATGTGGAGCCGATAAATTACTGCTTTTATAGATCGAATTTGAGTAAGTGATTGCCTCTAGGAATTGGTAATTCAGGATAAAATCCAGTGCTCAATTGAATTTGTTATATTTTTCTTTTACACCTTTTCCTCCTTCTTGACTGTAATAAAATATGTGATTTCTTTACTTCTACAAGTATCTAATGATGTTGTGGAATTGCAAAGTATGCAATTGATTTCTTCCTGACTGCAGAAATATCAATTGCCTTGGGTGTTTTTTCCTCTACACACTCATCTTCCAATAAGATTCCTTATATTCCAATTTTTTTGGAGATGAAAATATGTATGTCCTCACAAATTTCAAAGAATATAAAGATAATAGTGGTTAGAAATGAAATTAAACTTTATCAGTAAATAATAATAATAGTGGTTGGAAATGAAATTAAACTTTACCAGTAAATAATACTAGTGGCTGGAAATGAAATTAAACTTTATCAGTAAATAATAATAATAGTGGTTGGAAAAGAAATTAAACTTTACCAGTAAATAATAGTAGTGGCTAGAAATGAAATTAAACTTTACCAGTAAATAATAATAATACTAATAATAATAATGGCTAGAAATGAAAGCACCAATAAATAATATCAACTTGCCTCTCAAATTTATAGCCAATAACTAGAAGTGAAAATTAGCAAAACAAAATGGTAGCAAAGTTCTAAAGTTAACTCCCCAATCTATTATCTTCCTTGTAGAAGATAATAAAATAAAAGAAGAATTCAGATTTTTCTTAATATGTTTACTTCATCTCATGCCTTATTTAATCTATGCATCTACTATGATTTAAGATGGAGGAGGGCGTAAACTTATTTTCTCATGCAATTTTTATTTAATTTTTCTTTATGTGGGTTCCATTCTCTTTCCTCCTTTCAAATACCATAACTCTTTCACTATTTTACATTACGTGATAGCCTTTCTAAAATTAATGCATTTCCCATATTTCTAATTATAGTGTTTTATAGTAAGTGGATTTTAAAGTAACAAAATTTCTCTCTTTTGCTTTATATTAATTTTTAAGGTATGGTAAATAAAATAATTAAAATAAATAAATAAAATAAATAAATGTAAAAGAATAGTGAGAGGAAATAATAATGGCTCTTTACATATGAGGTAAATTCTTTTGTCTTTTGAAGGGTAATTATAGTAATATTACTTGATAGACTATATCGTGAGAATGGGAGAAAATAAAAAGAAAAAGAAAAAAATATCATGCTTAGATGAAACGAATATCAAATCATCTAAATGCATAGAAAGTTTTCGTTCTCTAGAACTCTTCACTTATAACTACTTAATCATAGTTGTGTTCATAAATTTATGTATTGATATGCAATTTAAATACTTCCATTATATGTAAGGAATATATTATAGAGAGATTTAAATTTTAACCTACTAAACATGATTTAAATTTGGTACATTAAACATGTCAAAGAGTTACAATAGAGATATAGTATTGGAAAGAGAAGAAGTATGGTGATTAGATGTAAAATATAAAGGTGTACTGTAAAAGAAATTAATTCCACGACTCATCCCGTAAGATAATCTAAGACATGTTGTAAGATATGCCTTGAATGGTCATTTATAACGTCTAGCTTTAAGAGAGGAATGCAATCACAGGAATAAAGGATTTCATTATTTTAATTTATTTTCTCCCTCTTTTTCATTTGAAGAAAAACTTGCATGGCATGTGGTTAGAATCTATCTACAATTATATTAGTTTTAGTACATCATATGGTTGACGTTCCAAACACTCGCTATCTAAAATCATTGTTAAAATTTTATGAAACATTGAGTAAATTATGGTAGATATTAGAAAAATAACAAAATTATGGTTATTTTAAGGTATTTATTGAAGAATATTTTTTATTTTAGAAACTTATATTGTAGCTAATAATAATTTCATAGTTTGATCATTTATCCATTACATCCTCAAACCTTGTCTATTAGGGGCTTTGATGCTTAGATGAAAGGAATATCAAATCATCCGAATGCATAGAAAGTTTTCGTCCTCTAGAACTCTTCACTTATAACTACTTAATCATAATTGTATTCATAAATTTATGTATTGATATGCAGTTTAAATGCTTCTATTATATGTAAGAAATATATTATAGAGAGATTTAAATTTTAACCCGCTAAACATGATTTAAATTTGGTACATTAAACATGTCGAAGAGTTACAATAGAGATATAGTATTGGCAAGAGAAGAAGTATGGTGATTAAGTGTAAAATGTAAAGGTGTATCGTAAAACAAAATTATTCCATGACTCATCCCATAAGATAATCTAAGACATGCTATAAGATATGCCTTGGATGGACATTTATAACATCTAGCTTTAAGAGAAGAATGCAATCATAGGAAGAAAAGATTTCATTATATTATTTTATATTCTCACTTTGTTTCATTTGAAGAGAAAACTAGCATGGCATGTGGTTAGAATCTATCTACAATTATATTAGTTTTAGTACATCATATGGTTGAATTGCAAACACTTGCTATATGAAATCATTGTTAAAATTTTATGGAACATTGAGTAAATAATGGTAGATATTGGAAAAAAAAAAAAATTATGGTTATTTTAAGGTAATTATTGAAGAATAATTTTTATTTTAGAAACTTATATCATAGCTAATAATAATTTCATAGTTTGATAATTTATCCATTACATTGTCAAACCTTGTCTAATAGGGACTTTGGTGGTTCGACAAAAGTGAATGTATTTCGGTTTAATCTATCACATGACACTTATTTTAAGAACCTTATAGATAAGTTCCTATTATAATTTAATTTTCAAGAGAAATTTGAATTAAATTGGGTCAACAATTCAATGACATTGTTTTTAAATATTTCCTCTCACATGGTACTATGATCTAAATAAATTTTTATCTTTATATCGTAGTGAATTAAATAGTAAATATGGTCCTCATGAAAACCTAGTTTCACTCGGTGTTTTATTTGAGCAATTAAAGTAGTCATTTTGAGGTTTTGAATTAAATACCTTTTGTTAATTGGAATTATTTAGGAACCTTTTTGTATATTGGTTAATTGGAATTATTTAGGAACTTTTTTTGTATATTCATTAATTGGAATTAGTTAGGAACTTTTGGTATATTGGTTAATTAGAATAATTTAGGAACATTTTGGAAGTATTTAGGAACCATATTCATATTGGTTAATTAAAAGTGGACTGATTGGGATTATTTGAGAGTCATATTCTTATTAGTTAATTAGCATGAAATTTGTCTCTCTCCTAAGTTTTTTTGTCAAACATAGGTAATAGGGTTATCAAGATCAATCCACCTTCAAGCAAGTGGGAAATAAATTGGTTGTTAGCCTTCTTGGAAGCAATTCAGTATCTTTCATGTATTAAGTTCTTATTTAAAGTATAATAGTTAGTAATTAAAACCATTTTGTAAGTTATTTCTTATGAGAATCCTATCTTTCAAGAAATTGGAACTTTCATGTATTTAGTTCAGTATTAGAATCTCATTTTTATCATAGTTTCTTTCATGAGAACGTTACCCTAAAGTAGTTGATTTGTTTATTATTTGTTCTTGTCAAATTTTCTTTTAAATATATCTAAGTTTCATTTTAAAGAAATAATTTGATTTTTCGCGTGTAATAGTTTTGTAATTTTTAAGTGTAATGTTTATTCAAGTTTTCGTGAACTTATTGTTCATTCCTAGTTAGATAAATAAATAAGGGGAGTTGAAGACAAAACCTTAGCAGTGTTTGATATCTATGGTGCATGTAGGTCACGCTTATGGGTAATGTCATCGTGTTGAACTACTGCACTTAATGGCTAATAAAGCTGCAATAACGACGTTTGTGGCATCGTCTCTATAAATCGTCAAGAAGTGATAAGGGTCATTTGAAAGTTAAAATAAAAAGGGGCAGGTAATCCCCCTTGGATCGATAATTCTAAAAAGATAAAATTTAAATGTATATGCATCCGCTCAGTTAAACCTTAGAAAAACCCCATTAGGGTTTGGTCATGAGTGATGTTTGGAAATTGTTTACCTTGATGGAAACTCAATGGATGATAACGGATTAAGGGAGATGTATATTAATAGGAAATAGGACTTAGTATTTTTTAGGACACAAGTAGAAGGCCACTTTGAGCCTCTTTGTTGTCTAGCTACCATCGTGGGTAGCAACCGCAGAGAAACTGTTTGGTACATTGACCCTAGAAAGGGTTGCATACCCACAAAAATAGTTTACAGTAAACCATAGATTAGAAAACATAACTACATACTTTACGCCTTGGTCCCGTGTCGAAATAGGTATGTAGGTAGTCTGGGGACAAAGTTGTCCCTAGTACTTAGGCATTTGGGGATGGGGTGTAGGATTTTGTAAGTTGATGGATTATGAAGTCTCCTAATTGAAAGATAAGAGAATTAAAGGAAAAAGTAATTCAATGCATACTCGGAAGGAATCTCGTATGGATTCACTTGACTTCCATAGGCTTTAGGCCGAGTTTCGAGGTGGAATTTAAGCTTGCATTATATTATTTCATTTGCTCCTAAGGATGGCGACCTCGGTACACCCCTATTAGAGGAGTGTAGTTATTACTATGAGACTCAGGACCCAGATGGTCCGAATGAGTCTAAGTCTCTAGCCAGAGCACCGCCTATCCCAAGTTGGATAGATGCTTACCTTGTTTGGGTAGATGCCTACCCCGTATTGGATAGATGAAACTTCTTGTACTATATGAACAAATGCCTAACCCGTATGGTTAGATTCTCATCCCGGATGGATGAATGCCTAATCCAAATGGGTAGATGCCTAGAATATGTGATTGAATCAAACACAAATGATTTTTAAAAAAATGAAAAAAAAAGGGTCAAAGTTTCTATTGATAATGGTCTTATGCACCCAAATTGAATATTTGAAAGATCGAACCTCCTCTTTATCACTGCTTAACCAAATTAAACTTGTACCAATTTAATATGGGTAAATACATCTGATAGGATTTTTTGCTTTTAAATTCCAGTTGAAAACGAGGCAGTTTATGTAATGCTGGACAACAAACAAATCGTTGTTAATGTGTTCTCTTTAGTACACATACAGCATTTCTCAGACATTTCGAAAAGCTGGGCAAATGGCAAAATTTGTTCGGCTTCCGACTACTAGAATTCTGTCAGACCTTCACAGGCTATAAATAATTTATATTCTTTCTCTGGCCATTTTCATGGGCCTATACTTTGGTCCATAACAAAGCTTGAAAGCTCGAGGTGCTAGGTTTCAGGTTGATAGGAGTCACAATCTTCAGCATGACAGGAGACCTACGTTTTGGTTGGCCTAGGCTTTGCAAATGCCTCCTATTTTGGATCCTAATCATGCTTTTACTTATCCTGATCATATGCTTATCCCTCCATCACCACAACCCACGATTCTCTATAAAAGAGGCCGTTATCCGCCAGTGGAACGTTACAGGTGATGATATGCTCACCTCTGCCTTACAATTCACCATCATTTCTCGAAACCCAAATGGCCGAATGGGTGTCTACTATGACCGGATCACCGCCTACACCACTTACTCCGGCCAGCAGATCACCCCCTACACCCCTTTAATACCATTTTACCAGGACTACAATTATGTCAATGTTGTGTCTCCTCTTTGCAATGGAAACGTCGTTCGTTTGGCTTTGTTTGTTGCAGATCATTTGAGAGCCGAGCAGCAGAATGGGATTCTGTCTTTGAATCTGAGGATCACGGGAAAGATCCGATGGAAGGTGGGGACGTGGACTTCTGGACATTACCATCTGAATGTTAATTGTTTTGCTATTTTGAGGTTTAACAGCTGCTGTAATGGCGATCCATTTCTTCTGCATGCGGACAACAGGAGTGATGTGGACCTCTGAGGTTTCATACCGAGTTCAAACATAAGAGAACATGAGTAGTTTAGGTTTGGTTTGTTCTAAAGATGCTTAGTTTTATATGATAGAAGTGTTTAATAGTTAGATAATCAATGTGTTTTGTTTTTCTTTTAATGATGAATTTAGATTTGATTTTAAATTCATTTATTTGTAGTAAATGACCACATTATTATGATTATTCTATATAGGTAAGTTTTCTATTTGATTGTTATATTAGGTATATATTAAACATACTTTATATAGACATTTTAATAGAATACACCTAAAAATGGTCTGAAGATAATTAATTAAATAAGCAATTATTTAATTAATCCTCCTCCCCAATTTAATTGAATTCATCAACAATTTGATTAAATTTCCCCTTTCATCTACTTACTAATAAATCTAAGGATTTATTTAATAGCTTCATTTCAATCCTCCTTAATTAATTAATTAAAATTAATTAATTCTCCTCCATCAAAATCATTTCTTCCAATCTCTTAATTAATTAAAACAAATCAAATTCATGAGTTGTTGAAATTAATTAACCTTTTGCCATTATTTGAATTTTTAAATTCAAATTCTCCAAACTTCTACCACTCCTAAACCTAACCATTCCTAAACCTAACCCATTCTACCTACCACCACGTTCCCTTTCATTCAACCTCTTCTAGATGCTTTGCGACACTTGTCACTAAGTGTTCCCTTTCAGCTAACCTCTTCTAGAAGCCTCTTGACACTTGTCACCATAGAGATGACATATGTTCCCTTTAGTCCAACCCCTTTGCCAACCTCCTCCAATTTAACCATTGATATCTTCATATCAAATCTCGACCATTGATTCCTGCCACCTCACCCCTAGCCTTGGGAAATCCTATAAATAGATCTCATTTTGGAGATGAATCCTATTGATTCATCTCATTTGCATTCAAGCACTGTTACTATAGGCATCTAGCTGTAGTTTATCATTTCAAGCATTGTTATTATGTTCAAATCTTAGCTTAATTGCATCTTCATTCTAGCCTATTTTATAGAATAATCATGAAATAATGTTGCTTAATCATGCTATCATTACTAGATCATGCATCTTCATCATTGAAATTATCCATCTAAGTGTAGTCAAGTCACTGAAGTTTGCATACCAAGATTTGAGAGCAAAATTCATACTCGCATTTACTAGGAGGTGATAGATCGCTTAGTTATAGTTTTATGTTTCTTTGATTTAAATTCACTAACCATGATTATAATGATCTATTGAGTGTTTTGTGTTTGCAGGAACATGTACACTTCACATACACGACATTTTGGTGCCCACTGTGGGGCCAGAATCATCACTTTTGGCCTCTTAATCTTCAACAAACTTCATCTTTGTCCGGCTCTAGTTCAGAAATTCGTACGAGTTGCCTTTTCAGCTCGTACGAACTTCCTTTCAGCCTAAGACAACACCTCATCTTGACTCGTACTAGGTATAAATCTGTGTCATACAAGGTTCTATGTTGTAAATTCTTTATTCATACTAGGTCTAAATCTCTATTATACGAGTCTATTTCTTGCAAATTCTTTACTCGTACTAACATAATCCTGTGTCATATGAGCTGGTTTTGGCTTGTGTCAGAGATCTAAATAATTGTCATTTCATATGATAAATCATGTCGTACGAGTCTCTGCATCTGTGATTTTTGATAAACTACAAGTTAGGGTTTTCTGATTCTAATCTGAAATTTTCTAACACTAACCCTGACTGATTTATGAGATTTTTGGCAACCTAACTCTTTTCTACAGGAAGATTTAAGATGAAATGCTTACCAAAGACATAATTCAAAACACAAATCATGACTACTAACGAATTTATTTTGTAGGTTGCCTATGAATTCAACTAAAATTTTTGTATTCAAGTTTTCTAGGCACACTTCAATTTTGCTAAAGGAAATGAACAATCATGTATTTCGTGTCTTTGATGATAGGCGAGTATGCTCTCACCTTTCTTAGGTGATCAAAAAGCTAGACTCATCTTTTGCTTTCATTAGTGCGTTTCTTCAGCAGGCATGCCCTCCCGAGGAGCTTAAAAACTCTTAAAGCCATAACGACCGGTGTGAGGGGAACAACCTAAGTGGGAATGGCTAATGCCAAGTAATCCAACCCACTATAAAATAAATGCATTTTTAATGAAAATCAAAGCAACGACAGTGCTCGAGAATAGCTCTCCTCCCTACCTTCGGGTATATCAAACCTTGGTTTTCAAGGCTGGGAGACCTCTTAATTGAGTTTATACCCCGACGCGCTGAATGGATCCCTTACTAGTACTGATTAAAATAGAAGCTACTCGATTCATCTCCGAAAGGGTGATAATCTTTGTGCAAGAGTGATAGTAACTCTCCCAAGACACTTTCCATATCGTGCCCCCATTAGCGTTTGGAGTCGGATAATATGGTGTTAAGAATCCATTACGCGAGACTCAGCAGCCATATTCTGATTAGCTATTGGGTGTGTACCTAAGTCAGGAAGCAAAGTTTTTCATTCTCAGCCAACTTCCTTAGGGTTTAGCATGCTTGGAGTCACTTATCATATTATGTGTTGTGTATTCATCCCTAAATTGACAAATCAGACATCCAAAAATGGGAAGACAAACAAAACATTAAACTTCAGTTATCAAAATTCAACCAAATGAACATTTTTATCTCTTATTTGTTATCTGTCGTACGAGTTAGGATATCTATCGTATGAACCTGTTTGCATAAAATCTTGTGTCATACTACACAGCATTCTATATTGTACAATTCAGTTGTTTTGTCGGAAGGTTCAAAAAAGTGTGTCGTACGAGCCTTTGCTTTTCATAGGAAAAATTCTTCTTTGTCATACAGACTCATATGTTGTGTCATTCTAAATTTCATATCCTATCATACGAAACTCTGCATTTGTTAGTCCAGGGCTATTTCTTACATGCCTGTCTCAGATTTGTCATTTCTACCTAGGAAATTTGCAGTAAACATAAACACCTGTTATATGTCAATTTGTGCTTAGATTGTCATCTTGGTTCACTTGGTCAAGTTATCATCCATCAAAATCAGACTTTAGAAAATATACACCTTAATATTTTCAAAGTGCTCACCCTTACAAAGTTCAAGATCTAAACATCTCAAAGTGCATTATCACTCTCTTTGGTAAACTGATCACTCAAACCTAGTTTCTCATCAGGATCAATCAACCTTTATCACGAAACTAAAACATTTGATCAGGATAATCTTGTCCCACATCGTAGGATATATCATTCCTACTAGACTTGGTTCTTATCAAAACACCATCATTGCACTCCTAAACCGAAGATCGAAAAACTTGTAAACTTTTAAACACTTGAATTCTCTTTTAGTGTTATATCACTCTATTGCCTTGAAAATTGACTGTTGATCACTTATCAAAACAAACTTTTGGAAATTAAATCCTAAGAAAAATAACACACATGTATGCCCGTTCTAACTAGAGCTCAGAGACGAAGAATCGTAGAGATAGAAATCAAAACATTGGAAACAATCACAAACATGGAACATGAATATGAAATACAAGTTGAAGAATAAATAACAGAACAAAACATCAGAGACATCAAGAAAGATCCTCAATCAAACAAATTTATGTAGAAATTATTGGAGGGAGAAAAAGAAAAATACTTCCTAATGTTAGCCAAATCTGGTGCTACACTCCCCCAAGATTTTGATGTAAACAAATTGACACAAAAGAAAAGTGATCCTCCCCCTAATAACGAACAATATGAGGACATATTTGGTCTCCGCATGAATGACACATCAATTCCCAATAACACTAGAACCAATGGAGAAACTGACATATCTAGAACAGATGAAGTATAAATTCTAAATAACATTCAATCCAATGAAGATAGAAGAAGAGGTAGAGATGAAATAAGAAGAGATCCAGATCTTCCTAGAATACAAAATCATGGTCATGCAAGAACAAATCATGTCGATAATCCTATCACAACTCTCACACAACAACTACAAGCAATGAAAACACAAATTCAAGATATGCGAAGAGGACCTGTTAGAAGATACTCACTTCAAGAAATCTGTCCTTATCCATTTGATAGAAATCTAAACATGATACCATTTCCTATAGGTTTTGAAACTCCTAGATATGAAAAATATGATGGAAGCACTGACCCTCAAGATCATATACGAGAATTTTGCGCAATGAGTATGGAGTTTGCACATGAGGATACATGCTTAATGAGATTATTCCCGAAAAGCTTAACTGGACTAGCTATGGAATGGTTCTCCAAACTTCCACTTGGAATCAGATCATTTTCAGATTTGGTAGATAAGTTTGTTTCACAATACTCTTACAAAATACAACATGAAGTAACCATGCTAGACCTATGTAATGCCAAACAAAAGGCCAAAGAACCTTTCATGATATTTTGCAAAGATGGAGATGATTAGCCTCGCAGTATCCTCGTATAGTGCCAGAATACGAAAAAATGGACATATTCATCAATAACTTAAATGGTCAAATGAGTTATTACTTAAAAATGCAAGGAAACCAAAGTTTTGGAAAAATGATCGATAACGGAATCAAAATGGAGGAAGCCATGATAAAGAAAGGTGAGTTGAAAATATACAAAGGAGTCCATCCACCTAACAACAACAACAATAACAACAATCACAATGACAAGCCAAAGTTTTGGAATAGAAATCGAAATATCGTCAATGATGGAATAGTGGATAACAACAATGTGAAACCAAAACAACCAATTTTTAATTTATCCACTCACTCAGCAGCGACTCAACAAAACAACAATCACCAAAGAGAAACTATCAAAACTTTCTTTTGAAGACAATTTACAAACATTGTTGAGCCCCTTGGATCAGCACTATAAGCACTTCTTGCAAACAAATTGATCACTTTATGAGAAGAAAGGAACTACGAACCTTAAATCAAACCACCTTGGTGGAATGATAATCAGTATTATGATTTCCATCGAAACAAGGGATGCCACATAGATAGTTGTCAGAAATTGAAACATATCATACCAGATATGATTGATAATGGAGTAATAACTGTGGATGGACATACAACAAATGAACCTCATATAGCTTTTAAAACTCTGCTTCCAAATTAGGAGAAAGGTGAATCATCAACAAAAAACAATGGCAAGGGTAAAGCAAAGGTAAACTAGGCTCATACATATGACAATGTGGTGAATGTGATTGTAGTTAAAGAAAAACAAAATCAAGAACATGCTCAGACTATCACAAGAAGAAAAGCCAAAGTTGTTTTCCTGGGTCCTACAACGAACACATCATCTGCTACAACAAAACAATACAATCTAGTGGAATGATTACAAAAAACACGCACACAAATATCCATCTTAGAAGTCTTAAAGTTTTCACCCGCACATAAAGAAATTCTTGAACGAGCATTAGTAGATACCACTGTATCCAAAGATCTTGATATTGACCAATTCCAGACCATGGTGAGACACCTCACAACCCCTCATTGCTTATCATTCATTGAAGAAGATGACATGTCCTTGCAACACCCTCACAAAGCTCCTTTGCATATTGAAGTCCTCATTCACAAAACATGAGTTAAGCGTGTTCTAATAGATGGTGGAGCTGGCCTAAATATTTGCTCATTGAGTCTTGTTCATGCCTTAGGATACTCAAAAGATGTAGCTGATGCCCGGAAAAGGACCAATATAAAAGGCTATGATGAAGAAGAACATTCCTCCAAGGGAATTGTGATACTACCTATCAAAGTGGGACCTCTACAAAAAGACACAGCATGCCAAGTTCTAGACTTGGACATCATATAATGTACTCCTAGGGATACCATGGATACATGACTTACAAGCTGTACCATCAACATATCATCAATGTGTCAAATTTCCCTACGAGGGACAAGAAATCACATTCTCTGCATATGAAAATCCATTCCAATACTGCAAAAATCTAAAAATGGCTCAAGAAGGAATTGTTCCATATAATAGGGAGGCAACAATGTCAAAAACACAATCCAAGGAACAATAATTTACATCAACTCTATCAAGCATGGAGAAAAAAATGCAGCTAAGAGACCAAGGGAACGGAGAATACTCAATATCACAATTACCACTTTCTCCTAAATCCTTGGGAAAACCATCAAATTCTAAACAACAACCAATTGTGAAACATCTTCCAATATTTGATGGAGCATTCATTAGTGCTAGAACCTTATCAGAGGAAACAAAAGACAAAGATGTGCTATAGTGGCTATACAAAGATGAAGAAGTTCAAAAAAAGGTCAACAATGTCAGAATACCTACAGAAAAATGTGGAAAAGGATTCAACATTCTTCGAAGGATGGGATACACCAGAACAAACTACAGAGAAAACAGGTTTAGGGTGTGGACAAGTTACTTTACCAGAAGACATATCTTTTAGTCAACAACAAGAGGAATATGAAAATAGAAAAGAGAAATTGGCAATTGAAAGGGAAGAAAAATATGCTAAACAACAAGCACAAATAAACACGAAATAGCAAAAGAAGCAAGTTCCAAATCAACAAGAGAAACAAACTAAAATCATCTCTCAAATAGCATTAAATCTCAATCAAAAAAAACATGAACCTAGTCCTAATCAAGGAGAACTCATAGAAAAGTTGACAAAACTCAATCTCAGTCCTGAAGAGGTTGAATATGAAAGAAGGAAAAGCATAGCCAGAAAAGTGGAAGAAACGCTATATGACCAAATCTGTAGACTGCAAGCTGCAAGTGATACAGATTCTAATGAATGGGAATGGGATTCCTATCACTCTGAAGAATCAGCTAAATAAAATTGCTTTGAAGAAGATGTAGGAGTCGATGTAGTTCACACATATGCAAGACAAATGTCAAGAACTAGTTTACTTGAATTAGAATCACATTCAGCTAACTTGGACTTAACCGAGGACGATCAAGAACTTCTTATGTGAGATCATTCTAATGAGAGTACCATCCTAGACATTGACATACGTATTGAAAACTTTGATACATCTATCATGACTCTTGATATCCTTGAAACATCCCAACCTGAAGATCCCTTACCTCTAATCCACCCTGAGCTTATTGATTGGGAAAATGAAGGACATACTGCCATTGATACCTTTCCAAATGACCATGCCATATATGTATATCTCAACGCAATCGAACCCGTAACAACTCTCACCAGGAATCTCAGCAATGCATCTTCCAGTCAAGTGGGTGCCAAATCTCCTATTCGCAAAAGTGAAAATAAAGAAAAGAATATCAAGTCTAATGCTGAAAACTATTTATTGGCAACATTAGACCAAGAAAAAGTAAAAATAAAGGATGCATCTAATGCTGAAAACCTCCTCGAGGCACTGAAAGATGGGAGATTTGACACTTTACCTGAGCATTATCAAGAAAGGTCATCCATTTTGATCAAACCAACAAAGGTAGTTAACATTGGCACAACAGAGCAACCAAATATTCTTCATCCAGCAACTTCTCTATCGGAGCAAGAAATGCAACAATATGTGGAATTCTTCAAGCAGCGACAAATCAACTTCGCTTGGTCATATGCAGACAAGCCAGGGTTAGATCCAGAGCTTATTATGCATCACTTGAATGTTAGTCTAAGAGCCAAACCAGTCAAATAGAAGTTAAGGGAAATGCATCCGCATATCGCTCTTCTAGTCAAAGCGGAACTAAAGAAATTATTGGATGTCAGATTCATCAGACCTGTAGCATATCCTCAATGGGTATTCAACATTGTTCTTGTTTCAAAACCAAATAAAAGCATCAGAATATGCATAGACTTCAAAGATCTTAATAATGCATGTCCAAAGGATGACTTTCCTTTGCCTAACATCGACATCATTGTAGATTTAACTGCTGGACACTCCATGTTTTCTCTAATGGATGGTTTCTCCGGATACAATCAGATCAAAATAGCAGCAGAAGATCAAGAAAAGACAACTTTCACATGCCCATGGGGTACTTTCTGCTGGAATGTCATGCCTTTTGGATTAAATAATGTAGGTGCTACATATCAAAGAGCTATGACAACTATATTTCATGACATGATGCATACATTAATGGAAGACTACGTGGATGACATACTAGCTAAATCATACAACAGAGAATAACATATAGAGATACTGGAAAAGAGCTTTGACAGGTTAGAACAATACAAGCTAAGGATAAACGCTAAGAAATGTGCCTTTGGTGTCACTTCAGGAAAGCTATTGGGATACGTTGTTTCAGCAAGAGGAATCAAAGTAGATCCAGCTAAGGTAAAATCAATCATGGAAATGGCATCTCCCAAGAATATCAGTCAACTGAGATCACTACAAGGAAGACGCCAGTCAATCAGAAGATTTGTTGCTCAACTAGCAGATAAATGCCAACCATTCATACATCTATTACACAAGCATGTTAATTTCAAATGGGACCATCAATGTGAAGAAGCATTGAATAAGATCAAGGCATATCTCATGCAACCACCTATTCTAATATCACCAATTCTAGGAAAGCCATTATTACTCTATGTATCAACTACCGAAACATCATTGGGAGTTTTGCTTGCACAGTAGGATAAGGAAGGAAAAGAACGAGCCATCTACTATATCAGCAGAACACTAGTGGGATATGAGATCAGCTATTCATCAACAGAAAAAGCATGCTTGGTAGTAGTTTTTGCTTCTCAAA
Source organism: Cryptomeria japonica (assembly GCF_030272615.1). NCBI lineage: Eukaryota > Viridiplantae > Streptophyta > Pinopsida > Cupressales > Cupressaceae > Cryptomeria > Cryptomeria japonica. The sequence goes on from NC_081407.1 coordinate 276,215,265, forward strand.
AACTATGACACTATCTATTATCTCACTCCATCAAGTTGATAGCTAAAATCGATCCTCTGAAATATTTTCTCAGCAAAGCCATATTGACAGGACGGATAGAAAAATGGATCATGATTCTAAGCGAGTTTGATATCGAATATGTTGTTAGAAAAGCTATCAAAGGACAAGTCATCACAGATCAACTAGCAGAAACACCACTTCAAGATAATAATCCTCTACAGATTAAATTTACTGATGTTGATATCCTAACAGTCACAACAAAAGCATGGCAACTATACTTTTATGGTTCATATACACAACATGGATCAAGAGCAGGCATTCTTTTCATCACACCACAAGGTCATACAATCTTGAAAGCATACAAATTAAGCTTTCTATGCACAAATAGTATAGCAGAATATGAAACATTGGTAACAAGTATCAAAATGGTTGTAGAATGGAATATAAAACAACTTCAGGTCTTTGGAGACTCTCAGTTTGTCATTAATCAAATTAATGATGACTATCAGACAAAAGATGACAAACTCATGCCTTACAAAAAGATAGTGGATGATATCAAGAAGTAATTTGTAGAAATAACTTTTGAACATATTCCAAGAAATGACAACAAAGCAGCAGACGCCATGGCTACACTTGCTTCTTTATTACAGACATAGGAAAATCAACAACATTATGAATTCCTAGTAGAAGAGTTGTCTTATCCTGCCTTTAATTGTCCTGATTCCCAAACCATCTGTCAACTTCTTGGACATGATTCCTCCTGCTATGGCCAAACTTACACATACCTAAGAGACAATACCTTACCTCCTGACTTATCAAAGAACCAAAAGAGAAACTTTATTCGCCAATCCTCTCATTTTACTCTCTTCGCAAATACCCTGTTTAAACGAGGTCTAGACGGTACTCTCTTAAGATGTCTCGAACAAGAAGAATCTGAGAAGGCCGTACATGAAGTCCATAATGATATTTGGGGCACTCATTTAAGTGGTCTTACCCTTTCAAAAAAACTCATACGCTTGGGCTATTATTGGCCAATCATGGAACAAGATTCTTTTCAGATATGGAGAACATGCAAACAATGTCAGATCCATGGGAATTTGATCCATGCACCAACACAAGAACTTCATGCTTTAGCAACATCTTGGTCTTTTTGCCAATGGGGTCTTGATCTAGTAGGAAAGATAAATCCTTCTTCATCTAATTGTCACAAATTCATCCTTGTAGCTATAGAATATTTTACGAAATGGATTGAAGCAGTACCTCTCATCAATATCACAGGAAAACAAATTGCTGCATTTATCTTGAATTATATCATTTGTCGCTATGGAATACCAATGACCATTATCACTGATAATGGGTGACCATTCAAGAATCAAGATGTACAAGAGCAATGTGAGAAGTTCCAAATCCAGCACAGATTCTCCACACCATATTATCCACAGGGAAATGGGCAGGCAGAAGCATCTAACAAAACTATTTTGAAAATCCTTAAAAAGACAGTGAATGATGTTGGGAAAGATTGGCATATTCAACTAAACCCTTCTCTTTGGGCCTACCACACTAGTATCTGCACACCGATGGGTGCCACAACTTTCTCTCTTGTATATGGATCAGAATCCATATTGTCAATCGAAGTAGAGATACCCTCTCTACATGTATCACTAAAAGATCTCATCCCAGATGAAGAACAAAGAGTATCTAGACTACAAGAGTTAGAACCGATCCATGAATGAAGACAAAATTCCTTTGATCATTTAAAGGTATATCAGCAAAGAATGTGTCGGAGCTATAATCACAGGGTTAAACCATGAATCTTTCAAGTTGGGGAACTAGTGCTAAAAGAAAATCCACGCAATCAGGCAGATCGAGAAAAGAAAGGAAAGTTTGAACCAAACTAGTTAGGTCCATTTATGATCATAGGAGTATTTGGATCAGGAGCATATAAGCTATCAACACAAGATGAAGATCAACTTGAAGAACCCATCAATAGCATGCATCTGAAAAAGTTTTATGTTTGAAAAATCAGAAAATTCAAAAATAGTGAAAAATCAGAAAAAATCAAAAACAATGAAAAATTAGAAAAATAAAAAACATTGAAAAATCAAGAAAATGAAAAACGGTGAAAAATCAGAAAAATAAAAAATAGTGAAAAAAAACAAAAAAAAACAATGAAAAATAAAAAATAAAAAGTGGAAAAGCAGAAAATCCAAAAAAATCAAATATCAGAAAAAGTGCAATAAAAACAGATGGTGAAAACCTGGCAAATAGGCGCTATCTGTCCGCTAACTCTTCCATCTATTAGTTCATGCATTTTTTTTCTTGCATCCATTCATTTTTCCATCAGCGTTGACCATCATAAAGCCTTTGTACATACGTAGACATCCCACGTGGCTTCTCGCCATGGTTTGGATCATTGGATATATCATAAGGACTTTATTTCTAGGCTTGGGGCAAAAACCTACACCTAGCTGGGGGCAAACTTTGGATCAATTTTGAGCTTAATCAAACATGTAGAACAACAATTAGACAACTCTTATCAAGCGAAAACTGAGACAAATCCAACATTGAACACGAGATCAAACTATCAACTATCAAGCTATTAGGAGGTCAATCTAAGCACATTACACACTTTTCAATGGATGATATCTTTTGGATAATGATTTTAACATGATTGTTCAACTTTTCTATATTGATTTTCGCTACCATGATTTCTGAGTGACTCCAAGATGTCATTGACTAGAGGAACAAGGAAGGAACATGATATTTTTCTTGTCTGTTATCTGAAAATTAATCATTAATATGTACAAATTTGTCTCAAGACATGATCATCAGAGTATCATTGAAGACATTTCTGATTTGCGTATTGAAATGATTAATACTGCCTATTTTATGCAAGCAACACTCAGGTCATCTCGGTTTAATTATACCTCGATGCTTGTGCTAACTTGCTATATCAAAATCCAGGAAAGTAATGCTCACGTCATCATGGTTTAATTATACCATCGATGTTTGCACTCACTTCCCACATTTCAAAAGCTCAATGATGACAAAAAATCAATAATCCAGTGACTGGTCTGGTCATCGTATTGTATTTTTATTTTCATTTAGCTTGCATTTCATTCTTGCATGGGATCCCACATGCTCCTTTTATCCAAGGTTAAATCTATCACAAGAATAATCAAAGCATCATCGCAAGTATATACACAATCAAAATGATGACTCATCTCTCTCATGATATTATTGACCCATCCAAATCTTATGCTATCTTTCTCAACAGAATTAACAATTGGCATATCAAAATATTTCCGCAACTTGATATCAACAAACTATCAGTTCTTTATCTAATCAACCTTATCAGATCAAATCAATCAATCAAACCTAATCAATTCTGATCATGTCTTATACGAGATGAATCCTTCCTGAAACTAGACGATATGATTCTGATTCATGTCTTATATAGGATGAATCCTTCCTGAAACCAGAAGTTCTGATCATGTCTTATACAGGGTGAATCCTTCCTGAAACCAAACGCTTTGATCATCATTGTCTTATACACGATGATCCTTCCTGAAACCAGACTGAATTTCAATCTTATCAATCTAATCAATCAGGATTTATCAATCTTACCAATTTAATCAATCAAGCTAATCAAAGAACTCGCATTTTCATCAAAACATAGTTGCAGAAATCAAATCAAATCTATCGGGACATCAATCTCGCAAAACACTCCAAAGATCAATTATCTCAATTGATCTCCCGAGGGGGCATCATCATACCGAAATTTAGCAATCAAGAGTCGGGGCATCCTATCAAATCAATATCAGCATCAAAATGAGATTATTCTTTGAATCAACGCGTCATCACACCTCACTTCAAAGAGGGGTAAAATGTATACACCTAAAAATGGTTTGAAGATAATTAATTAAATAAACAATTATTTAATTAATCCTCCTCCCCAATTTAATTGAGTTCATCAACAATTTGATTAAATTTCCCCTTTCATCTACTTATTAATAAATCTAAGGATTTATTTAATATGTTCATTTCAATCCTCCTCAATTAATTAATTTAAATTAATTAATTCTCCTCCATTAAAATAATTTCTTCCAATCTCTTATTTAATTAAAAGAAATCAAATTCATGAGTTGTTGAAATTAATTAACCTTTTTCCATTATTTAAATTTTTAAATTCAAATTCTCCTAACCTCTATCACTCCTAAACCTAACCATTCCTAAACCTAACTCATTCTACCTACCACCATGTTCCCTTAATTTCAACCTCTTCCAGAAGCTTTGTGACACTTGTCACTAAGTGTTCCCTTTCATCTGACCTCTTCTAGAAGCCTCTTGAGACTTGTCACCATAGAGATGACAGATGTTCCCTTTAGTCCAACCCCTTTGCCAACCTCCTCCAATTTAACCATTGATATCTTCAGATCAAATCTCGACCGTTGATTCCTACCACCTCACCCCTAGCCTTGGGAAATCCTATAAGTAGACCTCATTTTGGAACACGAAGGGTCCCAATTTCATATTATTCTGCATCACAATTGATTCATCTCATTTGCATTCAACCATTGTTAGTATAGGCATCTAGCTTCTAGTTTATCATTTCTAGCATTGTTATCATGTTCAAATCTTAGCTTAATTGCATCTTCATTCTAGCTTATTTTATAGAATTATCATGAAATCATGTAGCTTAATCATGCATCTTCATCATTGAAATCCTTCATCTAAGTGTAGTCAAATCACTGGAGTTTGCATACCAAGATCTGAGATCAAAATTCATACTCGCATTTACTAGGAGGTGATAGATCGCTTAGTTATGGTTTTATGTTTTCTTGATTTAAACTCACTAACCATGCTTGTAATGATCTATTGAGTGTTTTGTGTTTGTAGGAACAAGTACACTTCACATACACGACATTTTGGCACCCACTGTGGGGCTGAAATCATCACTTTTGGCCTCTTAATCTTTAGGAAACTTCATCTGTGTTCAGTTCTGGTTCAGAAATTCGTACGAGTTGCCTTTTTAGCTCGTACGATCTTCCTTTAAACCTAAGACAACACCTCATCCTAACTCGTACTAGATATAAATCTTTGTTGTATGAGGTTCTATGTTGCAAATTCTTTATTCGTACTAGGTCTAAATCTCTATCGTACGAGTCTATTTCTTGCAAATTCTTTACTCGTACTAACATAATCCTGTGTCATATGAGCTGGTTTTGTCTTGTGTCAGAGATCTAAATATTTGTCATTTCATTTGATAAATCATGTAGTATGAGTCTCTGCATCTGTGATTTTTGATAAATTGCAAGTTAGGGTTTTATGATTCTAATTTGAAATTTTCTAACACTAACCCTGACTGATTTGTGAGTTTTTTTGCAGCCTAACTCTTTTCGGCAGGATGATTTAAGAAGAAACACTTGTCAAAGACATAATTCAAAATAGAAATCATGACTACTAACCAATTTATTTTGCAGGTTGCCTATGAATTCAACTAAACTTTGTGTATTCAAGTTTTCTAGGCACACTTCAATTTTGCTAAAGGAAATGAATAATCATGTATTTCTTGTCTTTGATGATGATGATGATGGAAACTCAACGGATCATAATGGATTAAAGGATACATATATTAATAGGAAATAAGACTTATTTTTTGTAGGCCACAAGCAAAAGGCCACTTTGAGCCTCTTTGCTATCAAGCTACAATTTTGGGTAGAAACCGGAGAGAAACTATCTAGGACATTGACCCTAGAAAGGGTTGCGTACCCACCAAAACAATTTACGTTAAACTATACTTTAGAAAACAAAATTGCATACTTTACAACTTGATCCGTGCCGAAATGGGTAAAGAGGGTAGCAGAGAGAGACAATGGCGAGGGAAAGAAAAATATATATAGGCTGGATATGGTGATCTATGCTAAGCGTGGTGGCTTGCCTTCCTCCTACTGGCAATGGGAAATGGAAGACAAAAATACATCTCTTATCAAGAACTCTTAATCCACCTGTAAGTACATATATCCTTTCGAATGTCCACCATAGAAATTAAAAATATTAGGAAACCAAAATATAAATTAGTGTCAACACCAGTATACCATGCAAGTTCAACTATGTAATATTATTTCTTGTCAAATAGAGTAGTATGCATATACCACATCCTCCTAGATATAATAGACGCTTCTAGTACTATGACTTTTGTGCCACATGTTCTTCAAACTCTATTTCATTTGTTGTTTAATTAAATAGAGAAAAGTATCTTTGATGGAAATGTGGAGCTGATAAATTACTGCTTTTATAGATCAAATTTGAGTAAGTGATTGCCTCTAGGAATTGGTCTTTCTCTACTATATCGTAATTCAGGATAAAATCCAGTGCTCAATTGAATTTGTTATATTTCTATTTTACATCTTTTCCTCCATCTTGACTGTAATAAAATATGTGATTTCTTAACTTCTACAAGTATCTAATGATATTGGGGAATTGCAATGTATGCAATTGATTTCTTCCTGATTGCAGAAATATCAATTGTCTTCGGTTTTTTTTCCTCTACACACTCATCTTCCAATAAGATTCCTTATATTCCAATTTTGTTGGAGTTGAAAAAATGTATGTTCTCACAAATTTAAAAGAATATAAAGATAATAGTGGCTAGAAATGAAATTAAAATTTACCAGTAAATATTTATAGTGGCTAGAAATGAAATTTAACTTTACCAATAAATAATAATAATAATAATAATAATGGTGGCTGGAAATGAAAGCATAGTAAATAATATCAACCTGCCTCTCAAATTTATAGCCAATAACTAGAAGTGAAAATTAGCAAATAAAAATGGTAGCAGAGATCTAAAGTTAACCACCCACTCTATATCTTCCTAGCCGATATCGATAACAGCAGAATAAGGAAACTAAAGAATAGAAATCTCACGGAATCCTTGTAGAAGATAATAAAATAAAAGAAGAATTTAGATTTTTCTTAATATGTTTACATCATCCCATGCCTTATTTAATCTACGCATCTACTATGATTTAAGATGGAGAAGGGAGTAAACTTATTTTCTCATGCAATTTTTATTTAATTTTCCTTTATGTGGGTTCCATTCTCTTTCCTCCTTTCAAATACCATAACTCTTTCACTATTTTACATTACGTGATAGCCTTTCTAAAATTAATGCATTTCCCATATTTCTAATTATAGTGTTTTATAGTAAGTGGATTTTAAAGTAACAAAATTTCTCTCTCTTTTGATTTATATTAATTTTTAGGGTACGGTAAATAAAATAATTAAAATAAATAAATGTAAAAGAATAGTGAGAGGGAATATTAATGGCTCTTTACATATGAGGTAAATTATTTTGTCTTTTGAAGGGTAATTATAGTAATATTCCTTGATAGACTATATCGTGGGAATGGGAGAAAATAACGAAAAAAAGAAAAAAATATCATGCTTAGATGAAACGAATATCAAATCATCTAAATGCATAGAAAGCTTTCGTCCTCTAGAACTCTTCACTTATATCTACTTAATCATAATTGTATTCATAAATTTATGTATTGATACGCAATTTAAATACTTCCATTATATGTAAGTGATATATTATAGAGAGATTTAAATTTTAACCTTATAAACATGATTTAAATTTGGTACATTAAACATGTCAAAGAGTTACAATAGAAATATAGTATTGGCAAGAGAAGAAGTATGGTGTCTAGATGTAAAATATAAAGGTTAACCGTAAAAGAAAATTATTCCATGACTCATCCCATAAGATAATCTAAGACATGTTGTAAGATATGGCTTGAATGGACATTTATAACATCTAGCTTTAAGAGAGGAATGCAATCATAGGAATAAAGGATTTCATTATTTTAGTTTTTTTTCTCCCTCTTTTTCATTTGAAGGAAAACTAGCATGGCATGTGGTTAGAATCTATCTACAATTATATTAGTTTTAGTACATCATATGGTTGATGTTCCAAACACTCGCTATATAAAATCATTATTAAAATTTTATGAAACATTGAGTAAATAACGATAGATATTAGAAAAATTAAATAATTATGGGTATTTAAAGGTGTTTATTGAAGAATAATTTTTATTTTAGAAACCTATATTATAGTTAATAATAATTTCATAGTTTGACCATTTATCCATTACATCCTCAAACCTTGTCTAATAGGGGCTCTGATGGTTCGACAAAAGTGAATGTATTTTGGTTCAATCTATCACACGACACTTATTTTAAGAACCTTATAGATAAGTTTCTATTATAATTAAATTTGCAAGAGAAATTTGAATTAAATTGGGTCAACTATTCAATGACATTGTTTTTAAATATTTCCTCTCACTTGGTATCACTCTATGATCTAAATATTTTTTTATCTTTATATCCTAGTGAATTAAATAGTAAATATGGTCCTCATGAAAACCTAGTTTCACTCCTTTTAACAATAAATAGAAAATGAGAGAGATATAATTGTATGTGGGAAAAGTGGGTGAATAAAACTTAAAATGTGAAAATTACGAGAAATACCAATCCACACACACACACAGGACTTCTTGATGCAAGCTATGGAGTAACGATGCATTACTCAGCTTCCCAAGGAGGGTCCCATGGTTCTCTATCTCACAATGTCCCTCAAACCAATGTTTTGCTCTCAGATTACTGAGCAAAATGGTTTAGGGATGGCAAATATGAGAACGAGAGAGATTTTAACTGTTTTTAATATGAGATGTGTTATAAGCTAGATGAGATGCTAGAAATGCAACAAACTAAATGATAAGATGACGAGGTTAGTATGAAGATTATCCTAGCATACTATATTTACTCTATGATTGAGCTAAAATGGTAAAAAACTTATTCTAAACATGCATATTAGTCTAATTTATGATCTAAGAGAGGCTAAATGATGAGCATATAGATGATATGAAAGCTTGAAAGAATTTGAGCATAAGTATGATGCTTCAAATTTGAAAGATGATTGTTAAAAATGGAGGAATGAGAGCTCTATTTATAGCACAAACAGGGCAATGGATGGTCAGGATTGAAAGGTTCAATCAAGGGCCAAGTTTGAAAGTTGGGGATCCATGTGTACAATTTGCATCAATGAAATGATGACAAGTGTCCACATAAGATTGGGTTGAAAGAAGAGGTTGGAGGCATTAAAGGCCTGAGAAGACCTCATGGTTATCTAAAGGCTAAGGGTCAAGTCTAAGTTAGGTTTACCCAATGAATTAGGATCTAATCCAAGGATAAACCTTTGTGCAAATGATTAAGAGATAATCATGGTCAAAGCATTAATGACCTGATGAGACCCTTGGGTTGGATAGAGGTTGAGTCAAAAAAAATGTTTTAACCATGTGGGAGGGTTTGAAATAACCATTAATGGTTATTGGAGACTTTGGGGATTAAGTGGTTGAAAGTTGGAAGCCTTCAATGGTTTTCAAAGACTTTGGGGGTTTTGGTGGTTGAAGGTTGAAAACCTTCAATGGTTATCCAAGACTTTGGGCCATTTGAGAAGTGACCTCCCTTTGCTTAGGGATGTGACAAAGTTTAGAGGAGGGTTAGGTTAATTAGAATCGATTAGAATATTCTAGAAGGGATTAGGAAGGGGTTTGGGATTTTGCAAGTGGATGGGGGGATAATAGGATTTAATTGAATTAATTGATTTTCATTCAATTTGGTTGTAATTAAATAAATTTGATTTATTCAATTTAGGATAACTATTTAATTAAATTTGAATTTAATTAAAAGTGGCTAGGGGGATTTAATTGAATAAAATGATTTATTCATTAAATGGGTAGTGAATTTTATTTAGATAAATCGAGCAATTTACTTAATAAAATAGAAGAATGTGAATAATTTAATTAAACTGGATTTAATTAAATAGAAAAATGAACATAAAATATTCATTTAGGAATGTGGTCATTTTTATACGTCTACATTTTGCCCCTCTTTGAAGTGACGTGTGTGCACATGTTATTTCAAAGAAAAATGATTGTTTTTGTGTTTTTATGATCAAATGCAATTTTTGTGTCGCTCTTTTGATTTGCCAGTCGTGCCCCAGATTTGATGTGATGCCCCAGATTCGATATTTGATGTGATGCCCCCTCGGGAGATGAATCAATATATATATATATATTTTTTTTTGGAAAATTTTTTGAGTTAAATTGATGAAGTTCGTATGATGTGTAGGATTTCATGCGTGTAAAAAGTGTGTAAATTGATTCATCTCCCGATAAATTACAAATGTTTGGTATAGGGGAGATCGCGACCATATTACAGGCCCAGTTAGCTAACCCTAATTTCATTTTCCTCCTATAAAAGGGGAAAAGGGCTTGATTTAGATTCATTTGTGCTTGTTGACTTTGAAGAAAAGAGAATTTGCTCTGGAGAGAAAATGCCTATTCCCTACCACAGACACCGTTTCGAGCGCGTTTGGAGGTACCGGAGACCAGCCGCGCGTGGACCACCAGTAAGTCAACGTTTTTGACCCCTTTTTGATTTTTGATTTTGTCATTTTTAGGTGTTCTTTGAATTTTCAAAGTCAGACAAATCGTTTTAGCGCGTGTAAGGCGCATTTTAGCGCATACGCAATGCGAAGTAGCGCATAGAAGTCAGTTTAGTTGTTGCGTCCGAAATGATTTTGATAGCGCATAGGTCGTTTAGGTTAGCGCGTCTATGTAGAATAGCGCAGGTAATGCGTTTAGTAGCGCTTTGGAAGAACAGGGTAGCGCGTAGGTCTAACCTAGCGCATAGGAGGCATAAAAGTTCGCATCGAACAGGGAGTTTAGCGTGTAGGCATAACCTAGCGCATAGGGCTGAAAGGGTAGCGCCTGGGCAAAGGGATTTAGCGCGTAGGACTAGCCTAGCGCATAGGATGAAAAGGGAAGCGCTTAGGGAGGACAGATTAGCGCGTAGAATTAGTCTAGCGCATAGGTTAGTTTGGGTAGCGCATGAAAGGAAAATATTAGCGCGTAGACAAAATCTAGCGCATATGCCAAATTAGGTAGCGCATGGGCAGGAAAGGGTAGCGCATATATAGAATCTAGCGCATAAGGGAGATAGGTTAGCGCGTAGGACAAGCAGCCTAGCACATGGGTCTGTTTTAGCGCATTTAAGGTCTGTTTTAGCGCATCCATGAAAAATTTGTGTTTTGGCAGATTTTGAAAAGTTGTGTTTGTGCGTGCCTGTCGTGTTTTTGATGCACGTATCCAATATGAGTATTTGTATAACTTGTTTTGATGTGAATGTTTCCAAGTTATGTATAGATATCAAGCTGTTTGTGGTGATCAGAACATGATTTATTTGTGTTATCTGTTTTAAGTTCAAATGTGTATGAAAGCCTGAGTTGTTTTACAAGCCGATATGGGTTGGAAACTTGAGTTGTTTTACAAGCTGATATGGGTGGGAAACTTGAGTTGTTTTACAAGTTTGTGATTGTGGTACTTGAGTTGTTTTACAAGTTTTGATATGGTTTTTGAGAACTTGAGTTGTTTTACAAGTTGATATGAAATGATAGGTTTTTGAACTTTGATTGTAGATGAGCAAATTTGTTTCATGTTTTTGATGTAAGTTTTATTTTGATATCTTTTTGTTGATGTGGAATCTGATATTGGATATGTTTTATTTGTTGACAGAAGCGATTGGGCATTGTGCAGTCAAGGGAGAGATTCCCGAGACCATGGAGATTGATACCACATCTGTCACAGGCAGACCTGGACATTATTGAGCGATGCGGATTGACCTCACTTCTGGATATGCCTCGGTTCACTGTGAACCGAGGACTGTTGACAACATTGGCAAAGAGGTGGCACAGTGACACAAACACCTTTCATTTTGCCATAGGAGAGATGACAGTGACACCAGAGGACTGTTATCGCATCCTGCGCATTCCTGTGGTCGGAGCTATATTGCCCTATGAGTAGACGGAGGAGGGTGGCACAGAGGCACTGCGCCGGATTTTTCATGATGAGAGTGTCTGCGGTTATGAGATCCCGTGGCAGGAGTTCCTGGATCTGGATTATGCACCGCTGCCATTTGTATTGGCAGGATTTATTGGAGGATTCCTTTGTCCTGATCGCAGGTCAAAGGGATTTTCAGTGGGATGGGGGCTGGTTCTGGAGCAGATGGTTACTCAGGGACGGAGATTTGCATGGGGGTCAGCGATGTTGGCCCACCTTTACATGAGTTTGCATGAGGTAGTATACCTCGGATATAGCAGTTTATCAGCAGGGGTGACCCTCTTACAGGTATGGTGTTGGGAGCACATTCCAGCAGCTAGGCCACTGGCAAACAGAGATAGGCCCGTAGGGGCGGCTTATGCCTATGGTTATAGAGGCCTAGTTGTCCAGCGTAAGCTAGGCAAACTAGAGCACTGGAGGAGGGTATTTGACGATATAGATACGGTCACCTAGAGACCGTATACAGACTGTGAGGTGTGGGCAGAGGATGGGATGGAGATGCCTTTCGTTTTCATGACGAGGTATCTGATCGGGACGACTCCATTCGTTATAGAGCGATTTTTGGTTACCCGAGTTTTGAGGCAGTTCGGGAGACAACAGGGGATTCCGCAGGGGGCGTGCTTATATGCACGGCGGTAGCAGGATGTGGCCGATTGGGGGCCGACCATTGACAGTGCCGTTGCTATTAAGGAGTTTACCGGTTTGGCTGGACAGATCTGGGACTATGCCCCAGAGATACAGGATGCTGGCATGACGGACGAGTTTGCTCGTTTATTTGCTGCTCGGGCTGTTGCGAGGATCTCAGATCCAGAGGAGATGAGACCGGCTTTTGATTCGGATGGAGAGGAGGGAGACGGGGGAGATGAGGGGGATGATGGGGATGATGGGGATGATGGTGGAGATAGAGGGAGGAGGAGCGGGAGAGGTGTGCAGAGGGCAGTACGGCAGGGCCGGATTGAGAGGGGGAGGGGAGGATTGGCCATTGGAGCTGGGAGAGAGGGGAGAGTTACAGAGGTACTAGCGGCAGTGGGAGGAGAGGAGGAGGTGGGGAGACCAGTACAGAGGAGGAGGATAGATATACTCCCACCTCCTGCACCCAGGACAGGCCGAGTGGGGGGAGTGGCGCCAGCACAGGTACCACTACGGGTTCGAGTGCTGGGTCACGTAGAGGACGCTCAGATCTAGACTCTTCAGATCACTGTGCAGCAGCTGCAGGCACAGATTTTGACTTATCAGAGGCAGATTTCTCAGTTGACCAATGAGAGAGATACCGAGATGGAGTGGCGGGGTCGAGCAGAGGAGGCCTTGGCGACCGTACAGAGAGCAACGGCGGGTGGTCCCTTGAGAGACACCGTGAGAGAGCTGACACGGAGTGTTCAGGAGGCTGCATATTACAGACGTCACTATGAGGAGGCGGTTCCTAGAGAGCGGCGTGTTGAGAGCTTTGCACAGTCGAGATCGAGTCGATCTCGAACTGCTGGGACACGATCGGAGAGCCGTGGAGTGACAGGGCCAGCGGGACAGGACCCTCCTGCCGATCTGGGTGCGAGTGTTTCAGGAGCCAGACAGGATCCTCCTGGAGATCCAGGAGCAGGTGCATCAGGAGCTAGACCATCTCCATCAGGGGATAGTCATACTTGAGAGACATGGTCTCTATTGTATTTTGAGCATTGTATTCTTTGTACTGGACACAGTTTTGACACATTTGTAGATTTTGATCATTTTTTGAGAGATATATATATATATATAGAGCACCATTTTTGACTGATGTGATGTGTTTATGGATGCATGTTTTATGTGTGCTACAGGATGTATGTTTTTATGTAATGTTGATATATATGATGTAATGTGTGATGCAGGGTGTATGTTTTTATATGCTGTGAGATGTATCTTGAAAATGAGATGTATGATTTTAATATGCTGCTACATGTAAGATAAGAATGTTTGTGAAAGGATGTAATAATGATGCAAAATGATATGTAAAAATGATGTAAGAATGATATGCAACTAATCGTAAAATGTTATGCAACTAATTGTAAAATGATATGCAACTAATTGTTTTTGGATCATCTCTCATTCTGTATTTGCCATCCGATATAACCATTTAGTTGCTTTCTTTGTAAATATCATCATGGAGCTTTTCTTGATTTTTGGATATGTTGAAAATTTATACAAGCATAATGGTATAATTGAACCATAATGACCTGAGTAAAATTTACATGATTTTTATTTTTGCAAGATAGCACAAGCGTCAAGGTATAATTGAACCAGGACGACCTGAGTGCATATTGCGTAAACATACAAGATTAGATCATTTATATGCGTGAAATGGAATCAGGCCTTCAATGATATGGATCACGTCTCGAGGCAAATATCCACACAGTACAAGTGATCGCCTCCCAGACAGAAGACTAAGAAAATGTTGGAAGTTCCTCATGATCTCTGGCTTTGAAGCTTTTGATGAGATAAGGAGAAGATTCCAATTTATTTAAAAAGTTCAACATGCAAAATAATCAAGACTTTAATGCGATAATGCAACATTTTAGTACTGTTCGTGTTTTGGTTGTTTGTGATGAAGTGTGTTTATTGGATGTCCTGTGTCTGAGGTTTTACAATAGTTGGAATGTCTTTGAATGTTTGCAAGTTTTTGAACAGTTTAATGCCCCTAGATGAGTGTTCGTCTGGATATGATTATGTACAGTGATTTCCAAGCCATGGTGAAATGCGATAAGAGAATAGATACAGATGGATAACTCAGGATAGTGACTACGCTAAGTATGTCCTGGATGGATAGATGCTAAGTGTCGGGCAATGGACGATAGTGTTTTGATGAATAAACTGACATGGATATAGATAAAGGAGCCGGCCTTTCACAAGGGCGCCTGTTTACCAGGTTTTCACCATTTGTTTTTATTGTACTTTGTATTTTGACTTTTTCTGGATTTTTTATTTTTTTGTTTGTTTTTGGCGTTTTCCGTGCACTAGGCTACCTTAAATATAGTACTTCTTTAGATGAATGATGTTAGTTGGATCATCAAGCACATCTCCTTCAGAATTTGTTAGCTGATAGGCACCTGATCCATAGACTGAAATGATGACATAGGGACCCAACCAGTTAGGTTCAAATTTCCCTTTCTTTTCTCTATCTTCCTGGTTTCTTGGATTTTCTTTTAAGACTAGATCACCAACCTTGAAGTTACGAGGAATGACCTTATGATTGTAGCTCCTGCACATGCATTGCTGATATGCTTTGAGATGAGTATAAGCATGTTGGTGTCTTTCATCTAATAGTTCCAATTCTTGCAGTCGGTTGACTCGATACTCTTCATCTGGAATCAAACCTTTCAAAGAGACTCTAAGAGATGGAATTTCTACCTCCAATGGTAAAATAGCCTCTGATCCATATACTAAGGAATATGGTGTTGCCCCTGTAGGTGTGCAGATGCTAGTTCTATAGGCCCAAAGAGCTAGATTGAGTTGTACATGCCAATCTTTGCCTGCATCATTCACCGTTTTCTTGAGGATTTTTAGGATCGTTTTGTTAGATGCTTCTGCCTGACCATTTCCTTGTGGATAGTATGGTGTAGAAAATCGATGCTGGATTTTGAATTTTTCACATAGTTCCTGCACATCTTGGTTTTTGAAAGGTCGTCCATTATCTGTGATGATTGAACTTGGAATACCATATCTGCAAATCAGATAATTTAGGATAAAAGAGACAATTTGTTTCCCAGTCACTGTGGTCATGGGAACTGCTTCGATCCATTTGGTAAAGTATTCTGTTGCGGTTATGATGAACTTGTGTCCATTTGAAGATGAAGGATGTATTTTGCCTACCAGATCCAATCCCCACTGACAAAAGGGCCAGGATGTGGTAAATGGTTGCAGTTCCTATGCTGGTGCATGTATCAGATTGCCATGGATTTGGCATTTAGGACATTTCTTGGCAAAATGATATGAGTCTTTCTCCATTATAGGCCAGTAGTATCCCATTCCTAGAAGCTTTTTAGCAAGAGTAGTGCCACTCGAATGTGTGCCACAAATACCTTCGTGAAGCTCGTGTAAAGCTGAATCAGAATCATTACGATCAAGACAACGAAGAAGAGTACCATCTAGACCTCGATGATATAAGGTATCAACGGTAAGGGTGTAACGGGCAGCTTGTCGGATAAAGTTACGTTTTTGGTTACGGGATTGGTCAATGGGTAAGATATTATGCTTGAGGTAGTCGTATATTGGTCCATATAACGGAGAATCTGAACCGGTTAAGGCATATATAACATGGGATTCAGAGTGGTCATAGGCAGGGGAGAACAGTTGCTCTACCAGGAACTCATAACGACTCTATTGTTCTGAAATTTGTAATAATGAAGCGATCGTAGCCATTGCATCGGCTGCTTTGTTATTTAACCTTGGTATTTGTTCAAAGGTGATGTGCACAAAATACTGCTTGAAGTCATCCACCATCCGTTTGTAGGGTAGTAGCTTATCATCCTTTGTCTGATAGTTGTTGTTGATCTGATTGATGACCAATTGTGAGTCTCCATAGACTTTTCATTCTATGATTTTCCATTCGACAGCCATTTTGATGCCTATGACCAATGCTTCATATTCAGCCATATTATTTGTACATGGAAACATAAGCCTGTATGATCTCGGCATAGTGTGTCCTTCAGGGGTGATGAATAGAATGCCAGCCCCTGAACCATGTTGTGTATAGGATCCATCAAAGTATAGGGTCCATTGTTTGGAGGAGAGAGCAAAACCGTCCCTATCTGGAAAGTCAATGTCCATGGTTTGTTTTCCTGGTAGCGGTGCTTCAGCCAGCTGATCTGCAATTGCTTGTCCTTTGATGACTCATCTTTCTGTGTAGTGGATGTCAAATTCACTGAGAATCATAACCCATTTAGCCAATCGGCCTGTGAGAGCTGCCTTGCTGAGTAGATACTTGAGAGGATCAATTTTGGCTACTAGCTTGATAGTGTGTGCTAGCATATAATGTCGGAACTTTTGAGATGTAAAAACAACTGTTAGGCAAGCCTTTTCAATGAATGTATAATTGAGCTCATAGCCATTCAATGTTCTACTAATGTAATATATGGCACGTTCCTTTCCTTGTTGATCTTCTTGTGCCAATAATGCCCCCAGTGAAACATCTGTCATTGATATATACAATATAAGAGGCTTTCCTGCAATTGGTGGTACTAGGACTGGTGGATTCATCAGGTACTGTTTAATTTGGTAAAAAGATTCTGCACATTTAGTCTCCCATTTGAATGGCACATTTTTGTGTAGCAAGTGGTTAAATGGCAGACTTTTATCTACTAGTTGAGCGATGAATCGCCTGATTGATTGAAGTCGCCCTTGGAGAGATCGAAGTTGACTGATATTCTTTGGTGGTGGCATATCCATGATGGCTTGTACCTTTGCTGGATCAACTTCAATACCTTTAGCTGAGACGATGTAACCTAGTAACTTGCCTGATGTAACCCCGAAGACACACTTCTTAGGGTTGAGTCGGACTTTGAATTTCTGCAATCGATCAATCATCTTTGTTAGGATGCCAAGATGTTCAGCTCTGGTGAAAGATTTTTCTAGTAAATCATCCACATAGTCTTCCATGAATGTGTGCATCATATCATGAAATATTGTTGTCATTGCTCTTTGATAAGTGGCTCCGGCATTGTTTAAGCCAAAAGGCATAACATTCCAACAGTAAGTTCCCCAAGGACAGGTGAATGCTGTTTTGTCTTGATCTTCAGGAGCTATTTTGATTTGATTATAGCCTGAGAAACCGTCCATTAATGAGAGCATTGCATGGCCTTCTGTGAGATCTACAATTATATCAATACTTGGCAGAGGAAAGTCATCCTTTGGGAAAGCTTTATTGACATCTCTGAAGTCGGTGCATATTCTGATACTACCATCTGGTTTTGAGACTGGAACAATGTTAGAAATCCATTCTGCATAGTCAATAGGTCGGATGAATCCGACATCTAATAATTTATTTAATTCCGTTTTGACCATGAGTGCTATCTGTGGATTCATCTTTCATAGTTTCTGCTTGACTGGCTTGACCCCCGCAGAGATGGACAAGTGATGCATGATTAGGTGTGGATCCACTCTAGGCATATCAGCATATGACCAGGCAAAGTTAATTTGCTGTCCTTTAAAGAAGATGATGAATGCCGATCTTTCCTCCTCTGTCAGAGATTCTGCAAGGTGAATGTTTCTGGCTGCTTCAGTGGTACCAATGTTGATTGATTGAGTGGTCTCAATCAATATGGGTGATCGTTCATGAAAATGTTCAGAAAGAGTGTCAAGTCTCCCATCGTTAGGTGCCTGAAAAAGGTTTTCACCCTCAGATGCGTCCTTTATTTTTACTTTTTTGGGATCCATTGCTGCCATTGACTAGCTTTCAGCATTAGATTCATTATTTGATTCATTTTTGCGACTGAGAGACTTGGCACTCCCTGAAGAACAAACGTCGTTATGCGGTTCACTGGCCTGTTTTGGGATTTACGGTACATAGGTAGTGGATAATAGATTCATCATCTAGAAAAATTGGGATATCATGAGTCTCAGGTTCAGTCCAGTCGATGAGATCAGGGAAGACAACTGGTAAGGAATCATTGGGCGGGTCAAGTTCAGCTACTGTAAGTGTTAGAATAGAGTTATCATCATGATGGGTCTTGTTTTTAAAGAAATTTAGGGTTTTATCAAGGTCTTCGATGGTATCATCTTCTACATAGACTTGTTCGTAATATTTCTGTTCACTTTCCTGAACATCATAGATATGTTGTGGTCCAAATTCGAGAGGTCTATCTTCTGCGTTATGTTCTTCTTGAGAAACGGATATGAAATCAGTATCATCGGGGATATTTGTAGTAGTATCAGAGCAGGTACCCCATTCATATTCATTTGAATCTGTCTCATAGGCATCATCCCAAATTCTATCTGTGTTGTAGACAGGTATGTTGTATGGCGAAAATAAATCCTTGATGATAGATACTATTTTGACATTTTGTGTTGATTCTGTATCTGATCCATCTTCTACATTCTGGATTTGTTCATAGATTGTGCTTCCTCGAGGAGGAATGATGGGTGCTTGTGATGATAGGATTGGTTCTTGAGCCACTGGTGTGTGAATATGAGCCACTGCTGCAGATATGGCCTTCTTATGATTCAAAAGCTTTTCCTGATGTATCTTCTGATCTTGATGTTCTCTTGACTTACGGATTGTTTCTGCTGATTTAAAGAGAGCTTCCTGCCATGATTCTTCTTTGTATTTCTTCTTTTCTTTCCATTGAGGTTTTGCATTTGTATGTGGTGGCCTTTTTAATAGGAAAGTGAATTTAGAACCTAATCCTGCTTTATTTCTACTAGGTTGTGAAGGAAGATCTATAGGTTCAGTGACTCCTTGGCATTTCCCAATAGGTCCTTTACTGCCATATCCCATTTGTTTCATGATCAAGTAGCCTTTTCCATACAGGTGTGTTGGTAGAACAATGTCTAGAGCGGCCGCTCTATTAGCTTCTTCTTCATCTTTGTATAGCCAGTTAAGAACATCTTTATCTTCTGATTCATGTGCTAGAGTCCCCAATTGGATGAAGGTACCATCAAATTTAGTTATGGGCTGAGTTGCCAGATGTGTTGATAGAGTAGGTAAACCATGCGATCTAGGTGATGTTGGCAATCTGGTCAAACACAAAGGCTCCATAGAGTATTCGCCCATGCCTTGGTCTTTGATTTGCATTTTCTGTTTGAAATCTCCCCATAAGGAGTTGGATTTTATGGTTGGTGGATCAGATGTTGGAGACCGCTGCTTTTCTCTGTTATAAGGAACCAAACTGTCTTGGGCTGCCCCCATTGCATTGCAATGTTGAAATGGATTGTGATCAGCTGATATGGAGATTTCCTGTCCATCATAAGGAAATTTGACACACTGGTGGTATGTAGAAGGTACTGCTTGCATTTCATGTATCCAGGGTCGGCCTAATAAGATATTATAGGTGAGATCAATATCTAAAACTTGACATATAGTATCTTTTTGCACTAGTCCTACCTGAATAGGCAATATCACTGTTCCTTTAGAGGACCTTTCCTCATCATCATATGCTTTTATGGTAATCTTTTTACAAGGATCAATAGATTCTTCTGAGAAACCTAGTGCACGGATAAGCTTTAAAGTACATATATTAAGTCCGGCTCCTCCATCTATTAAGACTCTTTTGACACGGTGTTTGCAAACAATGACTTCAATATGTAGAGGAGTATTATGCGGATGACTCAATGAAGTATTATCATGCTCTGAGAAGGTGAGGTTATGAGACTCTGTCATGTGGGCCACCATAGCTTGAAATCTGTCTGTATCCAGATTTTGAGGTACATTTGTTTCTAAGAGTGCTTGCTCCAATATGTCTTTGTGTCTTGGAGATAGTTTCAACAATTCCAGGATAGATATCTGAGTCGGAGTCTTGCGCAGTTGATTAACTAAGTCGTATTGGATCTTTGGTGTGGTAGTTGGAGGTGCAGTATGTCCCTTCAAGACATATTTCTGAGTTCGGGTTGTTACATTGACAGATTCATGATCACGTTTATCTCGAATGGTTATAACATTGACTTGATGGTCTTCAGCTGATATGTGATTGATTGTGTTGTTGTAGATGTGATTAATACGAGCTCCGCGGGTATCATTTGAAGTGGATGCTCCATCTTTGTTATAATTTGGAAGAGGATCTTTGAAGGCTTTGTGATCATTATTTGTTTTGAGACCATCCACCATTAAGTCACCTCGATCAATCATGTCTTGGATTATGTATTTCAATCTCATGCACTCGTTTGTTCTATGACCTTTGTTTCGATGAAAATCACAATAGTGTGAATCATTCCACCAAGGTGGTTTGATTGGGGGTTCATAATTGTTGATTGGAGGTAAAGAAGGAACCTTGTTTGCTAACAGCTCTCTGAATGCGGACTCTAATGATTGGCCCAATGGTGTGAAGATACGCTTATGGAAATTGTTGGTGTTGTTGCGTGAATTGTTGTTAGGCCTTGGATTTAGGTTTTTGTTTTGATTATTGTTGGCATTGTTGGTATTGAGTTGTCCTTGAGCATTGTTTGGTGCATATGTGTTAGTACTGAGAGTAGTATTTTTAGGATTTTTTGTATTTTGAGTATTTCCTGATAAGGCAAGCACTGGCTGTTTAGATTTAGGATCATATGATTCATTGTTGCCTTCGTTTTTGTTTCGAGTCCAAAATCGAGTTTTGTCTAGATTGGTATTGTTTTGGTTATTGTAGTTTGATGAGTTCGTTCCTTCTTTGTAGAACTTGAGTGTTCCCTTTTTGACACAAGCTTCCTCTACTTGGATGCCATTTTCGATTAATTTGTCAAAAGATGGTATGCATTGAAGTTTGAGTCTTTAACTCATTTCCCCATTCAAGTTATCAATGAAGATTTCCATTTTCTCTTTTTCAGGAATATCTCGAGGATATCTTGATACCATGCGTCGCCAACGTTGAAGGAATAACATAAATGTTTCATTGTTCTTTTGTTTGGTGTTGTAGATATCTAACATGGTTATGGCATGTTGGATGTTGTAAGAATAATGGGTGATGAACTTGTTAACCAATTCGTCAAATGATCTAACAGGTGGTGTAATCTTGGATAACCATTCCATTGTTTGTCCTCCCAGGCTTCTTGGGAATAACCTCATCAGATACGTGTCATTATGAGCAAATTCAAGACTCATAGTACAAAATTCTCGAACATGATCTCGAGGATCACCTTTCCCATCATATTTATCAAATTTGGGAATATCTGAGTTTGGAGGAAAAGGTATCATGTTTAAGCTTCTGTCAAATGGATAAGGACAGATTTCGTTTATAGAGTACTGCACTGTTGTCCCTTGTTGCATATCGTGTATTTGTCTTTGCAACATTTGCATCTGTTGAGTAAGAGCAACCAAGGGCGCATTATCTTGCCGAGGGAAGAGTTCTTCCCTCGTATTTGTTCTCAACTGAAAAGGTGCAGTAAATGGTATGTGTTGTTCTGGGGTTTCAAATACAGGTACTCGCATTTCTGGTATATGTTGTTCTGGAATATGTTGTTCAGGTATGCGAGTCTCTTCTTCCCTTTGTTGTTCTTGATATGTGTATTGTTGAGATCCTGTTTGAAAGACGTTTGCGTCGAAATCTTCAGGAAGTTTGACACCTTTGCTTGTAAGCATGAGTAGATATTTTTCTTTATCATTTTCCATGAGTTTTTCAATGAGTTTTTGGAATGAAGGATTTTCTTGGCATTCCTAAAGAATTGCGTCAGTAATTTCAGGATCTTCTGAGGATGGAACTTCAAAAGGATTTGATAATCTGCGATTCATACTTGATTCCGCGGGTGTCTCGCTTTGTTTGTTTTGTTGAGAGCGAGTGACAAGCATTTCAATAGAAACTTTCAGTGATGAAAGGAACAAAGTCCTCGTTGGTGTTTTGCTCTGGCGTTGGTGGTTCTGATCTAGATGTGTTATATGTGATGCACTCGTCGGGCAGGAATGCTGGATTGATCTTTCCTCCGCGGTTTATCTTTTGATTAAAAGAAGACTTTTGACAGTATCCTCTTGTTTTCAGGGGTTCTTTGTCAGATTTGCTGGATTTGTTTTGGATATAACGTTTGACGTGATGAAGAAATACCCGATGGGATTTGAAGAGTTGACGATTGATGTATAAAAATTTATTTCTCTTGATGAATTTGGAAAAGCTCGGTTGCTGTTTCTTCAACGTGATGTTGCGATAGAGGTTCTTTCTTCTCAGAATGACGTGATTAGTCATGCATGAGTGATCAATGATTTCCTTTGATTTGTTTTGGATTTAGTTGATTCTTGTTTTGAAAATTTCAAATCTTACTTTATCAGGATGAAGGTTTAGCTGCCTCTTCACGATAAAGCGTGTCAAATGATATGGATAAGAGTTTCCCACTCTGGAAACTGGATTTGACAATTTGGAAAATTTCTAGACAAGTGTTTTTGAGATAAGATCCGTAAGATATTTACAGGATTGAATTGACACTAATGATGAAAAGTTTCCGGATTATGATAGGAAAGACGTCCTCTAATGCTCGATTCGTTTTCAGATTTGGACAACCTTGTTTAACACAAATTTGACTTGAGAAATAGTTTTATGGCTTGTTTTTGTCACTTGGGTTTGATAAAAGTCGTGTTTTGATGAAAAATTATGTTTGAAATATTTTTGAGATTTTCAAAATTTTTGGTTTTTCCAACTCTCTGTTTTTCTCCTTTTTCTCACGCGCTAAAACAGGTGTTCAATGCGCTAGTAAATTTTCTCAATGCGCTAAAACTATTTACCCACGCGCTACTCTGTCCCTGGTTACGCGCTAAAATATTGATTCTGGAAAATTTTCTTTTGTTGACTGTGAAATATGCACGCGCTAGACTGTATTTTTCATGCACTGACTGGTTTGGCTAATGCGCTAAAACAGGAATTCGACGCGCTAAGCTATTTGTTCCACGCGCTAAAACAGGCTGTTTTGAAATTTGCTGTGAAGTTTTTCTGGAGAATCACGCGCTACACTGTGACTTTCACGCGCTATATGTTTCTGTTAATGCGCTAAAAGATTCCTAACACGCGCTAGAATATGTTTTGTACGCGCTAAAAGATTGGTTTCTGTTTTTCTTTTCAGTTGAAACGCTACTGTTTTTGTGGTACGCGCTATTTTGTTCTGCAGATGCGCTAAAATAACTGTTTTACGCGCTAATATGTTGTTCCTACGCGCTAAACTGCCCTGATTTTTCCTTTTGGTGTCTTTGTGATGTTTTTGACTTTTGTTGAGAGAATTTTTAAGTAGGATGGATGATTTTCTGAAATACAAAATGTAAGCACGGCACACAAAGTACAATCATTTCACTTAATCTAACATAAAGTGTATGTTCTGTCGAGGATGTGTTCAAATCCCCAATGTTTTAACAGGTTGGATACAAGATAAACACTTCAGAAAGACTCTTTATTCAAGGGTCATAAGCAACATCATAGCTCACTAGTCTCGATACTCCGTCAGCTCAAACAGCCGTGTCACCCCCTAGAGGGCGCCCGTTTTTTTTGCCTTTTGCCAGAAGTTAACCCAAAGTGAATTGCTTCACAGTTGAGTAGTTATCTTGGGAGATATATGGTGAGTAATCTTGTGGGCAGATTCTTCCCCACCCTTGCACTATGATGTTACAAATGTTTGGATACTGACTCAGCTCAAAGTTTCTAATGCTAAGGTTTTTAATCAGGCTTCCCGTTCGGCCGTCAGTGATAAACTCCCTTAGGAGGCTTCCCAACCTTTAGAACAAAGGCTTTACGTATCTCAAGGATACTGGGGGAAGGCTAATCACTGCGCGCAACCGTTGAAAAGGACTTTCGTCACTTTCCACATTTGAATATAGTGGGTTGGAATTCTTGGCGTCAAAGCCGTTCCCCACTTAGGTCGTTCCCTTCACACCGGCCATAAACGACTTTAAGAGTTGAGTGCAACTCCTCGGGAAGGCAGGTCTGCTAAAAGATTTATTGCTTGAATTAAAGAAAGCTTTAAGAGTGGTTTAGCTTTTTGGTCACCCAGTTAAGGGGAGAGCATATACCTTCCACTTTCGATACACAGCAAATAAGTTTGTTCGTTTTAACTTCCAAGACAATAATTTGCTAACTTCTAATTGGAGATGTTGCTCCAACAAGCATGGTGTTCTTTTTAACCCTTTATAGCAATAATTATCTAATCTATGGAAAACAGATCGTCAACAAAGCAAATTTCGATTTTCGAGGTCAACAAAAGGAAAAACGTTTTGCTTGTAAAAACAAATCTCCTCGCTTTTCCTGCAAGAAACTTGTTAAAAATCCTGCAAAAAGAAATTGGTTAGTTTGTTTCGGGGGACTTCCACAAGTCTAAAATTTTATTTTTTATTCGGTTACAAAATCTTTTTGTTGGTTTTGTTTGCGATGCGCTATAGAAAAAACTGTATGCACTACAATACTCGGTAAATGCGCTACTGTTCCGTTTCCGTGCGCTATTCTGTTTCCCGGATGCGCTACTCTGTGGTTCAGATGCGCTAATTTATGGTTTGGTTTTCCCGCGGTTTGTTATTCGGGAAATTTTGAATTTCAATGCGCTAACTGTCTGTTGAAATGCGCTGGAAGATGGAGTCTAAGCGCTAATATTTTGGGCCGATGCGCTAATCTATCAGGTAGACGCGCTGATCTATGGTTTGGTTTTTCCGCGGTCTGTTGTCGGGAAATTTTGAATTTCAATGCGCTAACTGTCTGTTGACACGTGCTGGAATATGGAGGTGAAGCGCTAAAACTTTGGGTCCATGTGCTAATCTGTCAGGTAGACGCACTGATTTGTGTTTCGCCGGCGTCGACACCTACAGGAAAATTTGTCAATAGTGTTATGCGCTAAGGAACAGTTTGAAAGCGCTAAGACAGAAAGCCCATGCGCTAAACAGTAGGCTAGAAGCACTAAACTATTAGGTGGATGTGCTAAAATGTTTCTTAGACGCGCCAATTCTAGTTTCCCGCGTACCTGGAAAAGTATTCAAATTCAAAAAATGATAGGTTATTGGGGTCCGTGCCCCACGGTGGGCGCCAGAAATGTATGTGGGAAAAGTGGGTGAATAAAACTTAAAATGTGAAAATTACGAGAAATACAAATCCACACACACACACAGGACTTCTTGATGCAAGCTATGGAGTAACGATGCGTTACTCAGCTTCCCAAGGAGGGTCCCATGGTTCTCTATCTCACAATGTCCCTCAAACCAATGTTTTGCTCTCAGATTACTGAGTAAAATGGTTTAGGGATGGCAAATATGAGAACGAGAGAGATTTTAACTGTTTTTAATATGAGATGTGTTATAAGCTAGATGAGATGCTAGAAATGCAACAAACTAAATGATAAGATGATGAGGTTAGTATGAAGATTATCCTAGCATACTATATTTACTCTATGATTGAGCTAAAATGGTAAAGAACTTATTCTAAACATGCATATTAGTCTAATTTATGATCTAAGAGAGGATAAATGATGAGCATATAGATGATATGAAAGCTTGAAAGAATTTGAGCATAAGTATGATGCTTCAAATTTGAAAGATGATTGTTAAAAATGGAGGAATGAGAGCTCTATTTATAGCACAAACAGGGCAATGGATGGTCAGGATTGAAAGGTTCAATCAAGGGCCAAGTTTGAAAGTTGGGGATCCATGTGTACAATTTGCATCAATGAAATGATGACAAGTGTCCACATAAGATTGGGTTGAAAGAAGAGGTTGGAGGCATTAAAGGCCTGAGAAGACCTCATGGTTATCTAAAGGCTAAGGGTCAAGTCTAAGTTAGGTTTACCCAATGAATTAGGATCTAATCCAAGGATAAACCTTTGTGCAAATGATTAAGAGATAATCATGGTCAAAGCATTAATGACCTGATGAGACCCTTGGGTTGGATAGAGGTTGAGTCAAAAAAAATGTTTTAACCATGTGGGAGGGTTTGAAATAACCATTAATAGTTATTGGAGACTTTGGGGATTAAGTGGTTGAAAGTTGGAAGCCTTCAATGGTTTTCAAAGACTTTGGGGGTTTTGGTGGTTGAAGGTTGAAAACCTTCAATGGTTATCCAAGACTTTGGGCCATTTGAGAAGTGACCTCCCTTTGCTTAGGGATGTGACAAAGTTTAGAGGAGGGTTAGGTTAATTAGAATCGATTAGAATATTCTAGAAGGGATTAGGAAGGGGTTTGAGATTTTGCAAGTGGATGGGGGGATAATAGGATTTAATTGAATTAATTGATTTTCATTCAATTTGGTTGTAATTAAATAAATTTGATTTATTCAATTTAGGATAACTATTTAATTAAATTTGAATTTAATTAAAAGTGGCTAGGGGGATTTAATTGAATAAAATGATTTATTCATTAAATGGGTAGTGAATTTTATTTAGATAAATCGAGCAATTTACTTAATAAAATAGAAGAATGTGAATAATTTAATTAAACTGGATTTAATTAAATAGAAAAATGAACATAAAATATTCATTTAGGAATGTGGTCATTTTTATACGTCTACAATAATGAATACTTCTAACTTTTATTCTCATTATTTTATAGAAAGGTGTAATTATTGTTAATGTCGGTGTTTTATTTGAGCAATTAAAGTAGTCGTTTTGAGGTTTTGAATTAAATACCTTTTGTTAATTGGAATTATTTAGGAACCTTTCTGTATATTGGTTAATTGAAATTATTTAGGAACTTTTTTTGTATATTGATTAATTGGAATTAGTTAGGAACTTTTGTTATATTGGTTAATTAGAATTATTTAGGAACATTTTGGAAGTATTTAGGAACCATATTCATATTGGTTAATTAAAAGTGGACTGATTGGGATTATTTGAGAGTCATATTCATATTAGTTAATTAGCATGAAATTTGTCTCTCTCCTAACTTTTTTTATCAAACATAGGTAATGGGGTTATCAAGATCAATCCACCTTCAAGCAAGTGGGAACTAAATTGGTTGTTAGCCTTCTTGGAAGCAATTCGGTATCTTTCATGTATTAAGTTCTTATTTAATGTATAATAGTTAGTAATTCAAACTATTTTGTAAGTTATTTCTTACGATAATCCTATCTTTCAAGAAATTGGATCTTTCATGTATTCAGGGATGGGGTGTAGGATTTTGTAAGTTGATGGATTACGAAGTCTCCTAATTGAAAGATAAGAGAATTAAAGGAAAAAGTAATTCAATGCATACTTGGAAGGAATCTCGTATGGTTTCACTTGACTTCTCGAGGCTTTAGGTTGAGTTCCGAGGCGGAATTCAAGCTTGCATTATGTTATTTCATTTCCTCCTAAGGATGGCAACCTCAGTGCACCCCTATTAGAGGAGTGTAGTTATTAGTGAGAGACTCAAGACCCGGATGGTCCGGATGAGTCTAAGTCTCTGGCCAGAGCACCGCCTATCCCAAGCTGGATAGATTGCTTACCTCGTTTGGGTAGATGCCTACCCCTATTGGATAGATGAAACCTCTTGTCCTGTATGAACAGATGCCTAACCTGTATGGTTAGATTCTCATCCCGGATGGATGAATGCCTAATCCAAATGGGTAGATGCCGAGCATATGGGATTGAATCAAACACAAATGATTTTTGAAAAAATGAAAAAAAAAGGGTCAAAGTTTCTATTGATAATGGTCTTATGGACCCAAATTGAATATTTGAAAGATCGAACCTTCTCTACATAACTGCATAACCAAATGAAACTTGTAGATTAGATATATACTTACCAATTTAATATGGGTAAATACATCTGATAGGATTTTTTTTCTTTCAAATTCCACTTGAAAACGAGGCAGTTTATGTAATGTTGGACAGCAAACAAATCGTTGTTAATGCGTCCTCTTCAGTACACTTACAACATTTCTCAGACCTTTCGAAAAGCTGGGCAAATGGCAAAATTTGTTCGGCTTCCGACTACGAGAATTCTGCCAGACCTTCACAGGCTATAAATAATTTATATTCTTTCTCTGGCCATTTTCATGGGCCTATACTTTGGTCCATAACAAAGCTTGAAAGCTCGAGGTGCTAGGTTTCAGGTTGATAGGAGTCACAATCGTCAGCATGACAGGAGACCTACGTTTTGGTTGGCCTAGGCTTTGCAAATGCCTCCTATTTTGGATCCTAATCATGCTTTTACTTATCCTGATCATATGCTTATCCCTCCATCACCACAACCCACGATTCTCTATAAAAGAGGCCGTTATCCGCCAGTGGAACGTTACAGGTGATGATATGCTCACCTCTGCCTTACAATTCACCGCCTACACCACTTACTTCGGCCAGCAGATCACCCACTACACCCCTTTAATACCATTTTACCAGGACTACAATTATGTCAATGTTGTGTCTCCTCTTTGCTATGGAAACGTCGTTCGTTTGGATTCGTTTGTTGCAGATCATTTGAGAGCCGAGCAGCAGAATGGGATTCTGTCTTTGAATCTGAGGATCAGGAGAAAGATCCGATGGAAGGTGGGGACGTGGACTTCTGGACATTACCATATGAATGTTAATTGTTTTGCTATTTTGAGGTTTAACAGCTGCTGTAGATCCATTTCTTCTGCATGCGGGCACCACGAGTGATGTGGACGTCTGAGTTTTCATACCGAGTTCAAACATTAGAGAACATGAGTAGTTTAGGTTTGGTTTGTTCTAAAGATGTTTAGTTTTATATGATAGAAGCGTTTAATAGTTAGATGATCAATGTGTTTTGTTTTTCTTTTAATGATGAATTTAGATTTGATTTTAAATCCATTTATTTGTAGTAAATGACCACATTATTATGATTATTCTATATAGGTAAGTTTTCTATTTGATTGTTATATTAGGTATATATTAAACATAGTTTATATAGACATTTTAATAGAATGCATTAAAATTATATTTATGTTTAGTTATTTTATATTTATATGAGAATTATATTTTAATTTTTAATGATAGTTAAGTTTAAATTTAATTTAATTTAAAAGATAAATGACACCAAAACGTTAGGTATATAATAAAAATATAAAAAAATTAATATATTTATGAATAAGTAAATATTTGATAAATCTTTTACGAGTTAAGAATCTAATGTTATCTGATATAACCTAAAATAAATTATAAATTATGTCAAATTATTTTTGTGGTATTTTTTTCTATTTTTTCTATGAGACAAGAATTCATTGTCCTATTTTCAATGATCCATTGTATTTCAATATAATAGTTTGTTATATTTTTATTATTTTGTTGACTATATCATAAAATGATGATAACTTTTTATGAAGGTATCAATCAGCCAAATAAAATAAGTGTTATAAATCAATGCTCTAATATATTCACGTAATCCATTTTCTATGTGTACCCTCATTATTCATTATCATTTTTATCATCACAATATGCATGAACATATCATGTAGTTGATGTGACGTATACTTTGATATTTCAAAATCGGTTGATTCCTGATCGATATATTTTTCTTATGGCGTTAAACCCATACCCAATAATCACGCGACTTTAATCTATTTCACATTTGCGAGGACCCTTCGACGGGATTGTACCGAGATGGTAAATTGAGGTGTTTGCAGAAATAATGGATAGTTGCGTTTTCTGTAACCTTTTTACCTCAATTCAATATAAAACAAGTAGCAAACTGTGTATTACGATAGTATCAAATGTCCATCAATGTCCAGCGCCCGCATATTTTACTAAACAATTTATGAAAAGCATATGTCAATATCTTCAACTATTCAAGTAATTAATTAATGAGAAACATATGTCACTAGTTGGTGGCCGGTCCACATCCTTAGTTATGTGGAACGTTTCCCCATCTAAAACGTGGGACAAGCCGGCCAGTGGGATTGGGGAACATCCTAAGCAGAACGTACGCACGTTGTTATGGGATCGAATAGTATGGAGAAAAAGGCTATAAGTAGGAAATGCCATACCTGAGCTTCCCCAACCTGGTTGTTTCTCTTTGAATGTTTTGGAGTGAGAAATGGCATCTGGTACGAAGATAATATGCTATCTTCTGTTGGGTTTTATATTTGCGTCGACCCTGCTTGACGTTGCGGTGACGGAAGAGCGAGTTAATGGAGATCGTTGTCGTGCAGGAGGGTGTTGTGGAGGAAGTGGAGGCGGTGGTGGTCCTCCAAGACGTGGTGGTGGATGCGGTGGTGATGATACCCCAGGACATGGTGGTAGTGTAGGACGTGGCCTTATGGATGGTCCTCCGGGACATGGTGGTGGGCGTGGTGGAGGTGGTCCTTCAGGACATGGTGGTGGTGTAGGACGCGGCCTTATGCATGATCTTCTAGGACATGGTGGTGAACGCGGTGGTGCTCCTCCAGGACATGGTGGTGGTGGTCCTCCAAAGCATGGTGGAGGTGAAGGACGTGGCCTTATGGATGGTCCTCTAGGACATGGTGGTGGATGCAGTGGTGGTGGTCCTCCAGGACATGGTGGTGTTGTAGGACGTGGCCTTATGGACGGTCCTTCAGGAAATGGTGATGAATGTGGTGGCGGTCCTCCAAAGCATGGTGGAGGTGAAGGACGTGGTCTTATGGATGGTCCTCCAAGACATGGTGGTGGACGCGGTGGTGGTGGTGGTCCAGGACATGGTGGTGTTGTAGGACGCGACCTTATGGATGGTCCTCCAGGACATGGTGGTGAACGCAGTGGTGGTCCTCCAGGACATGGTGGTGGTGGTCCTCCAAAGCATGGTGGAGGTGAAGGACGTGGCCTTATGGATGGTCCTCTAGGACATGGTGGTGGACGCGGAGGTGGTGGTCCTCCACGACATAATGGTGATGGCCCTCCGGGACATGGTGGAGGTGTAGGGTGTGGCCTTTTGGATGGTCCTCCAGGACGTGGTGGTGGTGGTCAAGGAGGTGGTTCTCCTGGCCATGGTAACTAAGGGGCTCTAATTGGGTAGACCGATGACATAAATAGTTTAGATATAGTATTAAGTAGGAATTATAAAATAAAGCTAACTTTGGTCACTTGTTGCTCAATTGCTTGGTAATGATCTACATATGTATGTGTCAGTTCATGTTTTACATAATGTTATGAGCATTTGTGTCACCTCTGATTTTACGTAATGCTAAGATGTTTGAGCAGAGTAGAGTAATTATTTTGGTTTTCTTAGTTTATGAATATTTACTTTGGTACTAATAACACAATCTAATTACAATTTCTATCTAAGATTTCATCATCTTTAATAAAAAAATTTAAGTTAACAACTAAATTGTAATCTCTTTAAATTAGTTGTTAGAAGTTAGAAAAACATACATTTGAATCATAATTTTATTTTAATTATTTAAATAATAGTTCAAGAGGATTTAAGGTTGTGCAAATAAAAATTAAAATGAAGTAACAAATCTATTAATCAAAACAACATTTTTAACTTCGTGAATCTTAAGATGGGAAGAAGCATAAAAGGTAGATATAACAAATAGTTGTTACTATGTTCATTATCAAACTAATAATCTTTGTAACAAATAAATTCTCTTCTTTTTTATCACAAAACTTTTGTATTCTCTAATGTTCAAGTTTGACCATTTTTGTCTTTAAACAATTGATGGATGAAAAAAACAAAATTCAAAATTTTCCTTTCCTCTATATGCATTATTATGTTTAATGAAACTTCATCTCTAATAGAAGCACTACTTTTGTAACCATGAATTTTGTAGGCAATTTAATTTGTTAACCATGAGCACTATAATATTAATAATAATTTTAGTGACAAGTTAATTTAATTGTTTAACTTAGTCAATCCTTACCAACCCTTTGATAGAAATTAAAGGCACTTTAGTAGGACAATAGATGGAAAACGTTAGGTTCCTACTATTTTTGTGGTTAATTTAGAGTAGATAAAAGTAGAGATGAGGGTAGAGGGAGGATGAAGAGGGATAGAAATAGATAGAGAGATAGACAGAGGTAGAGAGAGAGAGAGAGAAAAAGATTGAGAGATAGAGATAAGGAGATTAACCAATAGGGAGGAAGAGGTAGAAGGAGAGAGAGAGAGAGAGAGAGAGAGAGAGAGAGAGAGAGAGAGAGAGAGAGAGAGAAAGAGAGAGAGAGAGAGAGAGAGAGAGAGAGAGAGAGAGAGAGAGAGAGAGAGAGAGAGAGAGTGAGAGAGAGAGAGAGAGAGGTATATATGTTGTTTGCTTACATATTTCAACAATAGTGTGTGAAAGAAGCCAATTTAAACACATTGTTATAGGAACTACAATATTTTAATAAGTAGAATATAATTTTATATTAAATATATGAAAGGTGGTTAGATATTATGAGTTATGTATAATGTGTGAGAAGTTATGTTTTATATTGTACTGTATAAAAATGTGATAGAAGTTATATTTATGTTTAACTTTTTCTTCAAAAAATTAAATTTTTTTTTTAAAAATGTTTTATGGATATGGATAGGTGTATGTTGTTCTAGAATCAATGATGGCTAGATGATGTAGGGGTTGGTTGGAATATTTTTTCATTGTTAAAAGATTAGTTATTTTAATTTGATGAATATTTGAAACTCTAAATTGATAAAGAGAATGATGTAGATTTATCTTAAGCTCCATGAGTTTGATCTAAATTATCATGAACTTTATCTAATGCACAAAAATGATCTATGTTGTGTGACAATGATGTTAATATTGTTGATTTATGTGTATTTGAACACACTTATTTTCTATTGACTTATAGAAGTTGTGAAACAAAAATTTGAACATTTGATCTTCTTTCAATTCGAGGGATTTGAATATTTATGAATTGAAACCAAGTTTGGAGTAGTTTTAGGTCAATATAACCCCACAAACTTAAAATTATAAGATATATATATATATATATATATATATATATATATATATATATATATATATATATATATATATATATATATATATATATATATATATATATATATATATATATATATATATATATATATATATATATATATATATAGTGTTATAATATGAATAGTATTTTTAAATCATATTTCATAATTTATATATTTTTAATTTTAAATATCATATATAATAATAACTAAGTATATGAAAGTTAGTTATATATGATGAGTTGTGTAATATGTGTGAGAAGTTATGTTTATGTTTAACTTTAAACAAATTACAATTGTATATTTAAAAAAAATATTTTATGGATATTAACATCATTATCTAGTTTTATTATTAAAAAAGAGTTATTTTGTATAAATCTAGATTAAACAAATTAATAAAAATAATTATCTTGTAATTAAGCTAGGATGGATAATTAAAATTCAAGTCTGTATTATAATTAAATAAAAGGGATAGGTGTATGTAGTTCTAGATTTGATTATGGATAGGTGATGCAAGTGTTGATTGGAATATTTTGTCATTTTTGAAAGACTAACTATCTTAGTTCGATGAATATTTCATACTCTAAATTGATAAAGAGAATGAAGTAGATGGATCTGAGTTGGGAAGCTTCAAATATTTTTGGTTTTTAGTTGTCTGTAGCGTCATAAATTGTACGCACTTGCTAAAGTAGTACAATTTAACACCTAGTTTAGCACCCGCCTTGGCGCAGTTACATTTTGCATTGCATTTCTCCTTTAGCACTTAATTAATCAAATTAATTAGGTCTAAGGTCCTATTTCATCATTCTCTACATCAAAAAGTTGGGCCCTTTCACTAAAGCGCACCCTCCGCATTTTATTCCTCCAATACATCACTCAATCAAAAACCCTAATTAAGTCCTATTTTGAACTTGGGGGCTTGGTTTCGGGGTCAAAACATCTTGAAATCACCTGTAACTTCGGGATTCTCTCTAAAATCATCATATCTGACGGCCCTGAAAATTTGGTGAAAAGTTGTCGGGACCGTGGCGCTCGGAGTGCACATGGTCCCGGACATTTTTCCCAAAATTTTAGGAGCACAATCCAATCATAAAATAAAGCTTAACTCCAAGAAATTGGTGGGATATTCAATCTCTAGGTCGGCCAAAATATGAATTTACAATCTAGGGTTTCCTACATAAGAGCTCTCTTTCTTCATTTGAAGGGATCCGAATTTTGTTTTCAGGAACTTCATATGCAGCGAAAGAGCAGATCTTTGATGACTTCAACATCTTACAACATCCTTCTATCAAGCATCTATCAAATTCATTCATCCACTTAGGGCTTGGAAGACATTGAAGAACAATAGGAGATTACCGACTGAAGATTGGCTTGTACTCCTCCCTTGAGGGTTGGGTATGATTTCATGTTGTTTTCATGTCTTTACATAAGCTTCAATACATCATTTATTCATGCTTTAGATCACTTTGCATCTTGATTTAGAGCATTTATGTTATCATTTACAAGCAATTAGGGTTTACTTTCTAGGTTGCTCTAGTTTGCTTTCTTGCATTTTAGGACCTTGCACACACACTAGGTCTACACACACAATACATTTTACAAAACAACTTGGCTATTCGTGGAGCTGGAAATCACCAAAGCGGGGGTTTGACTAAGGCAAAACCCTATATAGCCGCCCATACACCCTTTTTCAGATATCATTGCAGGTTTCGGGATTCAGACGATGCCGCGGGATACAGATCCAGAGAGAGAAGGTCGAGACAACACTCTGTATCAAATTGCAGAGCAGAAGACTGGGACAGGGGTGCTAGGCACCTTGGTCCTGCCAGGACAGGGGCGCTGGGCACCCTGGTCCCTGGGACAGAGGCGCTGGGCGCCCTGGTCCTCCGGATAGACAGCTTTCAGACAGCTTTCCGACAGTGTTCCAGAGTGCAGAACAGCAGTTTCCGGTGCAGTTTTCAGGACAGTGGCGCCCGCGCCCCCATTCCGAACATTTTCAGTCCGATTTTGACTCTGGGTACACATCTGCATTCTTATTTCATCCTTGTATTTACAGCTGTTCATTGTTTAATCTCAATTCTGCAATCTTGTTATTAGTTCATACTTGCATTTTGGGATTAGGGTTTGAACTTGCATTACTTGATCTCACAATTTCAACAAGGGAATAGAAATCCTAATAGATATCCCGTGGCTCTCTCTTTCACAAAAAAGAAGTAGCGAATTGTGCGATATCTCTAGGCTCTTTCGTATTCTGTAATGTGTGTCAAAAGGTAGGATTAGGGCATGATTAACCTAGTCTTGCTTTTTCCCCCACACATTTTGGTGAACCCGACGTGAATCTATCATTGCTTCCTCTTGCATTGCATTTGTTAGATCTAGATCTAGATTTAGTGTGTTTTCATTTCATTTTCATTAAAAAGAAAAGAAAAAAAAAAAGTGTGTTTCTTTGCATTGGGTGTTTAAGTTTTGTGTAATCTTTTCAAAATGTCATATTTTTATTTGCAAAATGTTCATGCTTTCGATGATTATTATGAGTATAGCCAAGACGAATTAGATGAAGCTTTAGATGAGTTTTTAAACCCTAAAGATGCCAAACCTTCATTTTACCAAAAACTCATAAACCTTGTTACTATGCCATTTCGTTGTGATGAGAAAGATAAGTTGAATGAGTCCTCTCAAGGGTACATTCCTATCAACTCTTCCACTAAATCTAGTAACATGGTTGTTTTCAACAATCCCCTCTATGAGGAGATGTCTCCTTTTGAATCAAAAGATAAACCTTTCAATAGATATGATCATGCTTTGTTGGATGATGCTCTTGATGACTTTGTGGCTTTATCGAAATCTTTAAACAAGAACACAACTTCTAAATTAGTTAACATGATAAACTTGAATGAGCATAAAAAGCCTCTCTTTGAAGTCCAAGGAGCTTATCCTTCTCCCACCTTTCAAGTTTCTAAGTCACCTCTCCTTACTGTCCAAGGAGGGTATGATCATGATTCCTTTCATACTCCGAATAAACCAATCATCATTGTGCAAGGAAGAAAACCTATAAGTCCTTATAATTATGCCAAGCAAATAACTAGAGAGAGTTATCATGCGGTTGCCCATACTTATCATACCAGAAATAATAGGCAGCCTAGTCCTCCTCCTGTTATCCCAGTTTCCCTTCCGAATCCTCAATCGGTTCTTCCTCAAGCTCCCTGTATTTCACAAGTTCTTGGAAAGGAATATGATCTCATAGAACAACTTAAAGCTACCCCTGCTAAGATATCCCTTTGGGATTTGATTCAAACTTCTTCTGCTCATCATGGAATGTTACAAGATGCGTTGAAAGATTTGAATGTTCCTCCACCGAATACATCTAGTAATAGAGCATCTTTGGTTAACTCTGTGATGAATCCTAAAGCTCAAATTGTGTTTACCCAAGATGAGTTGCCTACTAGTGAAATCCAACATCAATATGATCCCTTGATGATTGTGGTTATCATGAAAGACACGGCTATAAGATGAACACTAGTAGATAATGGCTCTGGTCTTAATGTGTGTAGCATTAATCTTTTGCATAAGATGAATGTGGATACATCCTTAATTGAACCGGACTCTCGTGCTATTCGAGGCTTTGATAATGTGGCTAAAACTTCATTAGGTACTATCACCTTACCCATCACAGTGGGGCCTGTTACTTTGCCTACACCTATCCATGTTATGTCGGGAAATCTAACGTACAACTTGCTAATGGGGAGACCTTGGATTCACAGTATGCAAGCTGTCCCTTCTACATTGCATAGACAAGTTAAATTTATTTATAACAATAAGACATATACCTTGATAGGTGATACTAATTTTCAAGCTTGTTTGCAAACATCCACTTCTAAGGGGGGTTCTTCTAAGCCGTCCTCATCTAGTGATGAATCTTTAAATAAGATACCTATCGGTTAATCCTTGCTCTCCGATGATCAAAATTCTTTGGATGAGTCTGGAGCTCTTGGAGAAGATTCTTCTCGACTTGAAACTACACATAAGAAGGATTTTGATCCTGGGAAGATCCTCGAAGACGACGATTGGGGATCCCTTGATTTTAATCCTACCTTTGTGGGTGAATATAAGGTTCCTTCTAGAGAAATTAAAGTTGAAAAGAAGGAAGAGGCTGAAAATCATAAAGTTGAAAAGAAAGAATCAACCTTACCTGAATCTATGAGTAATAATTTTGTGGCCGCCTCTCAAACTTCTTCTCCTCACATCTCTAATTATGAAGAGTTTGATTCTTTGTCTTATGAAAAACCACCTTCTCTCCCTGAAATGGCTGATCATTATGGTCGTGGTTTTCGCATTTTTGCTAAGCATGGGTATCATGGAAAAGGTTGTGGTGCTCATGAACAAGGGATAAGAGTTCCTCTAGAGACTAATTTTCACAATTATGCCTTTGGACTTGGCTTTAATCCCTGCAAACGTACTAAAGCTTCTAAAAGACCATGCATTAGTGTTAATGCTATCTCTACATCTTTATCAATACAACATCCTGAGTATATTGATGGGGATCCTTCGTGTGCCTGTGCTTTGGATGTCTTCCCTACCGACGATGCTTTAGCTGAGTTCTTGGGAGCCTATGACACTCTTCCTCGTTATCATCACAATAGGGGACTCCCTTATTGTTTGAACACTGAAGCCTATTTTGGAAAAGAGATTGATAATGATGAGATTGTGAAAGAATTCCCTCAGTTAAAGGATACTCCTCAACAAAGTAATCTTCTCATAAGTGACACCACTGATGTTAAGATGGATCCTTGCAATAAAGAGAAAGTCATTAAAATTGGGAAATGTTTGGATGAAGAGGAACAGAAACAATATGAAGAACTATTGCATGAATTCCCTGAGATCTTTGCTTGGGCATATTCTGACATGCTTGGTATAGATCCTAAGATCGTTACTCATAATATTGTCTTAGTTCCTGATGCTAAGCCCGTGAAACAAAAGATTTGAAAAATGAATCCTAAGGTGGCTCTGCTTGTTAAGGCTGAGATTGAAAAATTATTGGAGGCTGGATTTATCCGCCCTATTGACTATTCCCCATGGATTTCAAATATTGTCGCTGTGGCTAAACCAGACAACAAAATAAGAATGTGTACTGACTTTCGGGATCTAAATAAGGCTTCTTTGAAAGATGATTTCCCTCTTCCAAACATCGACATGATAGTTGATTCTACGACAGGACATGCCTTGTTATCCTTCATGGATGGTTTTTCAGGCTACAATCAAATTTTTATTAACCCTCAAGATCAATTCAAAACTGCTTTCACCACTCCTTGGGGTACGTTTTGTTGGATAATGATGCCTTTTGGACTTAAAAACGCCGGTGCAACTTATCAACGAGCGATGACCCTTATCTTTCATGATTATATGCATAAGATTTTAGAGGATTATGTTGATGATATTTTGGCCAAATCCTTTATTCGCATAGATCATGTTAAAATCCTTCGTCAAATCTTTGAAAGAATTCGTAAATATCACATGCGCTTGAATCCCTGCAAATGTGTTTTTGGTGTGGATAGTGGAAAACTATTAGGGTTCATAGTTTCGCATCGTGGGATTGAGGTGGATACTAAGAAAATAGATGCTATTGTCAACATGCCACCTCCTAGAAATGTGTCTCAACTTAAAAGCTTACAAGGAAAGATTCAAGCTATTCGTAGGTTTGTGTCTCAGCTTGCAGATCGTACCTTTCCTTTTACTCAACTTCTTAAAAAGGATATCACTTTTCAATGGAATGAGGATTGTCAGCAAGCATTTGAAGATTTAAAAGTGTATTTGGCTAGTCCTCCTATTCTTCAACCTGCCGAACCTTCTAAACCCTTCCTTCTTTATACAGCTGCTTCCTCTCATGCTCTCGCAGCATTGTTGGCACAACATGATAAAGATGGTAAGGAATGTTCGGTTTATTACATAAGTCGTACCTTACTCGATTATGAGACCCGATATTCTGCGATAGAAAGACAATGCTTGGCCTTGGTATTTGTGACTCAGAAATTGAGACATTATCTTTTGAATTCAGAAGTCCATGTCATGGTAAAGTTTGATCCTTTGAAGCATCTTTTCTCTAAAACTGATTTATCAGGACGTCTAGCTAAGTGGGTTATGATGTTAACTGAATTTGACCTTAAATTTGTTTCACAAAGAGCAATTAAAGGACAAGCGTTGACCGATCACTTAGTTGAGGCCCCTTCACCTTTCTCCTTCCCTAAACCTGAGTCCTTTCCTGACGACTTCATTCTTTCTATAGAGAAAGATGAAACTTTGGAGTTATACTTTGATGGCTCTAAGTGTCGTATGGGATCGGGGGCAGGTGTTGTTCTGATTTCTCCTACAAAGAAACCCATTCCCTTATCCTATCGTCTAAATTTCCTGTGTACCAATAACATTGCTGAGTATGAGGCTCTTATAGCGGGAATAAAAGCAGCCTTAGCTCTGAACATAAAACACATACATATCTATGGAGATTCACAATTGATTATAAGACAAGTAACAGGAATATATCAAGCAAAACAAGACAAATTATCACAATATAAAGACCTTGCTATCTCTTTATTACAAAATTTTGATTCTTATACTATGGAACCTGTTCCTCAAAAAGATAATCGACATGCGGATGCAATGGCATGTGTGGCTTCTCTTGTATCTTTAGAGGACCCTGTGGTTGATCTTAAATTTGTTATTCACAACCTTATTTCTCCAGCGATTGTAGACGATTCTAGCTTGGTAACATGTTGTGATTTTATAGACTCAGATGAATGGTACTCGCATATCGTAAGATATTTGACCGATGGTACCTTTCCTGATTCCGCTAATAGGAACACTAGGGTTAGAATCCGCAAGCTGTCTGCTAGGTATATCATTCTTTCTAATATCCTTTACCGAAGGAGTTATGATGGTCTTCTCCTTCGTTGTCTTAACAAGTCGGAAATCCCTGTTGCTCTTGAAGAGGCACATTCAGGTGCCTGTGGGGGGCATTTTGGGGGCAAATCCTTGGTTCATAGATTGCTTCATATGGGATACTATTGGCAAACTATGCAAAAGGATTCCTTTTCATTTGTTAAAAAATGTCATCAATGTCAACAACACAATAGTCTGATTCATGCTCCTGCCCAAGAACTCCGTTCTCAAGTAGCTTCTTGGCCTTTTTCCGCATGGGGTTTGGATCTTATTGGTAAAATCTCTCGTCCTTCATCTCAAGGACACACCTTCATTATAACCGCAACAGATTACTTTACGAAGTGGGTAGAAGCTATTCCCCTTCGCTCTACCACTGCTGAAGTGATTTGTCAATTTCTTCTAGAAAACATCATTTCTCGGTTCGGGATACCTTCTACTATAATCTCAGATAATGGGACATCATTTAAGAACAAGGACGTGAAGAAATTCCTCGAGAAGTATCATATCAAACATCGATTTTCTACACCATACTATCCTCAGTCAAATGGTCAAGCCGAATCATCTAATAAGATAATTGAACAAATTCTTCACAAAACCGTGAATAAGCATGGTAAGGATTGGAGTAACCAGTTAATCTATGCTCTTTGGGCCTACCAAACGAGT
This sequence comes from Cryptomeria japonica, assembly GCF_030272615.1. NCBI lineage: Eukaryota > Viridiplantae > Streptophyta > Pinopsida > Cupressales > Cupressaceae > Cryptomeria > Cryptomeria japonica. The sequence goes on from NC_081407.1 coordinate 276,256,227, forward strand.
GTACGAATTGCTACGAGAACTACTCCTTATAATCTTGTTTATGGTGCTGATGCTATTATGCCTTTAGAATTAGAGATTCCATCACTTAGGGTTTCTCTCAAAGGTATAGTAGATGATGACTCTTATAGAGAACAATGACTTCAACAGCTTGAGATGCTTGATGAACAGCGTATAAACGCTCTTGAGCATATTCAAGCGTATCACAAAACTCTACAACAAAGCTATAATGATAGGGTCATTCAACGTTCCTTCTCAGTAGGTGACTTAGTCCTCTATGAGAATCAGCGCAATGTGAATGCCTTACCTGCAGAAAAGGGAAAATTTAGTCCTAATTGGCTTGGACCATATATCGTTATTGAGGATTATGGATCAGGTGCTTACAAAATAGCGGATGTAGACGGTACGCCTCGTAAAGAACCTATCAATGCTATGCACTTGCGTAGATATTATGGTTAATTCTTCATTCTTCATCTATCTTCTTTTCAATTTTTCAACATTGGATAATATGTTAGTGTCTCTTAATTAAAGCAAAATAAAATTAAATGTTATGTTGTTTGATCTATATTGCTTCGTTCCTGACAAGCGTGTCTTCTTACTTTATGGTTTGTCTTGAATTCATTTATGTAAATTGTGAAAGATTTACATTCCATTATGCTAGCATATTATACAGTGTCTTTATGTGTTAAGTAGAATCGTATCATGTTGTGTTTAAATTAAAAATTAAATCACATTAGTTATATGATTCTTAGACTTAATGCATATGTCTTCCTTATCATCAATGTAGTACTTGATTAAATATTTAATTAAGTCACACATGTATCAATTTAATCATGGGGCATTGAGAAATCAATCACATGGAAATTAAATTCTGAACATACATGTACATTTACCAGATGTATTAGATTTAATCAAAACAAAATATACATTGTTTTAAGCATTAAAGATAACACATTTGAGACAAAAGAGAAGCATGTATATATACATATATATATGTGTGGATCGTATAGAAATATAGGTCACTATACATCCAAAAAATGTGACCTCTCCTACATCATAAAATCATCTCCTATCCCTAGGGCTAGTGGCTGGAGAATGTCGACTGGACACTCCCTCCTGATCTGGCCGTGAAGGTGGACCCATGGGTGTGTAGCGTGATATAGATCATGAGTGACTCTGAGAGGAACTCCTGCGATCCCTATCCATAAGGATCGCGCGATAGGTGGTAGCCTCGGTCTGAGCTGCTGCTAGATCTCGCCGTGCCTGCTGGAGGTCTTCTGATAGGACTCTCTCTCTCTGCCGCGCCTGCTGGAGGTCCTCTGATAGGACTCTCTCTCTCTCCCTCCATATATCTACCTGTACTCAGAATGGGAAAAACAAATCCTCATGCCGACCCGCGTTCCCCTGAGGCCTATAGGCAATCTGTGAGGAACTGGGGATCTGTGCTATCATGGAAATATTTGTCATTGCCTGCTGAATCAGGGAATGCCATTCCTGCACATTAGCTGTGGTAGTAGAACAAATTTTTGTTAGTACCATTCTATATCATCAAAACATTAATCAGTCAATATAAACCTACTATACCTGGATCTCCCTCACGCCAGTAGGGATTATGATATGGTAGCATCTGTGCCTGGGAACCACTAGGCTCCCCTCGCTCGAATAATCTATCCATGATGGGTGTAGGCTGGACGGTATTAGGGACAGGCCTCTGTATCGCCTCATGTTCCCCTTGTTGGGGAATAAGAGGTGGATCTAGTGCTATGGTATCATCTTGTGAATGGTGGGGAGCTGCATCCGACTCCTCCTCATCATCTCTATCCTCCTCCTCGTCATCCTCCTCGTCATCCTCATCCTCATCCTCATCCGCATCATCACCTGCATCTCCCTCGTCCTCCTCTCTATTTGTATCCTCCTCCTCCTCCTCGGCACTGGGCTGATCGCCTGTAGGTGGATCAGGATCTCCTGCCTCCTCATGACCCTCTCCCTCCTCTGGCTCCTCTGACCTGGATCCCTGGTCCTCATCTGGGTCTCCATGTCTCCATGGGCCTGGATAGCCTGTCGGATGATCTGGTGGAAAGATAGGACCTGGATATGATCTCATAAACCATGAGACGTACCTCCGTTGTGCTCCAGGCTCTGCAGAATAGTCAGTGACTACATCCTGATCAGATCCCTCTAAGTCTGTAGTCTCAATGTCATCTATCGTCAGTCTTGCTACTACTCTAGGTCTGGGAAGGACCCGTGAGTGTCGAGTATAGATGGGCACGTCGGCTGGAACACACTGCTCTAGCCCGAACTGCCTCCGTACTCGGTCAAAGTAGAGAGGGACTATGATGTGTGCATATCATCCCCGCAGTAGGCGGTTCCTCTATAGGCATGCTAACTGTCTCTCCATCCCATCCCATCTGTGCATCTGTAGGTAAGGTCTCCACACTGTCACCTCGGCTATCACTCTATCAAAAATCACTCTCCAATATAACAAATCTCCAAATCTCCACTCGCTCGTAAGTGGATAAGCGAACACCCTAGGTCGCTCGCTCGCTGTACTCAGCGGAAAGCCGACGGGCCTAGTGCATGTGAAGTGCTCTAAAATCCACACCTGCAGAAGTGTGCATGTCATCAAACTGCACCCCTGTCCAAATACATACTCCTCAAGGTCGTGATAGAGATGTGCAAGCATACTCCGACCCCAAGCATACACTCTCCTGTGTCTCTCCATCGCTCTGATACACCATGTGAGACCCCCATGCATGTGTGTCCCTCGCCCATTAGGGCAGACGGCTAGTACTATGATGACTATCATAAGGCGTCTCAGAAGGGGTACCTCCCCTGTAGGATGTAAGAGCTAGCTGACCATGATGCGACCTCTCGTCTCGCTCGGCATGACTCTCCCTATGCAATACACCTGCTCTCTCTGATGATCCTCTGCTGACTGATCGGTCGCGTATGTAATAGTCGCTCCTCTGATAGGAAGATGAAGTATACGGTACACATCCTCGAGTGTGACTGTCAGCTCTCCTACTAGAAGGTGAAAAGTGCATGTGTCAGGATCCCATCGCTCCATCAATGCCATCAGCATCGCAGGATGGAACCGAATGGCTGGCATGAGGATCACATACCATAATCCTACTATCGACAGTGTGTCTCTCTCTGAATGAGTAAGCCACGGAATCTGATCTCGTAAACTGCGAAGAATATGTCCCGCTGTATGCTCTCTCATGTACGGAAGACCCTGCAACACAAAAACATAACCGTAATCAGTACTCGATCATCAAAATCGCTAATGCAAACTGTCAAACATCGTGTGCTAGTCCTGAAACCCCTCGCCAAGCCCTGATTGGGGACCATAGTGTCCTGTCAGGGACCATGGTGCCCTATCAGGGACCATGGCGCCCTGAGGGGACCATGGCGCCCTGCAGGGACCATGGCGCCCTGGGGGGACCAGGGCACCCCACAGGGACCATGGCACCCTGGGTGGGCCTCGGGTCAGCCTTCAGGGCCGCATACGATCACAGAAAAGTCAAACATGCGAAAAATCAAAAGTCCAGTCAACTCACCTCGTCCAGTGGCTCGTCGTCGATCACGGCCTGGCGCAGGATCTCGATCCTCGTGGGACGCTCCGGTCGTCATGAAGGCATGATGATGGCTATGTGGGCTCCGCTGCACTGAATAGTATTCTGAAATCAACAAAGTGATGAATACAAGTGTCACTTTCGAGGTATATACTCTCGTTTGTTTATTCTTACTTTTTGAAACCCTAATTTTCCTCTATCATTCATTTTATCATAACTTGGGTTTGGGTGATGTGATTTTCGAGCCGTTTGTTGCATTGGAATCGTATTTTCAATCCCCTACTCTCGGGATGCTCCAAAAAGTGCTCTGATGAAGCCTTTGCAGTGAACATCCCTCATCAATACTCTCTTACACAATTTGTTGCAAGTAAACATGCTACCCTGTTTCACCTCCCTAATAAGCAAGTCGAAACAGGGGGGGCATATAGCTACTCACAGATTTCATCACTTTCCCTAGTAAGCATTAGGTGATTTTTGTGATCTAACGTGTGTTTTGTAGGGTGCGGTTCCTAACTGTGTACTGCAGATGCCGCTGGGGGCTTCGTTCGACAACTTATGGATATATCCTTTTTCAAATAATGTTTACTTTTTGTACTTTAGCTTGCATATGCACGTAGTACTCATATGACCGCTAAAGTGGGGCCTAAATGTAGCATCATAAATTGTACGCACTTGCTAAAGTAGTACAATTTAACACCTAGTTTAGCACCCGCCTTGGCGCAGTTACATTTTGCATTGCATTTCTCCTTTAGCACTTAATTAATCAAATTCATTAGGTCTAAGATCCTATTTCATCATTCTCTACATCATAAAGTTGGGCCCTTTCACTAAAGCGCGCCCTTCGCATTTTATTCCTCCAATACATCACTCAATCAAAAACCCTAATTAAGTCCTATTTTGAACTTGGGGGCTTGGTTTCGGGGTCAAAACATCTTAAAATCACCTGTAACTTCGGGATTCTCTCTAAAATCATCATATCTGACGACCCTGAAAATTTGGTGAAAAGTTGTCGGGACCGTGGCGCCCGGAGTGCACATGGTCCCGGACATTTTTCCCGAAATTTTAGGAGCACGATCCAATCATAAAATAAAGCTTAACCCCAAGAAATTGGCAGGATATTCAATCTCTAGGTCGGCCAAAATACGAATTTACGATCTAGGGTTTCCTACATAAGAGCTCTCTTTCTTCATTTGAAGGGATCCGAATTTTGTTTTCAGGAACTTCATATGCAGCGAAAGAGCAGATCTTTGAAGACTTCAACATCTTCCAACATCCTTCTATCAAGCATCTATCAAATTCATTCATCCACTTAGGGCTTGGAAGACATTGAAGAACAATAGGAGATTACCGACTGAAGATTGGCTTGTACTCCTCCCTTGAGGGTTGGGTATGATTTCATGTTGTTTTCATGTCTTTACATAAGCTTCAATACATCATTTATTCATGCTTTAGATCACTTTGCATCTTGATTTAGAGCATTTACGTTATCATTTACAAGCAATTAGGGTTTACTTTCTAGGTTGCTCTAGTTTGCTTTCTTGCATTTTAGGACCTTGCACACACACTAGGTCTGCACACACAATACATTTTACAAAACAACTTGGCTATTCATGGAGGTGGAAATCACCGAAGCGGGGGTTTGACTAAGGCAAAACCCTATATAGCCGCCCATACACCCTTTTTTAGATATCATTGCAGGTTTCAGGATTCAGACGATGCCGCGGGATACAGATCCGGAGAGAGAAGGTCGAGACAGCACTCTGTATCAAATTGCAGAGCAGAAGACTGGGACAGGGGCGCTGGGCGCCCTGGTCCTGCCAGGACAGGGGCGCTGGGCGCCCTGGTCCCTGGGACAGAGGCGCTGGGCGCCTTAGTCCTTGGGATAGAGGCGCTGGGCGCCCTGGTCCCTGGGACAGAGGCGCTGGGCGCCCTGGTCCTCCGGATAGACAGCTTTCAGACAGCTTTCCGACAGTGTTCCAGAGTGCAGAACAACAGTTTTCGGTGCAGTTTTCAGGACAGTGGCGCCCGCGCCCCCATCCCGAACATTTTCAATCTGATTTTGACTTCGGGTACACATCTGCATTCTTATTTCATCCTTGTATTTACAGCTGTTCATTATTTAATCTCAATTCTGCAATCTTGTTATTAGTTCATACTTGCATTTTGGGATTAGGGTTTGAACTTGCATTACTTGATCTTACAATTTCAACAAGGGAATAGAAATCCTAATAGATATCCCGTGGCTCTCTCTTTCACAAAAAGAAGTAGCCAATTGTGTGATATCTCTAGGCTCTTTCGTATTCCGTAATGTGTGTCAAAAGGTAGGATTAGGGCATGATTAACCTAGTCTCGCTTTTTCCCCCACACATTGTCTATCTTAAAATAATATTTTGTATGAGTCAAATTATATTTAACATAAAATTATTCATTTGAAACATCGTAAATTCAAATATAATACATCTTGATCATAGTAAATAGCTATAAATAGGAAATCTAGGATGTTGTAGTGGACCAGGTGGTGGTCCTCTAGGAGATGGTGGTGGTGGCCCTCCAAACCATGGTGGTGTTGTAGGATGTGGCCCTATGGATGGTTCTACAGAACATGGTAGTGGATGTAGTGGTGGTGATCTTGAAGAGGAAGTCTACATTGAGAAACCGGGTGGATTTTCTTTATCAAATGAAGGAGATATTGTATGCAAATTGAAGAAAACTCTATATGGACTGAAGCAAGCCCCTAGAGCCTCGTATGCTAGATTGGATAAGTATTTGTTGAAGTTGGGTTTCTATAAAGGTATTTATTATAGTAATTTATACTTCAAAGTTGAGAATGATAACATTTTGATTGTTGAAGTCTTTGTTGATGATATCATTTTTGGAGGAGATGATGATTTGAGAATGAAGTTTCTTGATGATATGCAAAAGGAATTTGAGATGTCTATGATAGGTGAAATGAAATTCTTTTTAGGATTGTAGATTACTCAAACCGGTAAAGGTATTTTTATTTCTCAATCTAAGTAAGTGAAGGAATTATTGAATAAGTTTGGATTAGCAGATTCTAAACTTGTTGGAACTCCTATGGTGACTTGATGCAAAATGTCTAAGAATGATGAATCTCAGAAATTTAATCAGACTTTGTATAGATCTATGGTTGGTGGATTGTTGTACTTAACTCAGACTAGACTAGATATTATGCATGGTGTTTGTGTTTCTGCTAGATTTGAATCAGATCCTAAAGAGACTCATGTTACTAATATAAAGAGGATTTTTAAATATTTGAAGGGTATTGTTGACTATGGCCTATGGTATCTAAAGAATGATGATTTCCTGCTATGTGTCGATAATGATGTTGATTGGGCAAGTGATGTTGATGACCAGAAGAGCAGTACCAGTGGAGCATTCTTTTTGGGAAAGAAGTTGATTTCATGGTCCAGTAAGAAACAAGATGTATATTTATCTACTGTTGAAGCTAAATCCATTGTTGCTGCTAGCAATTGTACTCAGGTAGTCTGGATGAAGCAGATGTTGAAGGATGTCAGATTGATTTATGATGAGCTTACGGATATATATTGTAATAATTCAAGTGCTATCAATATTTTAGATAATCTGGTGTTGCATTCTAAAACAAATCATGTGTCTATAAAGTATCATTTCTTTAGGGAGAAAGGCAGTAATGAAGAAGTCAAGTTGGAATATGTATCTACAAAGCATTAGATTGCAGATATTTTCGTTAAGCCTTTCCCTGCAGATACATTTATCTATTTGAGAGACAAGGTAGGGGTATGTGTCCCTCCTATTAAGAAATAAATGCTTAGAGTTGCATCAATCCAATGGATTTTAGAGCCTTACCCATTTATCCGGGTTGATGAGTCAGTTTTGCTACTCAATCGAAGTAGTCAGTGTGTGATTTTGATGTTCAGTTGTGGGTTTATCCTAAGGGGGAGATTGTCCTTCTTAGAAGATGAGTTTTGGGGGAAAGAGCATAATTTTTATTTTGTCTTTGGTATTGTTGTCAAAGGGGGAGAGAGTCATGTGAAAAAATGCTTTATCTTTGGAGCTTTTTGTGCATGATCTTAGGGGGAGTTTGTTGCAGATTGCCAATGTTGATCTATTTTCTTTGCATTGATTATTTTTCACATTCATATGTTGTCATCAGTGCCAAAGGGGGGGATTGTTGGATATTGTTGTTGCTAGGATATGTTGTTGTCATTGATATCAACATATTCCTACGTCTTGGTATTGTTGTGAGTCATTTGGTGTTCTCGTGATTGAATTGAGTTGATATGGATGATTTATCTATTTGGGATGTTGGAATACTTCATTCCTTATTGGTTTCAGTGCTCCAGAAGATTGCTTGATCAAATTATTTGATTCAGTTTGTAGTTCAGTCTTTCTATACAGTGGTTGGTAGAGTTTAGTGTTTGATCCAATGAGCTTCGGTATGATTATATCGTTGGCTATAGATTTGGGAAAATGTTTTGGATGTTCATGTGTATCTTCAGTTCAGATGGTTCATGAATTGGTGCTCTACAAGCTATCTTTCTAGTATGAATTATTGTTTTTGAGTGTTCCTATGAGTTAGCGTGTTGATCAATGAAGAATTACATCAGTGGTGTTGGTGCAGCTATTGCACATGGTTCTAATGTTCTTTTTGGTGTTTATTGATCGTATCCTATTTATTTTGGTGGTTCGCATTGATCCTTGTGCAAGTTCATGGTGATTTTGTCAATTTGGTGATGCTCTTTATGTTATGCGGTTGATCTTAGTGAGATTTGCAGTGCTGATGCATATTTGGAGATTTGGATTAAGTCCATGCTATGTCATGTATTTCATTGCATTGGTCTAGTTGTCCATATATGTATCGTGTGATGTAATTTTATAATTGAGAGTTAAGGGTTTGGCCGACCTTGTAGTCAAGGTTGATGAATTGTATAAATAGGTGGTATAGCCATGTAATTTGGGTATCGATGGTATGTCTTTATTATTAGAGAGTGGTGTATGTGTGCTTAAGAGAATTCATTCTTCGGTGTGGTGTATTAAGAAGAGATTGTTGTAGGGAAGACAAGTGTTCTTAACTAGAACTACCATCAGGCATTAGCAGATACTATAGTTGCAGTTCGTGTAATCCGGATTGTAATCTGATCATTATTGTAAGGTAGTGAACTTGCCATGAGAGTTGGAGCCTTCTAGGTCATCTCATTTTGAGTAGTGAGCTCTAGGTAGTGTACCTGAATGCATGTACATTCCCCACTATAATATTTGCACATCCTACTATAGATAATCATCTTATTCTGGGTAGGTTCCCACTGTGTTTTTCCCTTAATCGGGTTTTGCACATCAAAATATTTGTGTTATGTGTGTTGGTGCTATTGTGTTTATCTTTATTCTTGTTGTAGTTGTTTAGATCTAAGATTGTGCTTAATTTGGTTAATCTGGTGAAAACTGATTCAGCCTCCAACCCTCATGCTCCCCACCCTCCTCTTATTTTTCCTTCTTAGTTGTTGCTAACAAATTGCTTCACAAAAAATATTGTGTTAAATTTTAAAATTATTATAGAACTTTCCTCAAATTATGAAGCTACTTTAAATGTATTAAAAAATGTTAGTGCATCATTTAAATTAACCTACAAGTTGTTTATGTGCTACTATCCTGTTGTGGCTTAACTTCTGGTTTGTCTTTAAAGACTATTTCTTTTTTTATGGGTTTTGGGTCCCTATAAACCTGTTTTACACTAATCAAAAACACAAGTCAAACATATGTTCAAAGGGTATTCACATAATCACAAACACTACTAGGATAAGTTCTTGAGGAATTTAAAACGAAAATATTCAACATAAATACATAAAACCATCATATTCCATTTGTAAATTTTAGACATAACGGTATAGAAAAACACATTTAAACAAAGATTGCAAATAATTAGAAGTAACATGCATGAATCTTTAATTAATTTACAATTGACATATGAAAATTGAATTGTTTGTCATCCAATAATACTCCAAAACAATATTTCTAAAATTTGTATAAATACCCATCTTAGATGCCTAATACTACAAATTTTCTTTTTGATACTTATCAACAAATTATAAATAACTCAAATCTATTTCTTCACTATAATTTATAAAATACCCTCTCCTCTACATTTCCTTTTCTTATATAATGTTTATATACATATTTTAATATGTCTGCAATCTAAATTAATTTATAATTAACCCTCTAGAGTCTCTTAATTACTCTAGACAGTAGACAACAACATTGCAGTTTGGTGTTTGATCTTTTGGTAGTCTCACATTTACGGACTGAAAAGAACATATAATGACAGTGGCTATCCAACACAGTGCTTGCACGTTCGATCAAGATAATACAATGTCAAAAATCTCAAACAACACATTTTTAATTATCCATTGCTAAAAAATAATTGAAAATTTCAAAATCATATATCAATCTTAATTATTTCTTTATATTAAAATATTTTCTTCCATTGTGCATCCAGTATGTTCAGATTTCAGTGTCGGTAGTGACTAACTACAATACACCGGTTTCCATTGACAGTAAAGGGGATATCTATTGAGTCACCATAAATATCAAGTTCACGTAAATTTAATCTATTAACAATTTTAGTGTCTATTTTTTTAATGTTCTACAGGGATAGTAAAGTGAGGTGTTACCAAAAACAGTGGATATCTACCTTGTCTGTAATCATTTTAGCTCAATTAAATATACAAAAGTAATAAATGCTGGATCAGAATAATATCAAATTTCCTTCAATGTCAAAAATTCACGGCTTCACGCGCCTGCATATTTAACTAAACAAAATATGAAAAGCAAATGTCGATATCTTAAACTAAAACTACCAAATAGTTGATGGCCGGCTTGCTTCCTCAGTTACGTGAAACTTCTTCCATCTGAAACGTGGGACACGCTGGCCAGTGGGATTCCCAAGCATCCTACGCAGAGCGCATATTGTTATCTGTTTGAAGAGAGGACAGTAAAAAGCTATAAATAGGAAATGCCATACTTGAACTTCTTCAAGCTGGTAGTTTGTCTTTGGATATTTTGGATTGATGCTGCGGTGACAGAAGAGCATGGTGGTGGAGGAGGGCGTTGTGGAGGAGGAGGGCGTGGTGGTGTTGGTGGTGATGAAGGAGGAGGGCGTGGACTGAGCGAGACTGATGGTGGTCCAGGACGGGGTGGTGGACGCGGTGGAGGTGGTCCAGGACGTGGTGGTGGTGGCGGCCGTGGAGGTGGTCCTCCTGGCCATGGTATCTAGGAGTAAGGGGGTCTGGTTGGGTATAGATCGGCAGCACAAGTAGTTTAGATATAGTGTTAAGTAGGAACCACAAAATAAAGCTGATCTCGGTTGTTGCTCAGTTACTTGGTAACGATGTATGTACGTCTGTATGTGTGACAGTTCATGTTTGACATAAATTTAAGAGCATATGTGCTATAAAATCTCGAAAATCTTTTAATGTGTTTGTTTCTAAAGTGTCTACAAGGATATGATATGAGAGTTTTGATAACAAGTCAAGTATATAGATAATATGTTTGTGAAGAGTAGGGTAATTATTTGGTTTTATTTTGATATCAATGAGACATTTTAATTAAGATATATTAATGTTAAGAGATATTTTATAATAGTAATAAGGGGTAAAGTGTAATGATATGAATATGTTATCAATTTTTTATTTTTTATTTTAATTTTGATTATATATCAAAATATTATTATTTATTAATCTTCAAATAAGAAACATATAACATTTATGTTTACATATATTAACTTCAATAAAATAGTTTCAAAATAAAATAGAATAACTTTTAAGTAAATAAAATTGTTTCAAATCGATATCTCTTGGCTTTGTTCTAGATAGATGAATTTCTAATATATATACACCTATGTAATATTTCATTTTCTTTAAGAAATTTTTTTGGTTGATTGGTTGTCTCCTACTTTCTCATATGATTCAACTCTTCAATGATGATTATCATATACTTATACGGTTCTCCTAATGTTTTCATATTGATTGTCTTTAATACAAAGTATACTTTTGGTCATATATTTCAATGTTACTCGAGGACTTAATGACACTATAATTTAAATGTGCCAAGCCCTATATAAAGTTCACAAAAATTATTAAATCAAATATATACCATAATTTTGAGTATTTCACATTGATGATTCTAAAAAGGATCTTTTGAATGTTTATTGTAATTGATCCTCAATGAGCTTATATTTTCTATTCATTAGTCCCACAAAAGTGTCTGGGATTTCCATCACTACTTGATAAGTAAAAAAAATCAATTGTGCAATCTTAATATTCTCTTCATCAAAAATTCTTCATGAAAAAGTGAGATTATATCTTATCTGTCTAGTTTTCTAAAACATTAGCATTAGCATTACCATGTGGAACATTAGAAAATATAGAAGTACTTGATAGTTAGTAGTAATTTTGACTTAAAAAATTTATACATTTCTATGATACCAATGTAATCACTTATTTAAGGACCTCTATAAACTAGTTGATCATGGATTTTTATTAGTACATGAGCTCTTCAATATTACTCTTAATCATCGCATGCATCTGCTTTTATAAGACATAAGTTTTCAGATGATATAGAAAAACAATTAACTTAATGTCCAGTAAAAGGGACATGTTTAGTAAGAAGAAGTAGGTTTCTATTGTTATATGAAATGTGTTTGCACACATATTCTAATGAATCATGGGGTTTAATAAAATGACCAAGGTATTCTAATAATATTTGATAACTCATGTAAGATCAAGAAAAATGGGTCTAATATTAATAATCTAGGGCCCAATATTAAATATTGGTGAAAAAATATTTATATTGAGAGAGAAGGTAAATGTTCCGATTAGATTACACTAGGATAGGCCTGAACCATTTGTAAGATGGAGGAAACGGAAAAATAAACCATGGATTTAGCTTCTTCCAACATCCATACAATAGAGTACTTGCAAGAAACAACAATGCAACACTAAAATAGACTAATAACGTAGGTCAACAAGGATTTTAACTATATTGCCTTCCTATCTTCAAGATTTGGTAATAAATAGCTAATGCTCTTAGATTTTTACACTTAAACACCAAAAGCTATGAAGAATGGAAGAAATTGATTCAAAAACAAAAGATGAGTTTGCACGTAAACAAATTAATGTTACCACCTCAAGACTTTGATAAGTGAGAGAGAGATTTATGTGAGAGAGGTGCAAACGTATTTATGAGTATCCCCATCACCTTGAAATCCACCGTGGGGACATTGTGGGATAAAAGAAGGTAGTTATGGCTAAACATTATCCCACATTTCTAAATGTATACGATGGATGGGAAAGAAAGCAAATAAATATAATGGTTTGTGGAGTGGGATTTGAGGATGAATAAGTATAAATTCATGAAATGGTAGAGATAAAGAGATTAAATAATGAATTAATTAAAAATGAATTAAATAAAGGCAAATAATAATGATCCATTTAATCACTATAATAATTATAATAAAGCATGAAGATATTATATCAAAATTTTTTTTTTGTCTACACCATTACATAGACATAAAAGTGAATAAATCCAAGGTATCACAAGGAGTGGGGGCCCTAAACTAGAGTGTTAGCTACCAAAAAAGAACAGAACACAAAAAACACCCAAAACCAAATACCACAAAACTAGAAGAGGAGACTAGACTAGAATAGAAAAACAGAAAAAAAAAAAAATCCAACAGATACACCCCCACTAGAGACACAAACCAATGGCCTACATAATGGAGGCTTCTTAATTTTTCAATCATAGCTCATCACTTTCACTTTGTCAAAGAAGGAGAACCTCTTGTTCAAACCTTTACCTGATGAAATAGTAGGAGACTCTAGGGTAGCTTTCATCCTAGAATGGCTCCAAACCAATAGCAGGGGAAGAATCCAAGTGACGCTTCTTTTTTTGCCTACTCCCTATCAATTTCTTCCAGAATGGCCTATAGAGCTATGGAGTTGTTCTTTGACATTTCATTATTTTGTGCTATCATTTTTTCCATTTTCCTATTTAGGTACACCTGGTTGTCCTACAAAACCTCAATTTCCTTCATCGTCTCGTTTTTGTGCTCCTTCTGGTCCATCTTATCATAAAGGGCCTTCAATTCCTCATCTATGTCTTCCCACTTTTCAAGCTTCTTTGCTAAGTCATTTGTTACCATCCAAATCCATTAATCCTTATCGTCTCTTACCTAACTAGAAGCTCTCGTATTTTCTTCGGCAAGGGCCTCCAACCTACTAATTTTATTTCTTTCCATATTTAGTTGCCCTATAAGATAATGGATTATAGCTTCTTATTTGTTGTAGGCATCACAAATCTCATTAACCTTATCATCAAAGGCAAGGAAGTCTCATTTCCTCAAATAGTTCGTAGGTGAGTTGGGATGGGAGTGAAATAAGGGGGTAAAAGGGATGGTAGCATTACTAATAGGGTTGTCTGAGGTACACTCAGACCCAATAGACCATGAGGAAGCAGAGTCCTCAAAAAGATTCTCCTCTATCTTCAGTTCTTAAAGAATGCATTTAGTAATGGAAGGGGCTAGGGAGTTCATGGATTTAGCATACCTGCTAGGGCTAACCCTGATAGGGGTCACTTTGGGTTAAGGAGTGGAGATGGCATCTTTACTACCCAAGTTATTCAACAACTCAACATACAAAGTGGGACCGAAGGGATAGCTAACTAGCCACAAGTGGGAATCAAATTTAGGTGAAAATTATACAAACATAATTTAAACCCCTGATGCAAGGGAAGGAAATTTTTAGTTTTAACGACCACGGATTGAGAGATAGATAGAAATATCCAATTAGGAAATCTCATCTTCACACCATACCTTAAATGGTTGAGCATAGGTAAAAGTTGAGAATGAAACTATTTAAATCTCCTATCCAAAGTGATGAACTTCATAAGGAGTGACACAACCTCTTTCCAAACCCAAGGTAAGTCATCTCTATCGAAATCACTTTTCAATTGATTAAACTTCTCCCCTAGCTTTAGGAACCTCATGAAATTCGCCTTTAAGGGACCGATGCAAGAGCACCGGTCTAGTTCTCACTAGTTGGGCAGTATTCAGTGAATTGCTTGAGAGGGTGGCATTTCTTCCTATTTGAATGTTTAGCATTTTGGTTTTGGGTTTATTCCCTTGTGTTCGAGGTCTTTATCGTGTTTGATTTTCATAGCATTTGGCTTTGTTTTTGGTGAGATGTGAATTCTGGTATTGGCCCCGTTGATATGTTCTTATTGGTTAGTCTGGCAGTGTGTTGAGAGAAGTTGGATTGGGTTGCTGTTGATCTCCATGACTTGTGGAACATTGGAGATGTGGCTTTGGGCCGTGGTCGGTATTCTCGGAGGTCCACGCATCATTTTATGTTTTTGTGTTTGTGCTTAGTGATTTTAGCTGACATGTTACCATTGCACATTTCATGAACTGGTTGGTCTTTGCGCCAACTTGATTGAGTTGTAATTATTTATGAACGGTATAAATGGAAGTTGGTGAATCATTTCAGGATATAGAAGTTAGAAGATAGAAGATGGGATTTTGAGATTGAGCGAAGATGTAGATCCGGCAAGAGTCTGAACTGGTTGGACTGAGGCCAAAAGAGTGAGGTCCGGATTAGGGTAGAACTGACAGATTGATCCCAGAAGCCAATATGATATGTGGATGATCAACGGATCTTGTAATTATGTTGTAAGCATTATTTGTATCCTGGACTGCGTTCTAGCATGTGGCATGTGTAATCCTTCAAACTGTAATAAGATTTATTCAATTTATTTATTGATTATGTGTTCTATGTTGTTACCAGTTGTTCTTTCTGTTGTTTCTAGCATCTTATTACCGATTACTGGTATCTCTTGCATGGTTTACATGTTAAGAGGCAAGGTTGGGCTATCCTTCAATGGATCTCCCTACCTTGACTGCATCAAGTGGTATCAAAGCTGGTTTGTGAACCTATTGTTGGATAGAGTGTTGTTTGTGCACGAGTTGGTTGGAGAGAAAATTGAGGCAACTTGTGGACTTATTTAGATCACCCAAACGTGAGGCAGAGCAATGTTTGTAGGTAGACCATTGATGCTAGAGCTTGAGCTTGAGGCAGTTAGTGGGTGGAGATTTCAACAGATCGCTGATTGAGGCAGGCTGCGGTTTGGACCAGTAGATCACCATGGAGAGGCAACCAGAAGCTGTAGACAGATCTTCAAACCCCGGAGGCAGTTGCAAGTACCTTCTGACAGATTGCCAAACTAGTCAAGTGATGGGACTCACTTTTTAGTTAACCTCAAGAGTCTAATGCAAGAGCACCAGTCTAGTTCTTATTGGTTGGGCAGTTTTCATTGAATTGCTTGAGAATGTGGAGTTTCTTCATGTTTGAGTGTTTAGCATTGTAGTTTTGGGTTTATTCCCTTATGTTTGTGGTATTTATCATGTTTGATTTTAATAGCATTTGGCTTTGTTTCCGATGAGATGTGGATTTCGGTATTGGCCCGGTTGATATGTTCTTACTGGTTAGTTTGGCAGTGTGTTTAGCGAAGTTGGATCGGGTTACGGGTGATATTCGCGACTTGAGGATCATTGGGGATATTGCTTTGGGCCTTGGCCGGTATTCCCAAAGGTCTGTGCATCATTTTAAGTTTTTGTGTTTGTTCTTAGAGATTTGAGTCGACATGTTACCATTGCACGTTTCATGAACCGATTGGTTTTTGGGTTGACTTAATTAAGTTGTAATTATTTACAAATGATAAAAATGGAATCTAGTGAATCATTTGAGGATATAGAAGATACAAGATAGAAGACGAACTTTTGAGATTGAGCGAAGATGTAGATCCGACAAGAGTCTAAACCGGTTGGACTACGGCCAGAAGGCTGAGGTCCAGATTAGGGTAGAATTAGAAGACTGTTCTCGGAAGTCAATATGATATGTGGATGATTTGTGGATCTTGTAATTATGTTGTAAGAATTATTTGTATCCTAGACTATGTTCCAGATTGTTGCATGTGTAATCCTTCAGACTATATTAAGATTATTTACCAGTTATGTGTCTTATGTTCTTACCAACTTTTCTTCTATTGTAATTGGTATCTTGTTACCGATTACCAATAACTCTTGCATGGTTTATGTTTTAAACTACAAGGTTGGGTTGTCCTTCATTGGATCTCCTTGCCTTGACTATGGCAGGGACGTCTCCAGCAAATACATGTTTGGGGATTTTATTTTATTTATTTTTTCTCTCGTAAAGTATAAAATATATGAATCGATAAAAATATTTCATGCATTTGTTTAACTTTCCGTTATCCAAAAGCTCCTACAAATTAAATAATTCATCTTCTATATTCTTTCTAGGGCATGAAACTGAGGATATTAGTCACGTTAGACTAGATTATCATGAGCCATATGTATATTGTATTAATATGCCAAGAGTCTATAAAATAAAAGGGATAGCCTAAAATAAATGACATCAATCAGACGTTATTGTTTTTTTGAGATATGCTCTCTAATGATGTGTCTCAGTCACTCTACCAGATTTACCCATGTTGGAATTTTTCAACATACCATGTTAGGTAAGTACAATTCCCTTTCATGAATATATATATATATATATATATATATATATCTGCTTGTACAATCCTGATAAGATATGTGAATGAAAGGAAGACAGTTTTCTTGATAGAGTTCTATACAATACCTCATGCTATATTATTTTCTCATTCTTGTGTAGGCATAGAAAGAGCTGGTACGAGGTTTCCATGTGAGTGGCGTTCCTCAAATAGGTCTCATTCGAAACACAATTTGCACTACTGATGTAAAGTTCCTTACCACACCCTCAACACTTCTATTGGTACCTCATGTCTTTTTCAAGCGGTAAGAACAAATATCAATACCTTGATCTTCGTGCACTTCTTAGTCAATCTGACCATAATATTAGTACTGTCGTTTCTATGTGTACCATTCTTATAGTAGGGTTGGACTCTCTCGTAACCATCTTATTTCAATGAATCTATTTTGAACTATTGTAGAGTCTAGATGCTTGATCATGCCTTCCAATCCTCTTGTCACATCTACTACACAATATTTCCAAGTAGTGGATTAGAGCCTTGACTCAAGATATTGTAGGTATCATGTAGGTACTATTTAGGGGAGGGGAGTTCAATCTTATCTTATTGGCTAAATAGATAAAGGAACTTTTCCATTGCAGCAATGAGTGGAGTTCAATCTTAAGAACTAAATACTTGATCAACTCAAGATCTTTAGCTTTCTTCCTGAAGTTGGAAAATATATCATAGGGGTCTGTGCTTGGAAACAATCTGAAGATCTTTAAATTTGTCATTCACAGAGGTATGAGATGAAAAGTGTGATCTAGTAACAGTATAAGGTTCTAGACTGATAATTAGCTGGGGGAGGAACCTCTATCATCTCCTATGATTTTCAGACCATACATGGATGAATGCGTTAAAAGGTTTGGTGCCTTCGTTAAACATAATTGGGCTAATCGAACTTGGATTGATCTTTCAATGGTCCATGGGGATCTTGGGAGCCTTAATGGAATTCCTAACTCTGTCTATTTATCAAAATCTAAAGATAGGTTGGTGTGGTCAGCTTCTTCCTTGACGTCATATGATACTTCTTCTACATTATCTCTCATCAAACCTCCCCTTCACCCCCCCTCCCTTTTTGGGCTAAAGTGCAGGAATCCAATTTAATTCCTAAAATTAATATTTTGTTTACTTTTCCACACTCAGGGTGAAAGTTCTTTACATATCTTGTCAGAGTGTACTTATTTTATGGAGATCTGGGCTTTCTTTTAGAACCTGTGGGGAGTGGACTAGGTTTTACCTTCCTCACTATCCAAGATCTCCTTTCTCAATGGATCTCTCCTGCTTCTCACTTAATCCTCTCTTTTTATGCGACATCATTATCCCCCATCTTTCTTGGGGGGTTTCGAAAGAGAAATAATCGGGTGTTTAGATATGCCTAATTTGGGGCAGCTATGGTCTCTTTGAAAATTTGTAGGGGTATCAAAGAGAACTTGGTTTGTGTTTCTTATAATTATAATGGTTCTATTCTTATTTTTGGTTTTGATCTTTAGGTGGCCCTGAATTTAGAGCTCCATATTGATATCTCTAAGGCTCTCAAGAAAGTTAAGAATCCTAGAGTTAATATCACTTGGCAATCTCCTCCTCATGGTTGGGTTAAAGCAAATTTTGATGAGGCGGTGAAGGGAAACCCTAGTATGGCTAGTTGTGGGGGAGTATTCAGGGATGAGTATGATGGGTTCATTGCAATGGTGGCACTCCTATTGGGAAACCATAACAATCACCAAGCTAAATATGTGGCGGCCTACTATGGGCTTTTATTAGCCTCTAAGTTAAACTTTAAAAAAGTCTAGTTAGAAGGAGACTCGAAGATCATAATTAACTACCTTAGAAAGAAAAATAGCTGAGTTAGTCAATTGAAAATTGAATCAAGGGGTCGTTCAAAATTATTTTCTCCTTTGATAAATGTTATATATCTTGTAAATTTAGGGAGGTCAATGTGGTGGCCGACCTTTTAGCTAATATATGAGATTCTATAAATCATAAATTAGAATGGGGGGGAGAATGATAAATTGTCAGCTAAGTTAGAAGAAATGGTGGCCTATGATAGAATCTATGCGAGATTTGTTAATCCTTTGCTCTTTAATGATGACTAGAGGTGTTAGTTTTGTGTTCATCCTAATGCTAGCACAGTTTGTTTGTATTTTTTGGGTTTTCTTCAAGAGTGAGAAGGGTTACTCTAGATGTCTTCTTCTTCTCGAAACTTCCATTACTATAGATCTTGAAACTTCCTTCTTTTCTTTGCAGTGGTTTTTCACTATTGGGGGAGACAAGAACAGGCTTGAGCCTCTTAAATTTGACAAAATCAAGAAAAACAATACCATATGAAGAATTTTGGAGAAAGGGGGGGTTATGCCTTATCTTGAAAGGCTTCATGATTGCAATCAAAACCTCTCTAAAGAATTTTCTAAAGGATGGAATAAAGGATAGGTCACTATTTATGGGCAAAATTATAATCTCACAGAGGATCTCATTGACAAAGCCACTAGATTGAACATGGAAGGGAAGAAATTCTTCAAAGATAGAAAGTCTATAGATGAAGAGGTCCAAAATTTCATTAAAGGAAAAAAGAGAAATTTGTTGGTCAAGTATAGAGGTAGCTACAAGCTTAAATCTATTAAACCCTAGTTAGTTGAAGTCTTGAAAGTAATTAATTAATTTTTCACCCTCGGTGGTCGGTATTTGCTTGTTTACAACTATCATTTTTCCCCCCGCAATCATTTTAGGCATAAAGATAGGGTTCCTTTCCCTTTTTTTCTATTATCTCACTAATACATTTGGCCTCGAATTCCGACAAGCATTTCCAACGATCTATGGGATTACTTTTGCTTTGTTGGATTGATTTGTTTTTTTTCAAAAATTTACTCGTGTTCATTAGAATTCTGACACTGATACATTTGGCCTAGAATTCTGACAAAAGTTTCCGATGGAGAAGGTATATTGTAACCAAATTTGATTTTTGTTTTTTTAAATGCCCAAATTCATTGGAATTTCGACGATAATTTCACATTTGATTTCGATGGAGAAGGCATTAGGAATGATTTTTTTAATTTTTATTTCTTAAAGTGTCTGCATTCTTCGAAATTTCGATGACAATAGGCATTACTTCAAAAAAAAGAAAACACCGCATTTCATTTTAACCCAAAGCTGCAATCCTGTGCAAGCAGAGCTCTATCACTCCTTGCATGCGATCTCCCCTACCCAATCCTGAATCAAACTACCTACCTATGAAAAGCAGAGATCTATCACTCTCACCCAACCCAGCATTCGAGCTTCATTGCGACAACACATTCCAACTTTGACAACATTTCACGCAATTTAACAACTAAAAGGTTAGGCTGCTCTACTTCATATGAATTTTGCATATGAAATTTCATTTTGGGGTTGCACATTATTGTTTTAACATTGATAATATTGAATTTTTCATATGAATTTTGGACCTACTGCAAGGGAACTTTATGCCACGCTATCGACAGCTATATTATCTATGAAAATCATGATTATCAACAGCTAGATTAACCTTGATCATGCTAACAAAATATTGAAGTTGAACCTTAATAATAAAATGTTGAAGAAAACCCTTAAGTCTTGTTGAAGCTCCCATACATCATATCAGGAATAATCCTAAAAAATGACCTCTTTCCTTACATTCCCGTCACCAGTATACTAGACCTAATAGACATACTAGCATGCATAATTCCTCTGAAACATAGCATTAATTGACAAGGGCTTCAAGAATGATAGCCAGATAATTGCCAATTTTTTCTACATTCACCGCAAAAGCCGCCGAGAGCTAGCCATCTTCTGCATCTAGCATCCTTTGGAAGGGGGCTAAATTTTTGTTGATGACCCCAATTCGGTACACCTCCCATGCATCTTCTAGCAGGGTTTTCTTTCTTTCCTTCTTCGCCTTTTCTTAGATGTGCTCCTCTTCCTCATTATCTGGTCCTCTTCTGAATCTGATGAGACGTAAATGATTGAGTTGAAATATAGACCCAACGGGCTTACCTAGCTGCTTAAATCTAGGTTCAAGATTTCGTTAGCAACGGCTTGCCCATCCATAGAGCGAATAAACCCATCTATCTTTTGGCTACATGCCTCCTTTGAATTCATAACATCGACTATTGGACAGAGCATGGATTCATAGATGAAACCATCGCACCAATGTCTACCACCGCCCAAGATGGAGGTCACCAGTCTCCATTCCGCATCTCATGCTCTATCATCGGTATGAAACAACCTCCTGCACTGCATTTGAAAACTTTCCTCTCTACACATGCAACTCAGACCGAAATGATGAATCATTTCTACAAAACTTAGTTGAATATCGCATACCTCCTCTCTACAAACACAATTGGAGGAATGGTTGAAAGTAATTAGAACCCAACCCACCACCTCAGAGTTAAGGAGTATGTAAGTTAGTCAAGTGGTTGGATAAATAGACCAAATTTGTAGAAAATAGATGTTACAAGGTTCACAAGGATGAAGAAGAGGAAAATCCAAAAATAGATATTAAGGTAGGAAAAGGAGAATGACAATTAAAATTAAAGAAGGATTCTCATAATCACTATTATAATTAACCACTTAATCTCTAAGAAGAAAACATAGCTATACCAGATAGCCCAAAAAAGGTAAAAATAGGAGACTATTAGGAAAGAACTAGTTGTAGTATCAATAATTGAATTAATGACACAGTTTGTGAAACTATTCCACTAAACTTTCCTGGAGATGAAGGGAATTAAGGAAGTAGGTACTATGAAAATACAACTAGAGGAGAGCACTAAACCACATAGGAAAATACCATACTGCGTAAACCCTAACATGAAGAAAAGGGTGAAAGTAGAGCTAAACAAAGTTATCCAAAGAAAGATTCATTATTACCCATGCTGACTACTTAACCAAATTGGTAGAAAATAAGCCAGCCAAAGATTATATTGCATATACTGCTGCTAAATTCTTGTACAATATTATCATTACTAGATTTGAGTGCTGCTTGAGTATCACAAGTCATGAGAGAAAGCGTTTTGTCAATAAAATAATGTTGTGTTTGATTATATTTGGCATAATAAAAGGTGAATTTCAATAATGTTGTCTTTGATTATATTTGGCATCTAAACTCATTGGTAAGGTCTTATGTAGCAATTTTTTTATTATTTTTTAGTTTGTCTATCCACTTGAAATATATAATTATTGAATAAAGTTGAAACCTTAATTTCAAATTTAATGAAGCTATTGATACAAAAGACAAAATTATTTATTATGGTTATTTTTTTTTATAGTTTATAAAAAAATTCATTTCAAAAAGTAAAGTAAATATAGTAGTTAATGACATATGCCTAGAGGCCCCACTACCGCATACCAAGAATTCCTAGGAATGTGTTGGTATAAAGACAATATACCATTGAGGAATCTTTATCAAACTTATAATTGGGTTAACCATTGTCTATACAATAATGATTTTTGTTTTCTTTCCAAGTTAAATAACCCCACTAATGAGTGGAAAATCTTGTGTACATATGTTTTTTTATACCTTATGCTTTGTATGGTTCCATGATGTAATCTACACGTGCAAAGTGTGTTGGAGAGACTGGTTTTTGTGTCTCTATCTGATAAGACAATGAGATGATGAGTTTTGGGTGGTGTGAATGCAAAAATCAGGCTTTGGAAGACTTAGTGGAAGTCTAGAATGGTGTGTGAAGAAATCACAAATATGTCCCAAGGGTTGGCAATGCTAAATACCCAAGACAAAGAAGGAAGATGAGGACTGGCCTAATGACAATGCTTTAGA
This sequence comes from Cryptomeria japonica, assembly GCF_030272615.1. Taxonomy (NCBI): domain Eukaryota; kingdom Viridiplantae; phylum Streptophyta; class Pinopsida; order Cupressales; family Cupressaceae; genus Cryptomeria; species Cryptomeria japonica. Next base: position 276,279,201 of record NC_081407.1, read on the forward strand.
CTACAACAGTGCAGCAGTGGGTTGAAATAATCTAAGTGGAAAGAGGTGTAAGAAATAGGTTTTTGTGTGTTTGGTGTCAAGAAAGAGATTAGAAGGGGTTCACAATCTTTGTGATAAACATTTGGAGTATTGGGAAGGGGGTTTGTCCCTTGAAAGTGTGACTGTCATAAGCATACATGATTGTCTTAATACGACGGTGTTGCAGCAGTAGGATACTTTGTGACCTTTAGGGTGGTTGGGAGGGTAAAGCAGGGTGTTTGGCTATGAAAAAGAGTTCCCTTGAAGTTTTCATGCAGTACCTTGGAGTGGTATGCATCCATTTGGCATTCGGAGTTGTGTCTAAATCACCACAAAGCCATTAGATATGTTTTGAGATGAAAAAGAAGAGAAACGGTTTTGGTTCAATTTGCATAATTTCTATGTTCAGGTAATTTAATTTGGTATATTATAATGGAACATGATTTCATAACTAACATTTCAACTTCTATATAAATAGTTCTATAGCCCGATTTTTTTGCCTATGAAGAAAGACCATGTCAGACAATATCAGCGAACAACAAAATAAGGAGACAATTGCTAGATTGTGGTCTAATTTGAAAAGAAAAGGTGATTGAAAATGTTATTGTCCCTGCAAAATTTGTAAGGGGTTAAAGACTAGAAGACTTCTAATCAAAACAACTAAGAAACATTGTAGGCTGCATGGTCACATTGAAGGTGGATATGATTATCATCCATTGGTAAGTTTTTCATTATATCATTTTAACAATTTATATACATAAGAAATCACTTCATGAATAGATCATGATCATGGTTTATTTATGTTTATAAATTTTATATAGCTCGAGAATCTCAGAGCACATGATATGGATCAATACAACCCGAAGAATATGGTTTTTGAAGTGGAGGAACATGGAGGTTTGAATATCAAAGCTGAAGATAATGATCCCATGGAAGATGACGATCATGAACCACAAAACACAATAGAAGATGATGGTACAAATACATTGATCCATGACACATTTAGTATTGTTGCAGCTGATCATGAAGATGAAGATGACCTTGATATTTTTAATGATGTCTCTCTACTTGAGAAGGCATCTGAGGCCCTTTACGAAGGCTCCCAGACAACTCTTCTTTGTGTTGTATTGTTGTTGGTGAACTTGAAGGTTATGAATGGTTTATCCAACATAACAATCTCGCATATGTTAAGGTATGTCATATATGTCATTATAGTTAACAAATGGTGAATCATGTACCATTAATATTCTTTATATTAACAAATTATTATTTTTTGTTCTAGATTGATAGGTCAGTTTTTGTTACCACCATCAAATATTCTACCTCGCTCATACCGATAATTATCTGTCATTATGAAAGATATTGGAATGGAGTATCAAGCAATAGATTCTTGTCCCAATGATCATATTATATATCGAAAAAAACATGAATTTTGAACTGAATGCCCTGAATTTCGTATCAGTAAATATCAAACAGAACAAATAACAAAAAGGGTTCCTCGCAAAGTTTTTCGTTATATTCCCATTATTCCATGTATGCAACGATTATTCAAGTGCACTAGCTTCACACAATTTATGGATTACCATGCACACAATAGAAGTTGAGATGACATTATTCGAATGCATGCGGATGGATCAACATTTATAGACATAGAGGAAAAGTGGCCACACTTTAAGAAGAACCTCATAATCTCAGGCTTTCATTGGCAGTGGACGGTGTCAATTCGTTTGGAGAGCTGCGATATGTTTACTTAGTGTGGCATGTTTTTGTTATCAACAATAAATTTCTTCCATGGATGTCAATAAAGAGGGAGCACATAATGTTGGCAATGGTTGTTCAAGGTATTTTGTCATTTAATAGTCATCTACATTTAATTATAAATATTGCAGTAAAATGGTCATAATAATTATGTAAAGTTTTTGTTCAGTCGATTACGTAAGTACCCAGTTAAAGATATGAATGTATATATTGAGTCTCTTATCGACGAGTTGCTGGATTTATGGAATGGTGTCACTATGTATGACGTCTCTAGACCAATAGGACAAAGACAATTTCAATTTCATGTGATGCTTGTATGGACAATACACGATGCCCGAAGGCTAACACATTTTGTGGTATGTTATAGTCTTCAAGATGTGCATGATAATTATAATTAAAAGAATTAACATATTTAATGTAATTATACATTATCTTGTAGGTCTTGAAACAAAGGGAAAATTTGCATGTCCAGTTTGTGGTCCAAAGATCAAATCTCATCATTCAAAAAATTTAGGAAAGGAGGTGTTTGATGAGTATAGGCACATTCTCCACAAAAATCATAAGTATCGAAATACTGAAAAACATCTTTTCAATGGGAAAGAAAAGAATACATCAAAGCCATGAAGAATGACACCTCACCTATGGAAGTTGGAATATAATAGAATTAATCGTCAAGTTAATGCCATTCCGTCTAATGGTTTGTCATAAAACATATTTTCTATTGTGTTTTGTTTACTGATGATGTGATTGATGATCATGAAGTTTGTCAAGGCATAAATGACCACCTTCCTAAGGGACTAAAAAATTATCCCCGACAATTTAGTAGGTTGCCCTACTACGAGAAGTTACAAATTGTGCATTTGTTTGATAATATGCATATTGAAAAGAATATAACAGAGACACTATGGAAAATATTGGATGGAAGGCGTGACAAACAAAAAATTGTCAAAATTTGTAGTGACATTCAGGAATCTAATCATGCAATGAAAAATGTCATTCAATCAAATAGCCATGGAGACCATATTAATATAAGTCACCTTACTTGGTTATTAACTGACCAACAAAGCAATGCTATAAAATAAGTCATACAAAAAATTCGATTTCCCATAGAATTTGCTGCGAACATAAACAATATCATATCAAAGAAAAGTGAATTTGGGCTAGGGATGAAAACGCATGATCGGCATACCATCATTAAGGTAATTCATGTTCTTGAGTTTTTACTATATATTTGTATACTGCTCATGTACTTTTCAATGTATTATGTTAGAAAAAAATGAAAAGATAATTTTATAATTGTTGCAATATGTTCTACTTCTATCTCTCCTAGATGACTTCGACAATAATGTCAAGAAAGTCATATATGATATTGGAAAATACATGAGGTAAGTAGTGATATTTGTTCAATTCCTTGTATAGATATTATATTTGTGATTTGTTTTACTTGTTATGTAACTCTTTTTTTGCGTCTTGAATATCTTGTAGGTGGTTGTCATGTAAAGAAATCCATAAAGAAGATATAAAATATTGGACGAGAAAAATTCCTTATCTAATGTGTGAAATGAAAAAGTGTCTACCTTCATCTTTTTCCAATGCACAAGAGCATTACCTCATACACCAAGTTGAGGAGATTGATTTATGTGGACATGTACACACTAGGGCAATGTGGGTGGTTGAGAGGCACTTTAAATTTTTAAAGGCTTTGGTTCGACAAAGAGCACATCCTGAGGGTTCTATGGTGGAGGGATATATGGTATACCAGACTATGATGTATATTTTTGAATATCTTCCTAAGTTTGCATCAAAGATCCACGTGGATCGCATTTGGGATCCCAACCCCATTAACAAATTTGAAGGGATTTACTTGATGGGGAAAGGTAGATTGAGGAAAGTGAGAGATAATTATAAGATGTTATTGTAGTTAATTAATTCTTAATCTTCAAAATAAATTGGTTGTAAGACGTCTATTTATTTTTTGTACTGTTGGTCGAGAGTGGGATGCACTACATTTGTATATTGCAAACAATCTTGATTGGATGACGGTATGGATTGAACATTTTCAACATTCTCCTCCCACATTAACATGGGAAGGTGTGGCTTCATTGGTTAAAGAAGCTCATCGTAATGGAGATTCCAATGTTACACAAAGGGAAATTGATTTAGCATATTGTTTAAGAGATAAACAGGTACGTATAAATTTATTAATCACCCATATGTTTATCAACTCACGATGCAATAATTTTTACATGTTTGACATATCACAGGTCAAACACCACAACACTATGTACTGCAATGGTCATAAATTTCGCATCAAAAAGTTGTGTTCGTCGTCAAATGGTACAGGCTACGATTGAATAAAAATGATCCTGATAGAACTATTATTGAATATGATAATGGTTTTACAATGGTTAATACAAGGTCATTTGAACCAGTTGGGGATGAGCCCTATGTTCTTCCAAGCCAATGTGAGCAAATATTTTACTCAAAGGTTCCACATAAATCAGGTTGGTCATTTGTTGTTACACATGATCCAAGAGGAAGGTCGATAAAGTATAATGTAATGGAAGAAGAAGATATGGTGATGAAGATGACGAAGACAGTGACGATGATGGTGGTGGTGGTGGTGGTGGTGGTGGTGGTGGTGATGATGATGATGATGATGATGATGATGATGATGATGGAAACTCAACGGATCATAATGGATTAAAGAATACATATATTAATAGGAAATAACTTATTTTTTTTAGGCCACAAGAAGAAGGCCACTTTGAGCCTCTTTGCTGTCGAGCTACCATCGTGGGTAGAATCCGGAGATAAACTATCTAGGACATTGACCCTAGAAAGGGTTGCGTACCCACCAAAGATCCTGTGCCGAAATGGGTATGTAGGTAGTCTAGGGATGGAGTTGTCCCTTGTAATCAAGCATTCACGGATGTGGTCTAGGATTTGGTAAGTAGATGGATTACGAAGTATCCTAACTGAAAGATAAGGGAATTAAAAGAAAAAGTAATTCAATCCATACTCTAAAGGAATCTCGTATGGATTCGCTTGACTTCCCAATGCTTTAGGCCAAATTCCAAGGTGGAATTCAAGCTTGCATTATTTTGTTTCACCTCCTATCCCAAGTTGGATAGATGCCTACCACATTTTGGTAGATGCCTACCACGTTTTGGTAGATGCCTACCACATATTGGATAGATGAAACCTCTTGTTTCGTATGAACAAATGCCTAACCCGTATGGTTAGATGCTCATCCTGGATGGATGAATTACCTAATCCAAATGTATAGATGCCCAGAGTATGTGATTGAATCAAACACAAATGATTAAAAAAAAAATGAAAAACAAGGGTCGAAATTTCTTGGGTTAAGTATTGTGGGTTATTACATGTGGTATCAGAGCAAGGTGCAGAAGATAGGCCTTGAACTTACTACAAATTGCGTAAATTAAAGTTTGTAATATTTTTAATTGCTACTAGAACCTTTATTCAACTTATTTTTATTGATGCTTCTTTTCTTACTCTTCTTTTATTTTACCCTCTTTTCAAACCAACTTACTCACATAGTGTATGTTAAATATCTTTTATATTTTAAAATCAATTTAATTAATTAATTTATTTAATTTTAATTTTTATTTTTAATTTAACTTTGATGAATTTTTTTAATATATACAAAGGTGCTTCCTTTGTTTATTTACTACTTTTTATAATTTGAAGACCTTAGATAAAATGTTGCACTTGTTCATAACCTTGATGAAGATAACATATATAAGTGAATAGTGAGACCCAATGGAATGGTTTAGTGAGCTGAATTTTGGTGGTTGATTATTAATATTCTAATCTATTCATGCATCAAGACTATGCCCAATCTTAGGGGGGGAGGATGTCACAACCCTTTATTAGAACATTTGAGAAAATTTTATTTGAGTAATTTTAAAATTAATTATTCATTAAATCTAGTAAATAAATAAATAAAAAATCTATTAGGTTAAATTAAATTAATTAATAAAATAAATAGACTAAGCTATTTATAATAAATTAATGATTAAATATTCATGTCACATTAGAATATAACATTAAACACATATGATAGTAATGTGTATATATATAAGAAATAAATAGATGGGTGGCTAAACATGTAATCTATATGTGCAAGTGAATGAGTTTTAAATAGTTATAGATATAATAAGTATCCTCGTCATAGCTCCTATTTATTTTAATCTAAACCATAGAAAATAAGCGGATGCATTTAGTAAGGAGGCAGCCAGTGGTATCCATTAATGACGTAAATATGAGGTAAATTATTTTGTCTTTTGAAAGGTAATTATAGTAATATTGCTTGATAGACTATATCGTGGGAATGGGAGAAAATAAAGAAAACACTAAAAAAATATCATGCCTAGATGAAACGAATATCAAATCATCTAAATGCATAGAATTTTTTTGTCCTCTAGAACTCTTCACTTATAACTACTTAATCATAATTGTATTCATAAATTTATGTATTGATACGCAATTCAAATACTTCCATTATATGTAAGGAATATATTATAGAGAGATTTAAATTTTAACCTACTAATCCTGATTTAAATTTGGTACATTAAACATGTCAAAGAGTTACAATAGAGATATAGTATTGGCAAGAGAAGAAGTATGGTGATTAGATGTAAAATATAAAGGTGTACCATAAAATAAAATTATTCCACGACTCATCCCATAAGATAATCTAAGACATGTTGTAAGATATGCCTTGAATGGACATTTATAACGTCTAGCTTTAAGAGAGGAATGCAATCATAGGAATAAAGGATTTCATTATTTTAGTTTATTTTCTCCCTCTTTTTCATTTGAAGAGAAAACTATAATGGCATGTGATTAGAATCTATCTACAATTATATTAGTTTTAGTACATCATATGGTTGACGTTCCAAACACTCGCTATATAAAATCATTGTTAAAATTTTATGAAACATTGAGTAAATAACGGTAGATATTAGAATAATAAAATAATTATGGTTATTTTAAGGTATTTATTGAAGAATATTTTTTATTTTAGACACTTTTATTGTAGCTAATAATAATTTAATAGTTTGATCATTTATCCATTACATCCTCAAACCTTGTCTAATAGGGGCTTTGATGGCTCGACAAAAGTGAATGTATTTTGGTTCAATCTATGACACGACACTTATTTTAAGAACCTTATAGATAAGTTCCTATATTAATTTAATTTGCAAGAGAAATTTGAATTAAATTGGGTCAACTATTCAATGACATTGTTTTTAAATATTTCCTCTCACTTGGTATCACTCTATGATCTAAATAAATTTTTATCTTTATATCCTAGTGAATTAGATAGTAGATATGGTCCTCATGAAAACCTAGTTTCACTCCTTTTAACAATAAATAGAAAATGAGAGAGATATAATGAATACTTGTAATTTTTATTCTCATTATTTTATAGAAAGGTGTCAGTGTTTTATTTGAGCAATTAAAGTAGTCATTTTGAGGTTTTGAATCAAACACCTTTTTTTAATTGGAATTATTTAGGAACCTTTTTGTATATTGGTTAATTTGAATTCTTTAGGAACTTTTTTTGTATATTGATTAATTGGAATTAGTTAGGAAGTTTTGGTATATTGGTTAATTAGAATTATTTAGGAACGTTTTGGAAGTATTTAGGAACCATATTCATATTGGTTAATTAAAAGTGGATTGATTGGGATTATTTGAGAGTCATATTCATATTAGTTAATTAGCATGATATTTGTCTCTCTCCTAACTTTTTTTTTCAAACATGAGTAATGGGGTTATCAAGATCAATCCACCTTCAAGCAAGTGAGAACTAAATTGGTTGTTAGCCTTCTTGGAAGCAATTCAGCATCTTTCATGTATTAAGTTGTCATTTAAAGTATAATAGTTAGTAATTCAAATCATTTTGTAAGTTATTTCTTACAAGAATCCTATCTTTCAAGAAATTGGAACTTTCATGTATTTAGTTCAGGATTAGAATCTTGTTTTTATCATAGTTCCTTTCATGAGAACGTTACCCCAAAGTAGTTGATTTGTTTATTTTTTGTTCTTGTCAAATGTTCTTTTAAATATATCTTAGTTTCAATTTCAAGAAATAATTTAATTTTTTGCGTGTAATAGTTTTGTAATTTTAAAGTGTAATATTTATTCAAGTTTTCGTGAACTTATGGTTCATTCCTAGTTAGATAACTAAATAAGGGGAGTTGAAACCAAAACCTTAGTAGTGTTTGATATCTATGGTGCATGTGGGTCACGCTTACGGGAAATGTCGTCATGTTGAACTACTGCACTTAACGGCTAATAAAGATGCAATAACGACATTTGTGGCATCGTCTCTATAAATCATCGGGGAGTGATAAGGGTCATTTGAAAGTTAAAATCCAAGGGGTGAGTAATCCCCCTTGGATCGATAATCCTAAAAAATTAAAATTTAAATGTATATGCATCCGCTCAGTTAAACCTTAGAAAAACCCCATTAGGGTTTGGTCGTGAGTGATGTTTGGAAATTGTTTACCTTGATGGAAAATCAACGGATGATAACGGATTAAGGGAGATGTATATTAATAGGAAAAAGGATTTAGTTTTTTTTAGGCCACAAGTAGAAGGCGACTTTGAGCCTCTTTGTTGTCTAGCTACCATCGTGGATAGCAACCGCAGAGAAACAGTTTGGGACATTGACCCTAGAAAGGATTGCATACCCACAAAAATAGTTTACATTAAATCATAGATTAGAAAATAGAACTGCATACTTTACGCCTTGATCCCGTGCTGAAATGGGTATGTAGGTAGTCTAGGGATGGAGTTGTCCCTAGTACTTAGGCATTCGGGGATGGGGTGTAGGATTTTGTAAGTAGATGGATTACGAAGTCGCCTAATTGAAAGATAAGAGAATTAAAGGAAAAAGTAATTCAACGCATACTTAGAAGGAATCTTGTATGGATTTACTTGACTTCCTGAGGCTTTAGGCTGAGTTCCGAGGCAGAATTCAAGCTTCCATTATGTTATTTCATTTGCTCCTAAGGATGGTGACCTCGGTGCACCCCTATTAGAGGAGTGTAATTCTTAGTGAGTGACTCATGACCCGGATGGTCTGGATGAGTCTAAGTCTCTGTCCAGAGCACCGCCTATCCTAAGTTGGATAGATGCTTACTTCATTTGGGTAGATGCCTACCCCGTATTGGATAGATGAAGCCTCTTGTCCTGTATTAATAGATGCCTAGCCAATATGATTAGATTTTCATCCTGCATGGATGAATGCCTAATCCAAATGAATAGATGCCCAGAATATGCGGTTGAATCAAACACAAATGATTTAAAAAAATGAAAAAAAAAGGTCAAAGTTTCTATTGATAATGGTCTTATGGACTCAAATTGAAAATTTGAAAGATCGAACCTCCTCTATATAACTGCTTAACCAAATGAAACTTGTAGATTAGTTGTATACTTACCAATTTAATATGGGTAAATACATCTGATAGGATTTTTTGCTTTCAAATTCCACTTGAAAACGAGGCAGTTTATGTAATGCTGGACAACAAACAAATCGTTGTTAATGCGTTCTCTTCAGTACACTTACAACATTTCTCAGACCTTTCGAAAAGCTGGGCAAATGGCAAGATTTGTTCGGCTTCCAGCTACAAGAATTCTACCAAATCTTCACAGGCTATAAATAATTTGTATTCTTTCTCTGGCCGTTTTCGTGGGCCTAGGCTTTGGTCCATAACAAAGCTTGAAAGATCCAAAAATATATAATGACTATGCATATCTACGTTTTCATGGGCCTAGGCTTTGTAAATGCCTCCTATTTTGGATCGTAATCGTGCTTTTACTTATCCTGATCATATGCTTAGACCTCCGTCCCCACAACCCACGCTTCTCTGTAAAAGAGGTCGTTATCCGCCAGTGGAACGTTACAGGTGACGATACGCTCACCTCTGCCTTACAATTCACCATCATTTCTCGGAACCCAAATGGCCGAATGGGTGTCTACTATGATCGGATCACCGCCTACACCACTTACTTCGGCCAGCAGATCACCCCCTACGCCCCTTTAATACCATTTTACCAGGACTAAAATTATGTCAATATTGTGTCTCCTATTTTCTATGGGAACGACGTTCGTTTGGCTTCGTTTGTTGCAGATCATTTGAGAGCCGAGAAGCAGAATGGGATTCTGTCTTTGAATCTGAGGATCAGGGGAAAGATCCGATGGAAGGTGGGACGTGGACTTCTGGACATTACCATCTGAATGTTAATTGTTTTGCTATTTTGAGGTTTAACAGCTGTTGTAATGGCGATCCAGTTCTTCTGCATGCGGGCACCAGGACTGATGTGGACGTCTGAGGTTTCATACCGAGTTCAAACATAAGAGAACATGAGTAGTTTAGGTTTGGTTTGTTCTAAAGATGTTTAGTTTTATATGATAGAAGCGTTTAATAGTTAGATGATCAATATGTTTTGTTTTTCTTTTAATGATGAATTTAGATTTGATTTTAAATCCATTTATTTGTAGTAAATGACTACATTATTATGATTATTCTATATAGGTAAGTTTTCTATTTGATTGTTATATTAGGTATATATTAAAATAGTTTATATAGACATTTTAATAGAATGCATTAAAATTATATTTATGTTTAGTTATTTTATATTTATATGAGAATTATATTTTAATTTTTAATGATAGTTAAGTTTAAATTTAATTTAATTTAAAAGATAAATGACATCAAAATGTTAGGTATATAATAAAAATATAAAAAAATTAATATGTTTATGAATAAGTAAATAATTGATAAATCTTTTACGAGTTAAGAATCTAATGTTATCTGATATGTCCTAAAATAAATTATAAATTATGTCAAATTATTTCTTTGGTATTTTTTTCTATTTTTTTTATGAGACAAGAATTCATTGTCCTATTTTCAATGATCTATTGTATTTCAATATAATAGAAACATTCATCTTCTGACTCCATAGCTTCCTCTATCTCTTATAATTTATTTTGTTATATTTCTATTATTTTATTGACTATATTATAAAATGATGATAACTTTTTATGAAGGTATCAATCAGCCAAATAAAATAAGTGTTATAAATCAATGCTCTAATATATTCACGTAATCCATTTTCTCTGTGTAGCCTCATTATTCATTATCATTTTTATCATCACAATATGCATGACCATATCATGTAGTTAATGTTGGCGTATACTTTGATATTTCAAAATCGGTTGATTCCTCATCGATATATTTTTCTTATGGCATTAAACCATAGTAGATATTTAGTGAGTCACCATAATACCCAATTCCCGTCAATAATCACGCGACTTTAATCTATTTCACATTTTCTAGGAACCTTCGACGGGATGTACAGAGATGGTAAATTGAGGCGTTTGCAGAAACAATGGATAGTTGCATTTTCTGTAACCTTTTTACCTCAATTCAATATAAAAAAAGTAGTAAACTGTGTATTACGATAGTATCAAATGTCCATCAATGTCAAGCGCCCGCATATTTTACTAAACAATTTATGAAAAGCATATGTCAATATCTTCAACTATTCAAGTAATCAATTAATGAGAAACATATGTCACTAGTTGGTGGCCATTCCACATCCTTAGTTACGTGAAACGTTTCCCCATCTAAAACGTGGGACAAGCCGGGCAGTGGGATTGGAGAATATCCTAAGAAGAACGTAAGCACGTTGTTATGGGATCGAATAGTATGGAGAAAAAGGCTAGAAGTAGGAAATCCCATACCTGAGCTTCCCCAACCTGGTTGTTTGTCTTTGAATGTTTTGCAGTGAGAAATGGCATCTGGTATGAAGATAATATGATATCTTTTGTTGGGTCTTATATTTGCGTCGACCCTGCTTGACGATACGGTGACAGAAGAGTGAGTTAATGGAGATCGTTGTCGTGCAGGAGGGTGTTGTGGAGGAGGTGGAGGCAGTGGTGGTCCTCCAGGACATGGTGGTGGTGTAGGACGTGGTCTTTTGGATGGTCCTCTGGGATGTGGTGGTGGACGCGGTGGTGATGGTACCCCAGGACATGGTGGTGGTGGTCCTCTGGGACATGGTGGTAGTGTAGGACGTGGCCTTATGGATGGTCCTTTGGGACATGGTGGTGGGCGAGGTGGAGGTGGTCCTCCAGAAAATGGTGGTGTTGTAGGACACGGCCTTATGGATGATCCTCCATGAATGGTGGTGAACGCGGTGGTGGTCCTTTAGGACATGGTGGTGGTGGTCTTCCAAAGCATGGTGGAGGTGAAGGACATGGCCTTATGGATGGTCCTCTAGGACATGGTGGTGGTCCTCCAGGACTTAGTGGTGTTATAGGACATGGCCTTATGGATGGTCCTTCAGGAAATGGTGGTGATAGGGTGGTGGTCCTCCAAAGCATGATGGAGGTGAAGGACGTGGCCTTATGGATAGTCCTCCAGGACATGGTGGTGGATGCGGTGGTAGTGGTCCTCTAGGACATGGTGGTGTTGTAGGACGCGGCCTTATGGATGGTCCTCCAGGACATGGTAGTGGTGGTCCTCCAAAGCATGGTGGAGGTGAAGGACGTGGCCTTATGGATGGTCCTCCAGGATATGATGGTGGACGCGGAGGTGGTGGTCCTCCAAGACATAATGGTGCTGGCCCTCCAGGACATGGTGGAGGTGTAGGGCGTGGCCTTTTGGATGGTCCTCTAGGACGTGGTGGTGGTGGTCAAGGAGGTGGTCCTCCTGGCCATGGTAACTAAGGGGCTCTAATTGGGTAGACCGATGACATAAATAGTTTAGATATAGTATTAAGTAGGAATTATAAAATAAAGCTAATTTTGGTCGCTTGTTGCTCAATTGTTTGGTAATGATTTGCATATGTATGTGTCAGTTCAGGTTTTACATAATGTTATGAGCATTTGTGTTACCTCTGATTTTACGTAATGCTAAGATGTTTGAGCAGAGTAGAGTAATTATTTTGCTTTTCTTAGTTTATTAATATTTAATTTGGTACTAATAACACAATCTAATTATGATTTCTATCTAATATTTCATCATCTTTGATAAAAAAAAATTAAGTTCACAACTAAATTGTAATTTCTTTAAATTAATTGTTAGAAGTTAGAAAATCATACATTTGAATCATAATTTTATTTTAATTATTTAAATAATAGTTCAAGAGGATTTAAGGTTGTGCAAATAAAAAATAAAATGAAGTAACAAATCTATTAATCAAAACAACATTTTTAACTTCGTGAATCATAAGATGGGAAGAAGCATAAAATGTAGATATAACAAATAGTTGTTACTATGTTCATCATCAAATTAATAATCTTTGTAACAAAAAAATTCCTTCTTTTTATCACAACACTTTTGTATTCTCTAATGTTCAAGTTTGATCATTTTTGTCTTTAAACAATTGATGGATGAAAAAACAAAATTCAAAATTTTCCTTTCCCCTATATGCATTATTATGTTTACTGAAACTTCATCTCTAATAGAAGCACTAATTTTGTAACCATGAATTTTGTAGGAAATTTAACTTTGTTATTCTATTCAAATTAGGTGTTCTTTTTTTGATTAATTTGTGAAATCTTCATTTCATCAAGAAGAACTTCCCTCTCTAGATTGTTATAGTTCAATTAAAAATACTACATGTGAGGTTGCTTGGATATTATACACGTAACCAAAGAGAAATAATAGATTATTAATGGTCTTTAAAATTTGAGATATATACCTTATCCAAGGAGAATAATCAATTATAAAGGGTAAGGAATTCACTCTACTTGGCATGCCAAAGATTCCACCAAAGAATCTAGATAAATAAAAACATAAAAAATGAGCTTTATATTTATAAATGCCTGGCAAGTATTATGTTTCTTATATGAATTTCATTCAAATAATTTTTAACACTTGATACATATGTTTTCCCTTCCTAATCTTTTTTTTTGAAATATTACACCATCTAATGTAACCCAACATTAATTAATTGTTAGCTATACTTAAATGATTATATTAACATGCACTAGTTCAATACACAAATAATTAATGGCCATTTTTTAAACTAGTAAAATGAGGCTCAAACTATTTGAATGGTTATAATTACATATTTACAATTTCTCATCTATCCATGCATTCTCAATTCCATTCAAATGACCTTCCTCTTTGGTCTAATAAATGTCAACAAGGAAAACTAATATTTTGTTGATTGTCACATATTTTATCTATAACCATGACTATATAAAAATTAATGAGACATGTGCACCTAGCCAATAGTCCAAATCTATGTTTTATAATTTTGTTGAAAACCCATTTAATAAAAAGACAATCAAATATAGAATTTTCAATGTAATGATTGATCAATGAATTAAATTACTTTTGTATATGGTGCACACTTTGACAATAACATATACCTTCAATGAGCACTATAAGAGTTAAATTAATTCGTCCAAATTTTGACAACATATGCCTTCAATGAGCACTATAATATTAATATTAATTTTAGTGACAAGCTAATTTAATTGTTTAACTTGGTTAATCCTTACCAACCCTTTGATAGAAATTAAAGGCACTTTACTAGGACAATAGATGCAAAACATCAGGTTCCTACTGTTTTTGTGGTTAGTTTAGAGTAGATAAAAGCAGAGATGAAGGTAGAGGGAGGATGAAGAGGGAGAGAAATAGATAGAGAGATAGACAGAGGTAGAGAGAGAAAAAAGAGAGAAAGAGAGAGAGATAGAGATAAGGAGATTAAATGATAAGGAGGAAGAGGTAGAAGGAAAGAAAAAGGTACAAAAAGATAGAGAGAAAGAGATAAAGAGATAGATAAGTAGAGAGAGAGAGAGAGAGAAGTATATATGTTGTTTGCTTACATATTTCAACAATAGTGTGTGAAGGAAGCCCATTTAAACACATTGTTATAGGAACTACAATATTTTAATAAGTAGAATATAATTTTATATTAAATATATGAAAGGTGGTTAGATATTATGAGTTATGTATAATGTGTGAGAAGTTATATTTTATATTGTATTGTATAAAAATGTGAGAGAAGTTATATTTATGTTTAACTTTTTCTCCAAAAATTTAATTATACATTTTTAAAAAAAAATTTATGCATATGGATAGGTGTATGTTGTTCTAGAATCAATGATGGATAGATGATGTAGGGGTTGGTTGGAATATGTTTTCATTGTTAAAAGATTAGTTATTTTAGTTTCATGAATTTTTGAAACTCTGAATTGATAAAGAGAATGAGGTAGATTTATCTTAAGCTCCATGAGTTTGATCTAAATTATCATGAACTTTATCTAATGCACAAAACTGATCTATGTTGTGTGACAATGATGTTAAGATTGTTGATTTATGTGTATTTGAACACACTTATTTTCTATTGACTTATAGAAGTTGTGAAATAGAAATTTGAACATTTGATCTTCTTTCAAGAGGGATTTGAATATTTATGAATTGAAACCAAGTTTGGAGTAGTTTTAGGTCAATATAACCCCACAAGCTTAAAATTATAAGATAATAGTAATATATATATATATATATATATATATATATATATATATATATATATATATATATATATATATATATATATATATATATATATATAGTGTTATAATATGAATAATATTTTTAAAACATATTTCATAATTTATATATTTTTAATTTTAAATATCATATATAATAATAACTAAGTATATGAAATTTAGTTATATGGGATGAGTTGTGTAATATATGTGAGAAGTTATGTTTATGTTTAACTTTAAAAAAAAAATCAATTGTATATTTAAATTATTTTTTTTTTATGGATATTAACATCTTTATCTAGTTTAATTATAAGAAAAGAGTTATTTTGTATAAATCTAGATTAAACAAATTAATAAAAATAATTATCTTATAATTAAGCTAGGATGGATAATTAAAATTGAAGTATGTATTATAATTAAATAAAAGGGATAGGTGTACGTAGTTCTAGATTTGATGATGGATAGATGATGCACGTTTTGATTGGAATATTTTGTCATTTTTTAAAGACTAATTATCTTAGTTTGATGTATATTTCATACTCTAAATTGATAAAGAGAATGAAGTAGATGGATCTCAGTTGGGAAGCTTCAAGTATTTTTGTTTTTTTGTTGTCTATCTTAAAATAATATTTTGTATGAGTCAAATTATATTTAACATAAAATTATTCATGTGAAACATCGTAAATTCAAATATAATACATCTTGATCATAGTAAATAGCTATAAATAGGAAATCTAGGATGTTGTAGTGGACTAGGTGGTGGTCCTCCGGGAGATGGTGGTGGTGGCCCTCCAAGACATGGTGGTGTTGTAGGATGTGGCCTTATGGATGGTTCTACAAAACATGGTAGTGGAAGTAGTGGTGGTGATCTTGAAGAGGAAGTCTACATTGAGAAACCAAATGGATTTTCTTTATCAAATGAAGGAGATATGGTATACAAATTGAAGAAAACTCTATATGGACTAAAGCAAAACCCTGGAGCCTAGTATGCTAGATTGGATAAGAATTTGTTGAAGTTGGGTTTCTATAAAGGTATTGCTGATAGTAATTTATAATTTAAAGTTGAGAATGATAACATTTTGATTGTTGAAGTCTTTGTTGATGATATCTTTTTTGGAGTAGATGATGATTTGAGTATGAAGTTCGTTGATGATATGCAAAAGGAATTTGAGATGTCTATGATAGGTGAAATGAAATTATTTTTAGGATTGTAGATTACTCAGACCGGTAAAGGTATTTTCATTTCTCAATCTAAGTATGTGAATGAATTGTTGAATAAGTTTGGCTTAGTTGATTCTAAACCTGTTGGAACTCCTATGGTGACTGGATGCAAAATGTCTAAGAATGATGAATCTCAGAAAGTTAATCAGACTTTGTATAAATCTATGGTTGGTGGATTGTTGTACTTAACTCAGACTAGACTAGATATTATGCATGGTGTTTGTGTTTGTGCTAGATTTCAATCAGATCCTAAAGAGACTCATGTTACTACTATAAAGAGGATTTTTAAATATTTGAAGGGGACTGTTGACTATGGCCTATGGTCTCTAAAGAATGATGATTTCCTGCTATGTGCCTATAATGATGCTAATTGGGCAAGTGATGTTGATGACCAGAAGAGCACTACTAGTGGAGCATTCTTTTTGGGAAAGAAGTTGATTTCATGGTCTAGTAAGAAACAAGATGTTGTATATTTATCTACTGTTGAAGCTCAATACATTGTTGCTGCTAGCAATTGTACTTAGGTAGTCTGGATGAAGCAGATGTTGAAGGATGTCAGATTGATTTATGATGAGCTTACTGATATATATTGTAATAATTCAAGTGCTATCAATATTTCAAATAATCCGGTATTGCATTCTAAAACAAATCATGTGTTTATAAAATATCATTTCTTGAGGGAGAAAGGCAGTGATGAAGAAGTCAAGTTGGAATATGTATCTAAAAAGCATCAAATTGCAGATATTTTCATTAAGCCTTTGCCTGCATATACATTTGTCTATTTGAGAGACAAGTTAGGGGTATTTGTCCCTCCTGTTCAGAAATAGATGCATAGAGTTGAATCAATCATATGGATTTCAGAGCCTTACCCATTTATCCAGGTTGATGAGTTAGTGTTGCTACTCAGCCGAAGTAGTCAGTGTGTGATTTTGATGTCCAGTTGTGGGTTTATCCTAAGGGGGAGATTATTGTTATTAGAAGATGACTTTTGGGGGAAAGAGCATAATTTTTATTTTGTCTTTGGCATTGCTGTCAAAGGGGGAGAGATTCATGTGAAAAACTGCTTTATCTTTGGAGCTTTGTGTGCATGATCTTAGGGGGAGTTTGTTGCAGATTGCTAGCGTTGACCTACTTTCTTTGCATTGATTATTTTTTACATTCATATGTTATCAGTGCCAAAGGGCAGATTGTTGGATATTGTTGTTGCTAGGATATGTTGTTGTCATTGATATCAACATATTCCTATGTCTTGGTATTGTTTTGTGTCATTTGGTGTTCTGGAGATTGCATTGAGTTGATATGGATGACTTATCTATTGAGGATGTTGGAATACTTCATTCCTTATTGGTTTCAGTGGTCCAGAAGATTGCTTGATCATATTATTTGATTCAGTTTGTAGTTCAGTATCTCTGTACAATGGTTGGTAGAGTTTCGCGTTTGATCCGGTGAGCTCCGGTATGATTATATCGTTGGCTACAGATTTGGGAAAATGTTTTGGATGTTCATGTGTATATTCAGTTCAGATGGTCCGTGAATTGGTGCTCTGCAAGCTATGTTTCTAGTCCGAATTGTTGTTGTTGAGTGTTCCTATGAGTTAGCGTGTTGATCAATGAAGAATTGCCTCAGTCGTGTTGATGCAGCTATTGCAAATGGTTCTAATGTGCTTGTTGTTGTTTATTGATCGTTTCCTATTTATTTTGGTGGTTTGCATTGATCCTTGTGCAATTTCTTGGTGATTTTGTCGATCCGGTGATGCTCTTCATGTTATGCGGCTAATCTTGGCGAGATTTCCAGTGCTGATTTGTATTTGGAGATTTGGTTTAAGTCCATGCTATGTCATGTATTTCATTGTATTGTTCCAGTTGTTCATATATGTATCGTGTGATGTAATTATGTAATTTTGTAATTGAGAGTTAAGGGTTTGGCTGACCTTGTAGTCAAGGTTGATGAATTGTATAAATAGGTGGTATATTCATGTAATTTGGGTATCGATGGTATGTCTTCATTATCAGAGAGTGGTGTATGTGTGCTTAAGTGAATTCATCCTTCGATGTGGTGTATTGAGAAGAGATTGTTGTAGGGTAGACAAGTGTGCTTAACCAACACTATCATTAGGCATTAGCAGATACTATATTTGCAGTTCATGTAAACCGGATTGTAATCTGATCATTATTGTAAGGTAGTGAACCTTCCATGAGAGTTGGAGCCTTCCAGGTCATCTCATTTAGAGCAGTGAGCTCTAGGTAGTGTGCCTGAATGCATGTTCATTCCCCACTATAATATTTGCCCATACTACTGCAGATAATCATCTTATTATGGGTAGGTTCCCACTGTGTTTTTTCCCTTAATTGGGTTTTGCACATCAAAATCTTTGTGTTATGTGTGTTGGTGCTATTGTGTTTATCTTTATTCTTGTTGTAGCTGTTTAGATCTAAGATTGTGCTTAGTTTGGTGTTTGATCTTCTGGTATTTTCACTTTTATGGACTGAAAAGGACATATAATGATAGTGGCTATCCAACACAGTGCTTGCACGTTCGATCAAGATAATACAATGTTAAAAATCTCGAAAAACACATTTTTAATTATCCATTGCCAAAAAATAATTGAAAATTTCAAAATCATATATCAATCTTAATTATTTCTTTATATTAAAATATATTCTTCCATTGTGCATCCAGTATGTTCAGATTTCAGTGTCGGTAGTGACTAACTACAAGTACACAGGTTTCCATTGATAGTAAAGGGGATATCTATTGAGTCACCATAAATATCAAATTCACGTAAATTTAATCTATTAACCTTCGATGGGCTGCCATCAATTTTAGTGTCTATTTTTTTAATGTTCTACAGGGATAGTAAAGTGAGGTGTTACCAAAAACAGTGGATATCTACCTTGTCTGTAATCATTTTAGCTCAATTAAATATACAAAAGTAATAAAGGCTGGATCAGAATAATATCAAATTTCCTTCAATGTCAAAAATTCACGGCTTCACGCGCCTGCATATTTAACTAAACAATATATGAAAAGCAAATGTCGATATCTTCAACTAAAACTACCAAATAGTTGATGGCCGGCTTGCTTCCTCAGTTACGTGAAACTTCTTCCATCTGAAACGTGGGACACGCTGGCCAGTGGGATTCCCAAGCATCCTACGCAGAGCGCATATTGTTATCTGTTTGAAGAGAGGACAGTAAAAAGCTATAAATAGGAAATGCCATACTTGAACTTCTTCAAGCTGGTAGTTTGTCTTTGGATATTTTGGATTGAGAAATGGCATGTTATGTTCTATTGGGCCTTATATTTGCGTCCACCCTGATTGACGCTGCGGTGACAGAAGAGCGTGGTGATGGAGAGCGTGGTGGTGGAGGAGGGCGTGGTGGTCATGGTGGTGGTGGTGGTCCAGGGCATGGTGGTGGTGGTGGTGATGGAGGAGGAGGGCGTGGACTGAGCGAGACTGATGGTGGTCCAGGACGGGGTGGTGGACGCGGTGGAGGCGGTCCAGGACGTGGTGGTGGTGGCGGCCGTGGAGGCGGTCCTCCTGGCCATGGTATCTAGGAGTAAGGAGGTCTGGTTGGGTATAGATCGGCAGCACAAGTAGTTTAGATATAGTGTTAAGTAGGAACCACAAAATAAAGCTGATCTCGGTTGTTGCTCAGTTACTTGGTAACGATGTATGTACGTCTGTATGTGTGACAGTTCATGTTTGACATAAATTTAAGAGTTTATGTGCTATAAAATCTCCAAAATCTTTTAATGTTTTTGTTTCTAAAGTGTCTACAAGGATATGATATGAGAGTTTTGATAACAAGTCAAGTATATAGATAATATGTTTGTGAAGAGTAGGGTAATTCTTTGGTTTTAATTTTATATCAATGAGACATTTTAATTAAGATATATTAATGTTAAGAGATATTTTATAATAGTAATAAGGGGTAAAGTGTAATGATATGAATATGTTATCAATTTTTTATTTTTTAATTTAATTTTGATTATATATCAAAATATTATTATTTATTAATCTTCAAATAAGAAACATATAACATTTATGTCTACATATATTAACTTCAATAAAATAGTTTCAAAATAAAATAGAATAACTTTTAAGTAAATAAAATTGTTTCAAATCGATATCTCTTGGCTTTGTTCTAGATAGATGTATTTCTAATATATATACACCTATGTAATATTTCATTTTCTTTAAGAAATTTTTTTGGTGCATTGGTTGTCTCCGACTTTTTCATATGGTTCAACTCCTCAATAATGATTATCATATACTTATACGGTTCTCCTAATGTTTTCATATTGATTGTCTTTAATACAAAGTATACTTTTGGTCATATATTTCAAAGTTACTTGAGGACTTAATGACACTATAATTTAAATGTGCCAAGCCCTATATAAAGTTCACAAAACTTATTAAATCAAATATATACCATAATTGTGAGTATTTCACATTGATGATTTAAAAAAAAATCTCTTGAATGTTTATTGTAATTGATCCTCAATGAGATTATATTTTCTATTCATTAGTCCCACAAAAGTGTCTGGGATTTCCATCACTACTTGATAAGTGAAAAAAATCAATTGTGCAATCTTAATATTCTCTTCATAAAAAATTCTTCATGGAAAAGTGAGATTATATCTTATCTGTCTAGTTTTCTAAAACATTAGCATTAGCATTACCATGTGGAACATTAGAAAATATAGAAATACTTGAAAGTTAGTAGTAATTTTGACTTAAAAAATTTATACATTTCTATGATACCAATGCAAAAACTTATTTAAGGACCTCTATAAACTAGTTGATCATGGATCTTTATTAGTAAATGAGCTCTTCAATATTACTCTTAATCATCACATGCATCTCCTTTTATTAGAGATAAGTTTTCAGATGATATAGAAAAACAATTAACTTAATGTCCAGTAAAAGGGACATGTTTAATAAGAAGAAATAGGTTTCTATTGTTATATGAAATGTGTTTGCCTACATATTCTAATGAATCATGGGGTTTAATCAAATGGCCAAGGTATTCTAATAATGTTTGATAACTCATGTAAGATCAAGAAAAATTGGTCTAATATTAATAATCTAGGGCCCAATGTTAAATATTGGTGAAAAAATATTTATACTGTGAGAGAAGGTAAATGTTTTGATTAGATTAAACTAGGACAGGCCTGAACCATTTGTAAGATAGAGGAAATGGAAAAGTAAACCATGGATTTAGCTTCTTCCAACATCCATACAATAGAGTACTTGCAAGAAACAACAATGCAACACTAAAATAAACTAATAATGTAAGTCAACAAGGATTTTAACTATATTGCCTTCCTATCTTCAAGATTTGGCAATAAATAGCTAATGCTCTTAGATTTCTACACTTAAACACCAAAATCTATGAAGAATGGAAGAAATTGATTCAAAAACAAAAGATGAGTTTGCAAGTAAAAAAATTAATGTTATGACCTCAAGATTTTGATAAGTGAGAGAGAGATTTATGTGAGAGAGGTGCAAATGTATTTATGAGTATCCCCATCACTTGGAAATCCACCATGGGGACAATGTGGGATAAAAGAAAGTAGTTATGGCTAAACATTATCCCACATTTCTAAATGTATATGATGGATGGGAAAGAAAAGAAATAAATAGGATGGTTTATGTAGTGGGATTTGAGGATGAATAAGTATAAATTCATGAAATGGTAGAGATAAAGAGATAAAATAATGAATTGATTAAAAATGAATTAAATAAAGGCAAATAATAATGATCCATTTAATCACTATAATGATTATAATAAAGCATGAAGATATTATATCAAAAAAAAATTGTGTCTACACCATTACGTAGACATAAAAGCGAAGAAATCCAAGGTATCACAAGGAGTGGGGCCCCTAAACTAGAGTGTCAGCTACCAAAAAAGAACAGAACATAGAGATCACCCAAAACCAAACACCACAAAACTAGAAGAGGATACTAGAATAGAATAGAAAAACTGAAAAAAAAAATCCACCAGATATACCCCCACTAGAGACACAATCCAATGGCCTACATTGTGTAGGCTTCTTAATTTTTCAATCATAGCTCATCACTTTCACTTTGTCAAAGAGGGAGAACCTCTTGTTCAAACCTTTACCTAATGAAATAGTAGGAGACTCCAAGGTAGCTTTCATCCTAGACATCAATGGGTCCAAACCAGTAGCAGGGGAAGAATCCAAGTGACGCTTCTTTTTTTGCCTACTCCCTATCAATTTCTTCCAGAATGGCCTATAGAGCTATGGAGTTGTTCTTTGACATTTAATTATTTTGTGCTATCATTTTGTCCATTTTCCTATTTAGGTACACCTAGTTGTCCTACAAAACCTCAATTTCCTTCATCGTCTCCTTTTTGTGCTCCTTCTGGTCCATCTTATCGCAAAGGCCCTTCAATTCATCATCTATGTCTTCCCACTTTTCAAGCTTCTCTATTAAGTCATTTGTCACCATCCAAATCCTTTAATCCTTATCATCTATTGCCCAACTAGAAGCTCTCATATTTGCTTTAGCAAGGGGCTCCAACCTACTAATTTTCTTTCTTTCCACATTTAGTTGCCCTATAAGATAATGGATTATAGCTTCTTATTTGTTGTAGGCATCACAAAGCTCATTAACCTTATCATCAAAGGCAAGGAAGTCTCATTTCCTCAAAGAGTTCGTAGGTAAGTGGGGATGGAAGTGAAATAAGGGGGTAGAAGGGATGGTAGCATTACTAATAGGGTTGTTTGAGGTACACTCAGACCCAATAGACCATGAGGAAGTAGAGTCCTCAAAAATATTCTCCTCTATCTTCAGCTCTTAAACAATGCATTTAGTAATGGAAGGGGCTAGGGAGTTCATGGATTTAGCATACCTGCTAGGGCTAACCCTGATAGGGGTCCCTCTAGGTTTAGGAGTGGAGATGGCATCTTTACTACCCAAGTTATCCAACAGCTCAACATACAAAGTGGGACTGAGGGATAGCTAACTGGCCACAAGTGGGAATCAAATTTAGGTGAAAATTATACAAACATAATTTAAACCCCTGATGCAAAGGAAGGAAATTTTTTGTTTTAACAACCACAGATGGATAGATAGATAGAAAAATCCAATAAGGAAAATTCATCTTCACACCATACCTTAAATGGTTTAGCATAGGTAAAAGCTGAGAATGAAACTATTTAAATCTCCTATCCAAAGTGATGAACTTCATAAGGAGGGACACAAGCTCTTTCCAAACCCAAGGTAAGTCATCTCTGTCGAAACCACTTTTCAATTTATTAAATTTCTCCCCCAGCTTTAGGAACCTCATGAAATTCACCTTTAAGGGACTCATGCAGGAGCACCGGTCTAGTTCTCACCGATTGGGCAGTGTTCAGTGAATCACTTGAGAGGGTGGCATTTCTTCATGTTTGAATGTTTAGCATTTTGGTTTTGGGTTTATTCCCTTGTGTTCGAGGTCTTTATCGTGTTTGATTTTCATAGTATTTGGCTTTGTTTCTCGTGAGATGTAAATTCTGGTATTAGCCCAGTTGATATGTTCTTACTGGTTAGTCTAGCAGTGTGTTGAGCGAAGTTGGATTGGGTTGCTGGTGATCTTTGTGACTTGTGGATCATTGGAGATGTGGCTTTGGGCCTTGGCCGGTATTCTCGGAGGTCTGCACATCATTTTATGTTTTTGTGTTTGTGCTTAGTGATTTCAGTCGACATGTTACCATTGCACGTTTCATGAACCGGTTGGTCTTTGCCCAGACTTGATTGAGTTGTAATTATTTACGAGCGGTATAAATGGAAGTTGGTGAATCATTTGAGGATATAGAAGTTAGAAGATAGAAGATGGGATTTTGAGATCGAGCAAAGATATAGATCCGGCAAGAGTCTGAACCGATTGGACTGAGGTCAAAAGGCTAAGGTTCGGATTAGGGTAGAACCGACAGACTGATCCCAGAAGCCAATATGATATGTGGATGATCAGCGGATCTTGTAATTATGTTGTAAGCATTATTTGTATCCTAGACTGCGTTCCAGCATGTGGCATGTGTAATCCTTTAGACTGTAATAAGATTTATTCAAGTTATTTATTGATTATGTGTTCTATGTTGTTACCAGTTGTTCTTTCTGTTGTTTCTAGCATCTTGTTACCAGTTACCAGTATCTCTTGCATGGTTTACATGCTAAGCTGCAAGGTTGGGCTATCCTTCAAAGGATCTCCCTGCCTTAACTACATCAAGTGGTATCAAAGCTGGTTTGTGAACCTGTTGTTGGACAGAGTGTTGTTTGTGCACTAGTTGGTTGGAGAGAAAATTGAGGCAACTTGTGGACTTGTTCAGATCACCGAATGTGAGGCAGAGCAATGTTTGCAGGTAGACCGTCAATCCTAGAGCTTGAGCTTGAGGCAATTAGTGGGTGGAGACTTCAACAGATTGCCGATTGAGGTATGCCGTGGTTTGGACTGGTAGATCACCATGGAGAGGCAACCAGAAGCTGTAGATAGATCATCAAACCCTTGAGGTAGTTACAATTACCTTTTGATAGATTTCCAAACTGATCAAGTGATGGGACTCACTTTTTAATTAACCTCAAGAGTCTGATGCAGGAGCAGCGGTCTAGTTCTTATTGGTTGGGCAGTTTTTATTGAATTTCTTGAGAACGTGGAGTTTCTTCATGTTTGAGTGTTTAGCATTGTGGTTTTGGTTTTATTCCCTTGTGTTTGTGGTATTTATCATGTTGGATTTTAATAGAATTTGGCTTTGTTTTTGATGAGATGTGGATTTCGGTATTGGCCCGGTTGATATGTTCTTACCGGTTAGTCTGGCAGTCTATTGAGCGAAGTTGGATCAGGTTGCGGGTGATCTTCGTGACTTGTGGATCATTGGGGATGTTGCTTTGGGCCTTGGCCAGTATTCCCAGTGGTCCGTGCATCATTTTATGTTTTTGTGTTTGTTCTTAGAGATTTGAGTCAACATGTTACCATTGCATGTTTCATGAATAGATTGGTCTTTGGGCTGACTTGATTTAGTTGTAATTATTTGCAAACAATATAAATGGAATCTGGTGAATCATTTAAGGATATAGAAGATACAAGATAGAAGACAAACTTTTGAGATTGAGCGAAGATGTAGATCCGATAAGAGTCTGAACTGATTGGACTACGGCCAGAAGGTTGAGGTCCAGGTTAGGGTAGAATCAAAAGACTGTTCTCAGAAGTCGATATGATATGTGGATGACTAGTGGATCTTGTAATTATGTTGTAAGCATTATTTGTATCCTGGACTATGTTCCAGAATGTTGCATGTGTAATCCGTTAGACTATATTAAGATTATTTACCAGTTATGTGTTTAATGTTGTTACCAATTGTTCTTCTATTGTTCCTAGCATCTTGTTACTGGTTACCATTAACTCTTGCATGGTTTATGTTTTAAGCTATAAGGTTGGGTTGTCCTTCATTGGATCTCCCTACCTTGACTGTGGCAGGGACATCTCCAGCAAATACATGTTTGGGGATTTTATTTTATTTATTTTTTCTCTCGTAAAGTATTAAATATATGAATTGATAAAAATATTTCATGCATTTGTTTAACTTTCCGTTATCCAAAAGCTCCTATGAATTAAAAAATTCATCTTCTATAATCTTTCTAGGGCATGAAACTGAGGATATTAGTCACGTTAGACTAAATTATCATGAGCCATATGTATATTGTATTAATATGCCAAGAGTCTATAAAATAAAAGGGATAGCCTAAAATAAAGGAGATCAATCAGACGTTATTGTTTTTTCGAGATATGCTCTGTAATGTTGTGTCTCAAGTCACTCTACCAGATTTACCCTTGATGGAATTTTTCAACATACCATGTTAGGTAAGTACAATTCCCTTTCATGAATATATATATATATATATATCTGGTTGTAAAATCCTGATAATATATGTGAGTGAAAGGAAGACAGTTTTCCTGACAGAGTTCTATACAATACCTCATGCTATATTATTTTCTCATTCTTGTGTAGGCATAGAAAGAGCTAGTACGAGGTTTCCATGTGAGCGTCATTCCTCAAATAGGTCTCATTCGAAACATGATTTGCACTACTGATGTAAAGTTCCTTACCACACCCTCAACACTTCTATTGGTACCTCATGTCTCTTTCAAGCAGTAAGAATAAATATCAGTACCTCGATGTCCGTGCACTTCTTATTCAATCTGACCATAATATGAGTATTGTCATTTCCATGTGTACCATTTTTACAGCAGGGTTGGACTCTCTCGTCACCATCTTATTTCTATGAATCTATTTTGAACTATTGTAGATTCTAGATTCCTGATCATGCCTTCCAATCCTCCTGTCACATCGACTACACAATATTTCCAGGCAGTGGATTAGAGCCTTGACTCAAGATATTGTAGGTATCATGTAGGTACTTCTTATGGGAGGGGAGTCAATACTTGTGCACCCTAACTTTGCACATTCACATGGACTCCCACATCGACCCTCAAGACCTAAAAAAGTATGCCTAACTACCAATGCCATGTCAAAACCTGCAAATATATTTTTTAATTTTTATGTGTCTATATGCCATGTGTATTAGTCGGATTGGTCCACGGTGTCCATATTTGGCCAGTTTGGTCCAGTGACCTAAGCTTGAGTGGGCCCACCCCAACAACTATCATGGCATGTTGTTCAAAACCAACATACATGCCACATGGCAATGACTCACTTCGCCATCCATATCTCCAACATGTTTGCATTTACATTCCATTCTCACCCTACACTCTCCCTTATATTCCAATTTACGTATATTGTGAATAACATATACACTACGAACAACATATAAATTGGTCATGGCAGTGACTCACTTGGCCACCCATATCTCCCACTTGTCTGCATTTACACTACATCGTCACCCTACACTCTCCTTTACACTGCCATTTACTCTGTGTCCCTTCACCTTACTTCCACCTCATTTCTCACATTTTTCGAGCACAAAATCATTCAATGCTCCCGACTCCTTGTCATTTGAGTCATCTCAACTTTCTTTCTTTCCCACTTGTTCTTTATTATTTGATGCGAGCAGATAGTAGTAGGTATTGACCCTAACACCACATGTCACTCGTTTCCAATACCAGTCTCCCTTTACAAAGGTTCCCTCGTTATTAGGCAATTCACATCCACTTAGAATCGATTATGTAACAAGAGAACACAACCATTTCAATGATTTTATAGTGTTAAACTATGTTGTAGAGCTCAACCATTAACTTTGAATGGTGAAGTACAACACAATTGAACACTAAAAGGACTTCAAAAAACTGCATTTCCTCATTTCATAAACCACATTATAGGGTGAATTATTATTATTTTTTGAAATAAATGTTGTTGGCAATGTTGTCTACATGTCTATTTGACTATTTGATAATGGCATGTAGTTCAGAACTTTAGGACCCCGTACATGAATTGGCTCACCTCCTGAGTGAATTGAGTCACTACCTTGCGGTGTGTATGTTAGTTTTGTATGTTCTTTCTTCAATATCTTTGGGATATTATTGTCAATGATTTAGGAGCAGCGGTTAGGGAGATTTTTGGTTGTAGAAGGCTTTTGAAAGAATGGAATTCTACTTTCATTGTTCTTATTCCAAAGATACCAAGGGCGGATAGCTTTCAGAAATTGAGACCTATTAGACTTTGTAATTCTATTTATAAGATTCTATCTAAGGTGGTGGCCAGTCATATTCTTCATTTGTTACCTTTTATTATCTCCTCCATTAGAATGGTTTCATTCCTAGGCACCAAATCCTAAACTCTATTGTGATAATTTATGAGAAAACCCACTCTTTGGAAACTAATAAAAGGGTTGGTTATCTATTAGAGATGGGCTTAATGAAATATTATGACCATGTTAATTGGGGTTTTCTCACTAAAGTCTTAAGAGCCATTGGTTTTAATAACAGATTTTTGAATATTATTTGGCAATTTATCTCTATAGTCAAATCCCCTATGATTGTTAATGGCTCCCCCTCTGCCTTCTTTTCCTATTAGAGGGGGCTTAGATAGGGGGACCCCATCTCTCCACTTCTTTATATCATAATGATGGAATACATGATTAGATATTGGAAGAATTAATATCTTTCAATTCTGTAAAAGGTCTTTGCCCTTCTTCTCAACAGCTTGTGTGCTTCTACCATCTCTTTGTTGATGACACCATCATTCTTGGGGAGTCCTCTATCTTGGAAGATAGATGCATTAGGAGAGCTATTTATTTCTATGAGGCTACCTTAGGTCAAAGAATTAATCTTCATAATAGTTCAATTTTTTTTTAAATATCCTTGAAGATAGAATGAAGAAGATTGTGGATAATTTGGGTTGCAAGATTGACTCTTTCACTTCAACGTACCTGGGTCTTCTATTGGGTGGTAATAAATTTATGATTATTTATGAATAAATTTGATTGATAAGTTTAACTCAAAGCTTCCTATTTGGAAAGGATCTCTCCTTAATCAAGCCCAGAAAATTCAACTCCTTTAAGCTTAGGTTCAAAACCTTCCAGTGTATGCAATGAGCTTATTCAAGATCCCTGGAAAATTTATTGATGCCATTGAAAGAATTTAGAAACATTTTCTATGGTCTAGTATGGAAGAAAAAAGAAGATTGCCTCTTGAGCATAGGGTGGGAGAAAGTCTATACTGTTAAAAAGCAGGGGGGTTTGGGGCTAAGGTACATTAGGGAGTTCAATCTTATCTTATTGGCTAAATAGATATGGAAACTTTTCCATTGCAGCAATGAGTGGAGTTAAATCTTAAGAACTAAATACCAGATGAACTCAAGATCTTTAGCTTTCTTCTTGAAGTTGGAAATTATATCGTAGGGGTCTATGCTTTGGAACAATCTGAAGATTTCTAAATTTGACATTCAGAGAGGTATGAGATGAAAAGTGGGATCTAGTAACAATATAAGGTTCTAGACTGATATTTAGCTGGGGGAGGAACCTCTATCATCTCCTATGATTTTCAGACCATACATGGATGAAAGCATTAAAAGATTTGCTTCCTTCGTTAAAGATAATTGGGCTAATCGAACTTGGATTGATCTTTCAATGGTCCATGGGGATCTTGGGAGCCTTAATGGCATTCCTAACTCTGTCTATTTATCACAATCTAAAGATAGGTTGGTGTGGTCAACTTCTTCCTTGAGCTCATATGATACTTCTTCTACATTATCTCTCATCAAACCTCCCCTTCACCCCCCCTCCCCTTTTGGGCTAAAGTGCAGGAATCCAATTTAATTCCTAAAATTAATATTTTATTCTAGATCTTTGTTCAAAATAAAGCCCTTACTCTTGCCAATTTATGTAAACAGGGGTTATATGTGGCAAATAGATGTTTCCTTTTCCACGCTTAGGGTGAAAGTTCTTTTCATATCTTGTTGGAGTATACTTATGTTAGGGGGATCTAGGCTTTCTTTTTGAACCTATGGGGAGTGGACTGGGTTTTTCCTTCTTCACTATCCAAGATCTACCTTCTTGGTGGGTCTCTCCTACTTCTCACTTAATCCTCTCTTTTTATGCGACATCATTATCCCCCATCTTGCTTGGCGGGTTTGGAAAGAGAAATAATCACGTGTTTAGATATGCGTATCTTGGGGTAGATGTGGTCTCTTTGAAAATTTGTAGGGGTATCAAAGAGAACTTGGCTTGTGTTTCTTCTAATTATAATGGTTCTATTCTTATTTTTGGTTTTGATCTTTAGGTGGCCCTGAATTGGGAGTTCCATATTGATATCTCTAAGCCTCTCAAGAAAGTTAAGAATCCTAGAGTTAATATCACTTGGAAATCTCCTCCTTATGGTTAGGTTAAAGAAAATTTTGATGAGGTGGTGAAGGGAAACCCTATTCTGGCTAGTTGTGGGGGAGTGTTCAGGGATGAGTATGGTGGGTTCATTGCAATGGTGGCTCTCCTATTGGGAAACCAGAACAATCACCAAGCTAAATATGTGGCGGCCTACTATGGGCTTTTATTAGCCTCTAAGTTAAACTTTTAAAAAGTCTAGTTAGAAGGAGACTCGAAGACCATAATTAACTACCTTAGAAAGAAAAATAGTTGGGTTAGTCAATTGAAAATTGAATCAAGAGGTCGTTCAAAATTATTTTCTCCTTTGATAAATGTTATATATCTTGTAAATTTAGGGAGGCCAATGTGGTGGCTGACCTTTTAGCTAATATATGAGATTCTAGAAATCATAAATTAGAATGGGAGGGAAAATGATAAATTGTCAGCTAAGTTAGAAGAAATGGTGGCCTATGATAGGATCCATGCGAGAGTTGTTAATCCTTTACTCTTTAATGATGACTAGAGGTGTTATTTTTGTGTTCATCGTAATGCTAGCATACTTTGTGGGTATTTTTCGGGTTTTCTTATAGAGTGAGAAGGGTTACTCTAGATGTCTTCTTCTTCTCAAAACTTCCATTACTATAGATCTTGAAACTTCCTTCTTTTCTTTGCAGTGGTTTTTCACTATTGGGGGAGACAAGAACAGGTTTGAGCCTCTTAAATATGACAAAATTGAGAAAAACAATACCATATGGAGAATTTGGAGAAAGGGGGGGTTATGCCTTATCTTGAAAGGCTTCATGATTTCTTAATCAAAACCTCTCTAAAGAATTTTCTAAAGGATGGAATAAAGGACAGGTCACTATTTATGGGCAAAATTTTAGTCTCACAGAGGATCTCATTGGCAAAGCCACTAGATTGAACATGGAAGGGAAGAAATTCTTCAAAGATAGAAAGTCTATAGATGAAAAGGTCCAAAATTTCATTAAAGGAAAAAAGAGAAAGTTGTTGGTCAAGTATAGAGGTAGCTAAAAGCTTAAATTTATTAAACCCTAGTTAATTGAAGTCTTGAAATTAATTATGTAATTTTTCACCCTCGATGGTTGGTATTTGCTTGTTTACAACTATAATTTTTCCCTCCGCAATCATTTTAGGCATAAGGATAGGGTTCCTTTCACTTTTTTTCTATTATCTCACTAATACATTTGACCTTAAATTCCGACAAGCATTTCTGATGATCGATGGGATTTCTTTTGCTTTGTTGGATTGATTTGTTTTTTTTTTCAAAAATTGCCCCATGTTCATCAGAATTCCGACACTAATACAATTGGCCTAGAGTTCTGATGAAAATTTCCGACGGAGAAGGTATATTGTGACCAAATTTGATTTTTTTTTTTTAAATGCCCAAATTCGTCGGAATTTTGACGATAATTTCATATTTGATTTCGATGGAGAAGGCATTAGGAATGGTTTTTTTTATTTTTATTTTTTAAAGTGTTCACGTTCGTTGAAATTTCGACGACAACGGGCATTACTTCAAAAAAAAGAAAACACCGCATTTCATTTTAACCCAAAGCTGCAATCCCACGCAAGCAGAGCTCTATCACTCCTTGTGTATGATCTCCCCCACCCAATCCTAAATCAAACTACCTGCCTATAAAAAGCAGAGATCTATCACTCCCACCCAACCCAACATTCGAGCCTCACTGCGGCAACATATTCCAACTTTGACAACATTTCGCATAATTTAAAACCTAAAAGGTTAGGCCGCTCTACTTCATATGAATTTTGCATATGAACTTTCATTTTGGGGTTGCACATTATTGATTTAACATTGATAATATTGAATTTTTCATATGAATTTTGGACCTATTGCAATGGAACTTTATGCCATGCTTTCAAAAGCTAGATTATCTATGAAGATCATGATTATCAACAGCTAGATTAACCTTGATCATGGTAACAAAATATGGAAGTTGAACCTTAATAATAAAATGTTGAAGAAAACCCTTAAGTCTTGTTGAAGCTCCGATACATCATATCAGGAATAATCCTAAAAAATGACCTCTTTCCTTACATTCCCATCATCAGTATACTAGACCTAATAGACATACTAGCATGCATAATTCCTCTGAAACATAGCATTAATTCGCAAGGGCTTCAAGAATGATAGCCAAATAATTGCCAATTTCTACTACATTCATCGCAAAAGCCGCCGAGAGCCAGCCATCTTCCACATCCAGCATCCTTTGGAATGGGGCTAAATTTCTATTGATGACCGCAATTCGGTACACCTCCCATGCATCTTCTAACAAGGTTTTCTTTGTTTCCTGCTCTGCCTTTGTTTGGACGTGCTCCTCTTCCTCATTATCTGGGTCATGTTCTGAATCTGATGAGATGTAAATGCTTGAGTTGAAATACAGACCCAACAGGCTTACCCAACTGCTTAAATCTAGGTTCAAGATTTCGTTAGCAATGGCATGCCCATCCATAGAGCGAATAAACCCATCTATCTTCTAGATACATGCCTCCTTTGAATTCATAACATCGACCATTGGGCAGAGCATGGATTCGTAGATGAAACCATTGCACCAATGTCTACCACCGCCCAAGATAGAGGTCACCAATCTCCATTCCACATCTCCTGCTTTATCATCGGTATGAAACAACCTCCTGCACTGCATTTGAAAACTTTCCTCTCTACACATGCAACTCAGACCAAAATGATGAACCATTTTTGTGAATCTTAGTTGAATATCGTGTGGCTCCTCTCTACAAACACAATTGGAGGAATGGTTGAAAGTAATTAGAACCCAACCCACCACCTCAGAGTTAAGGAGTATGTAAGTTAGTCAAGTGGTTGGATAAATAGACCAAATTTGTAGAAAATAGATGTTACAAGGTTCACAAGGATGAAGAAGAGGAAAATCCAAAAATAGATATTAAGGTAGGAAAAGGAGAATAACAATTACAATTAAAGAAGGATTCTCCAAATCACTATTATAATTAACCACTTAATCTCCAAGAAGAAAACATAGCTATATCAGATAGCCCAAAAATGGCAAAAATAGGAGACTATTAGGAAAGAACTAGTTGTAGTATCGATAATTGAGTTATTGACACAGTTTGTGAAACTATTCCACTAAACTTTCCTGGAGATGAAGGGAATTAAGGAAGTAGGTACTATGAAAATACAACTAAAGGAGAGAACTAAACCACATAAGGAAAGACCATACTGCGTAAACCCTAGCATGAAGAAAAGGGTTAAAATAGAGCTCAACAATGTTATCCAAAGAAAGATTCATTATTACCCATGTTGACTACTTAACCAAATTGATAGAAAATAAACCAGCTAGAGATTATATTGCATATACTGCTGCTAAATTCTTGTACAATAATATCATTACCAAATTTGAGTGCTCCTTAAGTATCACAAGTCATGAGGGAAAGCATTTTGTCAATAAAATAATGTTGTCTTTGATTATATTTGGCATAATAAAAGGTGAATTTCAATAATGTTGTCTTTGATTATATTTGGCATCTATACTCATTGGTAAGTTCTTATGTAGCAATTTTTTTATTTTATTTTAGTTTGTCTCTCCATTTGGAATGCACCAAATCAGTTATAAAAAGATCTTTGAAAGATGTATAAAAGTATACAGTTTCATAGACAATATACCATTGAGGAATCTTTATCAAACTTACAATTGGGGTAACCATTGTCTGTACAATAATGATTTTTTTTTAATTTCCAAGTTAAATAACCCCACCAATGGTTGGAAAATCTTGTGTACATATGTTTTTTTATACCTTATGCTTTGTATGGTTCCATGATGCAATCTACATGTGCAAAGTGTGTTGGAGAGACTGGTTTTTGTGTCTCTGTCTGATAAGACAAAGAGGATGAGTTTTGGGTGGTTTGAATGCAAGAATCAGGATTTGGAAGAGTTAGTGGAAGTCTAGAAGGAAGATGATGACTGGCCTAATGACAATGCTCTAGACTGCAACAATGCAGTAGTGGGTTGAAATAATCCAAGTGGAAAGGGGTGTAAGCAATGGGTTTGAATGTGTTTGGTGTCAGGAAAGAGATTAGAAGGGGTTCACAATATTTGTGATAAGCATTTGGTGTATTGGGAAGGGGGGTTTGTCCCTTGAAAGTGTGATTGTCATAAACATACATGATTGTCTTAATAGGACAATGCTGCAGCAGTAGGATACTTTGTGACATTTAGGGTGGTTGGGAGGGTAAAGCAGGGTGTTTGGCTATGAAAAAGAGTTCCCTTGAAGTTTTCATGCAGTACCTTAGAGTGGTATGCACCCATTTGGCATTGGGAGTTGTTTCTAAATCACCACAAGGCCATTAGATATGTTTTGAGATGAAAAAGAAGAGTTAAATGGTTTTGGTTCAATTTGCATAATTTCTATGTTCAGGTAATTTAATTTGGTATATTATAATGAAACGTGATTTCATAACTAACATTTCAACTTGTATATAACTAGTTCTATAGCCCGAGTTTTTTCCCTGGGAAGAAAGACCATGTTAGACAATATCAGCGAACAACAAAATAAGGAGACAATTGCTAGATTATGGTCTAAATTGAAAAGAAAAGGTGATGGAAAATGTTATTGTCCCTGCAAAATTTGTAAGGGGTTAAAGAATAGAAGACTTCTAATCAAAACAACTAAGAAATATTGTAGGCTGCATGGTCACATTGAAGGTGGATATGACTATCATCCATTGGTAAGTTTTTCATTATATCGTTTTAACAATTTATATACATAAGAAATCACTTTATGATTAGATCATGATCATGGTTTATTTATGTTTATAAATTTTATATAGCTCGAGAACACTAGAGCACATGATATGGATCAACACAACCCGAAGAATATGGTTTTTGAAGTGGAGGAACATGGAGGTGTGAATATCGAAGCTAAAGATAACAATCCCATGGAAGATGATGATCATGAGCCACAAAACACAAATGAAGATGATGGTACAAATACATTGATCCATGACACATTTAGTATTGTTGCAGCTGATCATGATGATGAAGATGACCTTGATGTTGTTCATGATGTCCCTCTAGTTGAGAAGGCATCTGAGGCCCTTTACAAAGGCTCCCAGACAACTGTTCTCTGTATTGTATTGTTGTTGGTGAACTTGAAGGTTATGATTGGTTTATCCATCATAACAATCTCACGTATGTTAAGGTATGTGATATATGTCATTATAGTTAATAAATGGTGAATCATGTACCATTAATATTCTTTATATTAACAATTTATATTTTTTTGTTCTAGATTGATAGGTGAGTTTTTGTTACCACCATCAAATATTCTACCTTGCTCATACCGATAATTATCTATCATTATGAAAGATATTGGAATGGAGTATCAAGCAATAGATGCTTGTCCCAATGATCATATTATATATCGAAAACAACATGAATTTTGAACTGAATGCCCTGAATGTCATATCAGTAGATATCAAACAGATCAAATAACAAAAAGGGTTCCTCACAAGGTTCTTCATTATATTCCCATTATTCCACATATGCAACAATTATTCAAGTGCACTAGCTTGGCACAATTTATGGATTACCATGCATACAATAGAAATCGAGATGACATTATTCGAATGCCTGTGGATGGATCAACATTTATAGACATAAAGAAAAAGTGGCCACACTTTAAGAAGAACCTCATAATCTCAGGCTTTCATTGGCAGTGGACGGTGCCAATCCATTTGGAGAGCTGAGATCTGTTTACTCAGTGTGGCATGTTTTTGTTATCAACAATAACATTCCTCCATGGATGTCAATAAAGAGGGAGTACATAATGTTGGCAATGATTGTTCAAGGTATTTTATCATTTAATAGTCATCTACATTTAATTATAAATATTGCAGTGAAATGGTCATAATAATTATGTAATGTTTTTGTTCATTCGATTAGGTAAGTACCAAGTTAAAGATATGAATTTATATATTGAGCCCCTTATCGACGAGTTGCTAGATTTATGGAATGGTGTCACTATGTATGATGTCTCTAGACCAATAGGACAAAGACAATTTGAATTCCATGCGATGCTTGTATGGAAAATACACGATGCCCCAGGGGTAACACATTTTGTGGTATGTTATAGTGTTCAAGATGTGCATGATAATTATAATTAAAAAAATTAATAGATTTAATGCAATTATACATTATCTTGTAGGTCTTCAAACAAAGGGAAAATTTGCATCTCTAGTTTGTGGTCCAGATATGAAATCTCATCATTCAAAAAGTTTAGGAAAGCAGGTGTTTGATGAGTATAGGCACTTTCTCCACAAAAATCATAAGTATCGAAATATTGAAAAACATCTTTTCAATGGGAAAGAAGAGAATACATCAAAGCCATGAAGAATGACATGTCACCTGTGTAAGTTGGAATATAATAGAATTAATCATCAAGTTAATGCCATTCCATCTAATGGTTTATGTCATAAAACATATTTTCTATTGTGTTTTATTTACTGATGATGTGATTGATGATCATGAAGTTTGTCAAGGCATAAATGACCACCTTCCTAAGGGACTAAAAATTTATCCCTGACAATTTAGTAGGTTGTCCTACTACGAGCAGTTACAAATTGTGCATTTGTTTGATACTATGCATATTGAAAAGAATATAATAGAGATGTTATGGAAAATATTGGATGGAAGGCATGACAAACAAAAAATTGTCAAAATTTGTAGTGACATTCAGGAATCTAATCATGCAATAAAAAATGTCATTTAATCAAATAGCCATGGAGACCATATTAATATAAGTCACCTTCCTTGGTTATTAACGGACCAGCAAATCAATGCCATAAAAGAAGTCATACGAAATTTTTTTATTTCCCATAGGATTTGCTGCGAACATAAACAATCTCATATCAAAGAAAAGTGAATTTGGGCCAGGGATGAAAATGCATGATTGGCATACCATCATTAAGGTAATTCATGTTCTTGTGTTTTTACTATATATTTGTATACTATGCATGTACTTTTCATTGTATTATGTTAGAAAAAAATGAAAAGATAATTTTATAATTGTTGCAATACGTTCTACCTCTATCTCTCCTAGACGACTTCAACAATAATATCAAGAAAGTCACATATGATATTGGAAAATACATGAGGTAAGCAGTGATATTTGTTCAATTCATTGTATAGATATTATATTTGTGATTTGTTTTACTTGTTATGTAATATATTTTTTGCGTCTTGAATATCTTGTAGGTGGTTGTCATGTAAAGAAATCCATAAAGAAGATATAAAATATTGGAAGAGAAAAATTCCTTATCTAATGTGTGAAATCCAAAAGTGTCTACCTTCATCTTTTTTCAATGCACAAGAGCACTACCTCATACACCAAGTTGAGGAGATTGAATAATGTGTACCTGTACACACTAGGTCAATGTGCATGGTTGAGAGGCACTTGAAATTTTTTAAGGCTTTGGTTCGACAAAGAGCACATCCTGAGAGTTCTATGGTGGAGGGATATATGGTATACTGGACTATGATGTACATTTTTGAATATCTTTCTAAGTTTGCAGAGAAGATCCATGTGGATCGTATTTGGGATCCCAACCCCATTAACAAATTCAAAAGGGAGTACTTGATGAGAAAAAGGTAGATTGAGGAAAGTGAGAGGTAATTATAAGATGTTATTGTAGTTAATTAATTCTTAATCTTCAAAATAAATTGGTTGTAAGATGTCTATTTATTTTTTGTACAGTTGGTTCAGAGTGGGATGCAATACATTTGTGTATTGCAAACAATATTGATTGGATGAGAGTATGGATTGAACGATGTCAACATTCTCCTCGCACATTAACATGGGAAGGTGTGGCTTCATTGGTTAAAGAAGCTCATCGTAATGGAGATTCCAATGTTACGCAAAGGGAAATTGATTTAGCATATGGTTTAAGAGATAAATAGGTAAGTATAAATTTATTAATCACCCATATGTTTATCAACTCATGATGCAATAATTTTTACATTTTTGACATATCACAGGTCAAACACCACAATGCTATGTGCTGCAATGGTCATAAATTTTGCATCAAAAAGTTGGATGACATGAAGAAAAATTGTGATTATCGGATAACTGCAGTCTTTGAGGTGATCAATATTTCATCGAGAAACGACATACATCCTCAAGATTCTCAAAATCGATACTATGGCATTTTGGATGATATACATGAGTGTGACTTTATTTCCTTCAAATTAGTTGTGTTCATCGTCAAATGGTACAAGCTAAGATTGAATAAAAATGATCCTAATAGAACTATTATTGAATATGATAATGGTTTTACAATGGTTAATACAAGGTCGTTTGAACCAGTTGGGAATGAGCCCTATGTTCTTCCAAGCCAATGCGAGCAATTATTTTACTCAGAGGTTCCACATAAACCTGGTTGGTCATTTGTTGTTAGACATGATCCAAGAGGAAGGTCAATAAAGTATAATGTAATGGAAGAAGAAGATACCGAAGAAGTAGAAGATGATGTAGATGATGATCACGATCGATAGTTACTCGATGATGATGAAGAAGAAGAAGCTGATGGTGATGGTGATGGTGATGGTGATGGTGATGGTGATGGTGATGGTGGTGATGAAGATGACGAAGACGATGATGATGATGGTGGTGGTTGTGGTGGTGGTGGTGGTGGTGGTGGTGGTGGTGGTGGTGGTGGTGGTGATGATGATGATGATGATGATGATGATGATGATGATGGAAACTCAACGGATCATAATAGATTAAAGGATACGTATATTAATAGGAAATAAGACTTATTTTTTTTAGGCCACAAGCAGAAGGCCACTTTGAGCCTCTTTGCTATCGAGCTACCATCGTGGGTATAAACCAGAGAGAAACTATCTAGGACATTGACCCTAGAAAGGGTTGCGTACCCACCAAAATAGTTTACGTTAAACAATAGTTTAGAAAACAGAATTGCATACTTTACAACTTGATCACGTGCCAAAACGGGTATGTATGCAGTTTAGGGATGGAGTTGTCCCTAGTACTCAAGCATTCATGGATGTGGTCTAGGATTTGGTAAGTAGATGGATTACGAAGTATCCTAATTGAAATATAAGGGAATTAAAGGAAAAAGTAATTCAATCCATACTCGAAAGGAATCTCGTATGGATTCGCTTGACTTCCCAAGGCTTTAGGCGAAATTCTGAGGTGGAATTCAAGCTTGCATTATCTTTTTTCATTTCCTCCTAAGGACGGTGACCTCAGTGCACCCCTATTAGAGGAGTGTAGTTCTTAGTGACTCAAGACCCGGATGGTCCCAATGAATCTATGTCTATGGCCAGAGCACCTCCTATCCCAAGTTGGATAGATGCCTACCACATTTTGGTAGATGTCTACCCCGTATTGGATAGATAAAACCTATTGTTCCGTATGAATAGATGCCTAACCCGTATGGTTAGATGCTCATCTTGGATGGATGAATTACCTAATCCAAATGTATAGATGTCTAGAGTATGTGATTGAATCAAACACAAATGATTAAAAAAAAAAGAAAAAAAGGGTCGAAATTTCTTGGGTTAAGTATTGTGGATTATTGCATGTGGTA
Source organism: Cryptomeria japonica (assembly GCF_030272615.1). Taxonomy (NCBI): domain Eukaryota; kingdom Viridiplantae; phylum Streptophyta; class Pinopsida; order Cupressales; family Cupressaceae; genus Cryptomeria; species Cryptomeria japonica. Next base: position 276,319,200 of record NC_081407.1, read on the forward strand.
TCAGAGCAAGGTTCAGAAGATAGGCCTTGAGCTTACTACGACTTGCGTAAATTAAAGTGTGTAATATTTTGAATTGCTACTAGAACCTTTATTAAGCTTATTTTTATTGATGTTTATTTTCTTACTCTTCTTTTATTTTACCTTCTTTTGAAACCAACCTACTCACATAGTGTATCTTAAATATCTTTTATATTTTGAAATCAATTTAATTTATTTGTTTATTTATTTATTTTATTTTTAACTTTAATTTAAATTTGATGAATTTTTTTAATATATACAAAAGTGTTTCCTTTGTTTATTTACTACTTTTGATAATTTGAAGACCTTAGATAAAATGTTGCACTTGTTCATAACCTTGATGAAGATAACATATATAAGTGAATAGTGAGACCCAATGGAATGGTTTAGTGAGCTGAATTTTGGTGGTTGATTATTAATATTGTAATCTTTTCATGCATCAGGACTATCCCCAATATAAGGGGGGGAGGATGTCACAACCCTTTATTAGAACATTTGAAAAAAAATTATTTGAGTAATTTTTAAATTAATTATTTATTAAATCGAATAAATAAATAAATAAAAATCTATTAGGTTAAATTAAACTAATTAATTAAATAAATATACTAAGCTATTTATAATAAATTAATGATTAAATATTCATGTCACATTAGACTATAACATTAAACACATATGATAGTAATGTGTATATATATAAGAAATAAATAGACGGGTGGCTAAACGTATAATCTATATGTGCAAGTGAATGAGTTTTAAATAGTTATAGATATAATAAGTATCCTCATCATAGCTCCTATTTATTTTAATCTAAACCATAGAAAATAAGCGGATGCATTTAGTAAGGAGGCAGCCAGTGGTATTGAGGAAAGGGAACAGGTAAGGTATAAATTGGGTTGTTCCATTAATGACGTATGGCATCCCAGTCCTGGGGCAGGTAATCTGGAGTAACGTGGAGAGGCACACGTTCTTCCGGAGGGCTACTCATTGAGCGGTAATAAGAAATAACACATGGCTTTAATATGAGCCTTCCATTATCTCCACCAATGGTGACCCTTGGAAGCATGGAAAAGCCTTTGGAATTGATGCAAAGAGCCTTGCTCAGCTCATGTACTACTTTTCAATAATTAATAGAAATAAATAAAGAGTGCTCAGCTCATACGTTACTTTTCAATAATTAATAGAAATTAATAAAGGCAGTAGTATTCAAGGTGTAGAGAGACAAGAGAATAGGAAAAATAACAGGATTCAATCCTTCAGTAATAACAATTACATTTTTATCCAGATGTTGTAGTTTTTCTTTAAAAAGGACCTTTCATTCGATACATTTGGGGGTATGGCATTGCATGCAATGATATCTCTTTGAGGATTTCTGTTAAATAAAACCTGTTTTTTTTGGTTTAGGCTAAGAAGACACGGGAAAACAATTTGGCCGTATGCCTGCTAATTGCATTTTTTTGAAAGTTTGTAAAGCTTCTTCTTAGGAATCTAATATGTGCATATCTGGAAAGGAGGGCAGCAGAGAGAGACAGTGGAGAGGGAAAGAAAAATATATATAGGCTAGATATGGTGATCTATGCTAAGCTTGGTGGCTTGCCTTCCTCCTACTGGCAACTCGAAATGGAAGACAAAATTACATCTCTTATCAAGAACTCTTAATCAACCTCTAAGTACGTATATCCATTCGAATAGCCACCATAGCAATTAAAAATATTAGGAAACCAAAATACAAATTAGTGTCAACACCAGTATACCATGCTCGTTCAACTATGTAATATTATTTCCTGCCAAATAGAGTAGTATGCATGTACCACATCCTCTTGGATATAATAGACACTTCTAGTACTATGACTTTTGTGCCACCTGTTCTTCAAACTCTATTTCATTTGTTGTTTAATTAAATAGAGAAAAGTATCTTTGATGGAAATGTGGAGCTGATAAATTACTGCTTTTATAGATCAAATTTGAGTAAGTGATTGCCTCTAGGAATTGGTTTTTTTCTACTATATCGTAATTCATAATAAAATCTAGTGCTCAACTGAATTTGTTATATTTCTGTTTTACACCTTTTCCTCCCTCTTGATTGTAATTGAACAAGTGCTCAGGATAAAATCCAGTGCTCAGGATAAATAGGTACCACATTTCTTTTCTTGGTAATTGAGTCATTTAACCAATTAGGAGCCAGAGTCAGTTCCTTAGATTGCATATCTCCTGAAGGTGGTTGTGTACCATTGTTTGCATTGGACCGGATATCAAGCACATGTGAATCTTGAGCAGTAGTATCTGAGTCAGCTAAGACCTTATCAGCATCTGAGACAAGGGTTGGCATATTGCACTGTACTTCCTCGGTGTCTAAATCAATAATGAGATGAGTGGCAGGTGGCTGAAAGTTCTTCTTGTGCCTTGACCTGGTAACCCGACCACTAATAGAAAGTACAGCTTTAGTGTCAAGTTTCTCTTCTTTAATCTTAGCCTGCCTTTTTCCTACAATAGAAATAGGGATGTTAGTTAAAATAGTAGCTTTATTTGCAATCTTCTTCTTTCCATTTTTGCTTCTTGAGCTGGTTGCCATCGCCAGATGGAATCGGCAACTCCTAAGCCAATTTTTTGTTCTGCGAATTACGCTGAAAGTGCATGTCTGAATGCTATCTTCCATCTTTTTACTCCAGTCAACTTCTGGGAGAGGTTCATTATGTACTCATTTCATAAACTATGAATCCATTTCATCTTCATTATCAGTAGTGACACCTGAAGTATCCATTGGCAATTTCATGTCATGAATTTGTTTCAAAGTTAACCTGGACCAACTCCTCTTTCTCTCCTCAAATTCATCTGGGCAATCCTCCCAATAATCCTCCAGCTATCTTTTTCATATATTGGGCAATAAAACCTTTACTATCAAAGTTATCCCGTATCACAAAGGTTTTCAAATGAAATCTCTTAAACTCTAGCTCAAGATTTAGTGCATTAGAGACAGGCCTACAACTGTAATGGCCTAAATTGATGGGAAAAATTCCACTTGTGCTAGAGACTTCACCATAATCCTTTGCAACATAGGCTAGCTTCCTGGAAACTTCAATCAAAATACAGGATTCTGAAGCATATATAGGTAACCTAAAGGGTTCACCTTTAAAACCTCCAACCCTTATGTAAGTGAAGTGATTAAACTGTGTAAAGAAAATACCATAGATTTTTACTAGTTCAACCGCTTCTGCGGACATTCTCCTACGCAAGTTATCTTGTAATTCAAAGGTCAACCTCCTAGCAAAAATGTCATTCCAGTGAAGGTAATTATCAACATGTCCTATTAAAGTCAAATGGGGGTGATACTCATAAATTTTAATACCATGAACCCATTTAGCATGGAATAATCCAGGCCACTCCCTTATACAAGCTAGCATATATAACAGGTATGAAGACATGTAGAAATTCGGCATCCCAAGATAATTGCTAAAACCCTCATGCAATCTTTCAGGAATAATGGCTCCCTAGCCAATGAACTAATTTTTGTCTAGGGTGACCCGGATGAAGAAATGCATCCATTCTTCCCAATAGAAGGAGTGTGAATTTCCCTTAACTCTACTCAACAATATTACCAAATCTCTGATTGCGAGAATCAAATGCTCACGGGTTAAGGGTCTTGGTAGCCTTGAGCCCCCTTTTTGAAACTTCAAAAGCCAACTTCGCGCAATGATAGTTCTGTAATACTATTTTTTCTCAAAATAAATTCCATAATATTTTCCAATTGTCCAATCTTCATAGGGTTCCCGATGTGGGATACCCATGGAAGCCATTACTATTTGTCTATCAATGGATAACAAAACTTCACCATTATTTTTCATTATGCATCTGTTAGCTTTATCATAGTGGTTCATACATTCCAAAACCAATCCAGGGCAAGGAGAAGTTGTGGGAAATGCGGCTGCTTCTAATAAACTGCTCTGTGCGATGTCTCTCATCATAGGACCAGCTAAATCTTTCTAGGAAATCATCTAAATCTAGTTGAACCAAAGTTGTATCACCCAGCTTTGGTAACGAACTTACAAGGGAAGAAGAGTTCACTAATCTAGGCAGACTAGGCCTCATGCTTAGCTCGTGATTTTTTCCAATCAACTCAGACAAAGAAGAAAAGGGAAAACGGAAACAAACAACTAACAAAATACTTAGATCTTTTCTAAAACAAACTGCAACAATTAGGAAATTTGTTGAACATACCTTCCTCTATCATCTACAAACCCCTGTCATAGTATATTTCACACCACTCCAAAAACTCTTCTTAACACTTATCCAAAAAAAAATGATAATCTTGACATGACATCTACTCAATTTAAAAGCTGAGAAAATCTTACCCATGATTACCACGAACTATCCTCATTACTCTTCACTCATGCGACGTTACTTTGAAATGATTGTGTTTGAGCATGCATTAAATGCTAAGTCACTTCGTATCTGAAAATACGGATCCCCACACCACACTTGCTATAAATGACCGATTTCAAATCATTAAGGAAAGAATGCATCTTCTACTACATTCTGAAAAAATGCATTTCTACTACAGTCTGCAATCTAGAAGCCGCTAACTCTAAAGGAAGAGATATTTATGTGCCAATGCTATAAACTAACTCAAAAGGCGACATCCCTATGGCTTGTTTTGGTGAAGTTCGATCTGCCCACAAGGCTTCATGTAACTTGTTGTGCCAGTCTATGAAATTCTCATTAACCAACTTCCTCGTGATATTAATCAATTTTTTGTTACTTGATTCTGCTTGGCCATTACCCTATGGGTAATAATCAGAAGCGTGTGCCAGAGAAATTCCATGATCATAGAAAAATAATATTAACTCAGATGAAGAGAAATTTGATGCATTATCTGTGACTATTATTTGAGGAACCCCAAACCTGACAAGAATATTGTCCTTAAAGAACGTACACACAATCTCTGTAGTGCTCTTTTTCATAGGGATAGCTTCCACCCACTTAGTGAGATAATCCATTGCTATTAATATGTGAGTGTGCCCAGCATTGGAAATTGGGTTCAGAGGACCAATAAAATCTAACCCCCATTGTTTAAAGGGCTCTTCAATTACTACGGGTCTTAAGGGAAAGGCAGCCAGCTGGGGTTTACTTGTGAACAATTTGCACTTCTCACACTTCGCCACCCATGCATACGCATCTCTGAACATTCCTGGCTAGTAGTAATAGTTTCTCAAGATTTTATATGCAGTAATTATAGAAGAGAAATGACCACTGCATGCCTCATCATGAAAAGTTTTCAGTAAAGCCTCTTGATGCAGTTTATCTACACACCTGAGAAAAGTACCATCTAAACCTTTCTTGTATAGTATGTCATCAAAAATAACGTACTTTGCAACTTTCAACTTCAAATTCCATTTCTTCCTAGGAGAGAGATGACTTGGATAGTCTCCATAAGTGAAATAATAGGCAACATCGGTGAACCAGGAATCCTGATGACTCACAAATAGAGTTAAGGGAAGAGTTCCCTCGTCAAACATATTCTCCACCATTAGTTTACAAAGGCCTTGTCCTCTGACCAGCTTAGTGGGCTTGATATCCAAATTGAACTCTTGAATCTTAGAGACCCAATATGCTCTATTGTTGATACCAACATCTTGTTTGAGTTAAAACACTTTTCACTGCAGAGTTTGGAACAAATATAGTTGAATGTGAATGAAGTATATAGTACCTGAATTGTTTCACAGATTTCACTACTGCATAAGCCTTCTTTTCTATCTATGAGTATTTTAACTCGTGCTTCTTCAGAGGTACGCACATGAAGGAGATTGGAACTTCCTCATTATCTTCACTCTTCGGTAGTATGCTCTAATGCTAGCAATAAATAATAAAACCTTTCCTAAAATCCGGGTTAACCAGAGTAGGTGCATGCGCAATTTCTCTCTTTATTTCCTCAAAATCCCTTTTACCTTCCTCATTCCACTCACTAGTACATTCGGAGCTGATTTCCAACGGTCGTCTGTTGGATTTTCGATGAATTATCATCGGAGTGTCGACAAAATCCACCGTTGAAAACTCAGTGTTGGATTGGTCGATGATGCCATGCCTGTCGAAAATTTGACAATCCAATGGACTCTATTGATGGTCAAAGAAGTCGTCGGTCGAAAGCTTGGTATTCGTCGTAATTCCGATGATGATCAGTTTTATAAAAAAAAAATAATTATCATCGATATAAAAGAGCCATCGAAGGAAGGAAACGCCGAAAGGACTCACCGAAGATAATAACTTCATCAACAAAAGATATCAAAGAAAGTAGAGAGGGTCTTCATCGATGGGAAAAGTTCTCGAGGAAATAATACTATCGGTGCAACATAAAAAGGACCCAACAAAAGGAGCGTTTTCATCAAAAGAATAATATTGATCAGACAAAAAGAAGCTACATCGATAAAAGATATCGATGACGATATAAGTTTTGAGGAGGTTAAACTTCATTGACAAAAGATATCAAAGAAAGCAGAGAGGATCTTCATCGATGGGAAAAGTTCTCGAGGAAATAATACTATCGGTGCAACATAAAAAGGACCCACCGAAAGGAGCATTTTCATCGAAAGAATAATATCAATCAAACAAAAAGAAGCTACATCAATAAAAGATATCGATGAGGATATAGGTTTCGAGGAGGTTAAACTTCATCGACAAAAGATATCGAAGAAAGCAGAGAGGGTTTTCATCGACAGGAAAAGTTCTCGAGGAAATAATACTATCGGTGCAAAATAAAAAGGATCCACCGAAAGGAGTGTTTTCATCGAAAGAATAATATCGATCAGACAAAAGGAAGCTAAATTGATAAAAGATATCGATGAGGATATAGGTTTTGAGGAGGTTAAAAGGCATGTTCTTGGTATGCATGGTTTTTCGAATGTCACTTTATCGGTGAAGAACGATAAGGTAAAATAAAGAAAAGCTTTGGTGAGATAATAGACTCATTCATCGACGGGGCATAGTGATACGATGAAAGAAGTATTTTGATGGAAAAATAAAGGAGGACACTGAAGCCCAAGGTTTCTTTGACATAAGATCCGATGGATATTAGATATGTTTCGATGAGGAGATAGTCATACTGACCGAATACAGTATTTCAATGAAGGGAAAAAATACTTGATCGAAGTAATATTCGAAACAAAAGTATTGTCGATAGAAACAAAGAGATCGATGGACTAAAGAAACAAATGATCGAAAGACATATCCTCATCGAAATGATTATTGTTTGTTGCAAAAATTATAAACAAATCCTAGTGAAGGTCACATCGCCATTAAATTCAAATGTGTGCCCGAGTGACCGTTGTCCAAAGTGCCATTACTAACTAATTAAATACGCCATAAGCAGTGGATCAACCATCAAAGGGCACAACATTAAGGAATTCACAAGCGACGAATTGAAAGCAGGAATTGGGCGAATTCACAGATAAAGCTCAGTAATTCCAAGTAAGTTGTTTTCACAAAGACCTCTTTTACAAAATTCAAATGGAATCATCATCTAAAACTAATAAGACCAGAAAGGGAAAAGAACCTATCACTGTAGAAGAAAAACCTAAAAGACAAAAAAGGGAAGGGTGTTCTTTGGCCTAGTACCTGATTGACTAGTGCCCATCATCCAGTTTGAGGTCCAAGAAGATTAGAGCTGATGAGGAAGGCCTAGAGGACTCGTTTGAGGATCTTGGAGACATATGGACAGAGTTGAGAGGGTATGAATTATTCATATATGGGTACAATAGAAGAGTTGCCCCTCAACCTATCAACAATTTATGGTGATTGAACTTAGGAAGGTTAGCTGTGGCTAATGTATTCATGAATGTGGAGCTATGAAGGCATTGGAAAATAATTATGACCCTAAAACCAGGACCATATATAACTACATGTGTGAGCCAATTCTTGCAATCACAAAGGAGGCTATTGACACCGTGTTCAAGTTGGCTTGGGGATTTGAAGAATTGATTGACCTCAAGAAGTTAACAAGTGAATATTTTAAACTAGAGCACATTTACAGAACGTGGAGACTTCCTATACATAGACCTAGGAATGCAGGGTCCTTAGTGCCACTAGGCCAGGATGACAAAGCTCCCTATGATGTCAACTCTTTCCATCCATATTTCAAGTATACCTATTACTGTGTTGCCCAAGTGCTAGGGATAAAAGCCTATCCTTTGATGGATATTGCAGCCATGGTCATTTGTGCCGACTTGCAATCTAAGGACCCCCGCTTCTTTGATTTTTTTGCTTATTTGGTTGCTTATTTGGTTGAGCTTTTGAATCATGGGTTAGAAAAGTGAAACGGGGATGTCATCAATGTTCATTTCAAGCATTATTCCTTACTTATGCATATGCTATTGTATGTGGGACAAGATGAACGGTTATGGCCAGAAGAGTTATGTGTCAAAACATATGACAATGCTGGAATGAGAAAACCAGTACAACTATGGGTTTCTTCATGGGACCAGAGGTATGTGAATAATCAATATTGGCATTTTGAGGAGTTCTTTGTCAAGCCATTATATAGACTGTTGGGATGCCCGTGCGATCATGCCCTTGCACCAGAGGTTCAAAGATTCCTAAGACCAAAATATTTTGCTGATGATCCCTCAATTGAACACAATTGGGGAGATTGGTATTGTTTTTCAGATTGCACACAAGTCAGGGTATACAGGTTCGAAGGGAGACCATACTTACTACCACTTACAGTCCCTAATAGAGTGGCTTGTCTAGGAATTGTGAGGCAACTGTCAATAGTGAGTACAGAACATCTGACAAGCCATGGAAAACAATCAATTGTACCTGGGTTGTTAGTATTTTCAGATTTTATTTTGAAAAGTTCAAAGAGTTATGGCCTGCTGTAGACAAAATTGGATTATTATGGCATGGCTATGGGGGATCCAAGGCCCAATTTGGATCCTGAAGGATACATAAGGATAGCCCAGTCATCACAAAAGTGAAAGGCTAGAGAGCATAAATCTCACCTATCGGATGACCTCAGTAAGAACATTGGCAGAGAAGAGGCTAGAGTGAAGCGAATAAAGTTTGAGAAAGAAATGCAGGCTTATAAATGGAAGCTTTATAGAAGGAAAATGGATGAGAACGTGCTACAAAAGATTGAAGACCCCTTGGAGTTGGCCAACAAACTTGTGGAGCATGAATTGGAAATACTTGAGGGAGTCCCGCCTCATGTTCTTAGGGATTACATTGATATTATTAGGAATACAGAGCCTTTGGGTCATATGTCTCCTTCCACATTTGGCATCATTCCATTCAATCCTCAAGAGGATTACCCCCCTATTTATGCAGAGGATTACCCCCCTAGTTATGCAGAGGATACATCGATAGACTTGGCAGCAGGATAGCTGAATGTTCGAGAAGTGGTTGACATCAAATTCCTGGAGCATGAGGATTTCATTACTGATAGTGACTTCATTGCTTCCAAGGAGTTCACCGCATTCCTCTATCAACATAAATGATCTCAAATTAGGAATAACATGAGAAATAGTGAAGAAGAGTAGTAGCTTCAAAAGCTACAAGAGGAGATGGATCTTGTGATGAGAGAAATGACACCTAAGAAGGGAAGACAGTTTCTTAAGGAAGCTGGTGTGCTATTATACTCTAGATGGGACATGAACTCTACCTTTTTTTTTGATGGATTCCTCAAGAAACCTGACCCAAGTAGGCAAATGATGCCAAAAGAGATTGATAAACTCTTTAGAGGATCAGGACATGATCCAGATCAGAACGCTCTTCTACAGTGGGCTATCTATCCGAAAGATAAAAGATGTATATTGGTTGATACAGAAGAAGCTTTTGGACATTTGATGGTACATTAGGTTGGAAATACTGACCCTAGAACAACTGCCAATCTAAATTTGGATGTCGCTAAACTGAACCAAGATCGGATAGAGTTTCTGGTCTGAGAAAATTGTACATACAAAAGCCTATATGAGAAAATCGATGAAGAAAAACAAAGGCTGCAAGCAAAATTGCTTCAGATTGATACAGGTACCAATTAAACAGGGATGACATACAGTGTTGATAGAGATCCCATGGATGCCTTGACAGACACTATGTATTGGAGGAACAGGGCCAAAAAGACATCTCGACAACTAAAAAAGGAACAACAAAAGATGGATAGGTTAGTTCTCAAGGTCGTTGACCATAGATTCAAAAGTATGATGTAGGTTGTAGAAATCTATTGGAAGACATACACTGGAATGATCAAAGCTGTGAAAGAGCATGAAAGGCTTAGGTGTCAGTTGGAAGGCTTGATGAATGACAACAATCTGATGAATCTAGGTGAGAAAATTGAAGCCGAGTCTCACTTGAAGTCCCATGATGAATTGGAAAATCAATTAAGGAAAGATCATCAGATGCTGGACGATGGGAATACCCCTAGGGTGCCCTCCTTTTACAATAATGGTGAGTTAGTATTGTTGGAACAGTGGAAACAAGAGTTCAGTGATGAGAAGAATTGAGAAGTAGCAGAGTTGGATCGGGACAAAGATTTGTCACTTTGTGTTAACAATATTCTATCCAATCATTTCTAGAGAGAAAGCAACATGAGGACACTAAACAATGACGTTCTAATGTATAAATATGATAAGTACATTGAACACATAGGAATGTTGAACTTGTTTATCTTCTAGTTTGTTAACAAAAGTGCTAATTAATAGTTATGTGCTGAAAAGCCACGATGCTTGGTGACAATGTATACCCTCATATAAATGAGGGAATTTTTGTAACAATAAGGATCATTAGAGAAGAAGTATAATATAGCCTCAGGCTTACTATTGTACCATTTTGTGAACATACATAATATAATCAGTCATCTTTCCTTTGTGTATATGTTGTGGATTACTACATCTTTCTATAGGTAGTTGCTTGTGATATTATCTAAAGGAGATAAGGTTACTTGTGTTCTTCCAGTAAAACTCTGTTTTTCATATTGTGGATTTGAATAAAAGATTTACTTGCGAATATAGTTTTGTATATATTGCGCATGCATATTATCTCAACCATGGTGCGCCTGCATATATATATAGTTTTGTTTATAGGTGGAAAGCTTGAGGTTCAATGTCGAACTTGGTTGCTCTGATACCATATGTGATATTCCATTAATTCTATACTTAAAGAAAATAAATTGTGATCTATATTAAGTAAAAAATTGAGCATTTCAAAATAAAACATAACTACTTCAGTTGAAGGAGAAAACTAACTAAATGTTCTTCAACATAATAAGAATCTAACTAATTTATCTAAAAGGAAGGTAATCTTTTAACGATAAAAAACATTGAACAAATATTATTAAGCTAATCAATATGAGAAAGAAATTCAAATGACAAGTTTCATTTTTGAGGGAAGAGATAAAGGTTCAGAGGTTGCTGTTATCACTGTTTAAAAAATGGGTATTCTTTTCCATAATTGGCTAAGTCTATGAAATTCTTGGGTCTAGTATGGCCTTGTGACTTCTATTTCTTTGGGTCCTAAAGAGGGTTTAGGGTTTAGGTTTAATCACTTTCAAAATGTCTGAGAAAAAACCCTTATAATTCTATTTCTGTGTTACTTTATTCACTTAAGTAATGGGTCCTTTTGTCATGCAAACTGTTCCCCCCATTGTTTTTTACCTAGGCGGTCCTTTTAAATGTTTTATTTTTTATTCGCCTTTAAATTGCCTTTTCTAATGACCGTCGGGCCTTGTAATTTTTGTGCAACTCTCAGTCAATCAGATGGCCTACATGGATTCGTGAACTCAACATGCCTGAAAGTTACATATCGCGTAGTGGAGATGGTTCTCATCGACAAGAAAAGGTCTTCGAGGATATAACACTATCAGTGCAAAAAGACTCACCGAAAGGGATGGTCCCACCAACAAAAGGTATCGAAGAAAGCAGAGGTAGGCCCCACCGATGAGAAAAGGCTTTCAAAGAAACAATATCATCGATGCAAAATAAAGAAGATTCATCGAAAAAGTGATATCGATAAAACAGAAGAAAACTACATCAATGAATGATATCGATAAGGATATGAGTTTCTATGGGAGGACAAAAGAAGTCACCGAAGTCCAAAGTCTCTTCGACATGAAACCCAGTGGACAGCAAAAAGATTTCGATGAGAATGAGTTTTGAGGAGACTAAAAGGCATGTCTCTGATACACATGGTTTAATCGATAGAAACCATCTCTCTTTGTTTCATCTGATCAGATGGACAACGTGATTTCATGAGATCAAGCTGAATGTGTTTTAACCTTCGCGAAGTGGCGAAAGGGTTTGGCAGGTCCTAGAGATAAGCAGTCTTCTTTGGTTAAAGAATGGCTGGGTTGGAAAAAGATCAATGGCTTCTCATTGTTTCATGGCCGGGAGATGCACAAGCTATACCTTCAGCGAAATAGTGAAAACGTGGAGGGTCCTACTAAGAGTGGTAGTAAATGTGATAACCTCAGTTGGCGATGACATGGCGGTGACAAGGCACTTAGTTAGCAGTATGAAGTGGGTCCGGGCAAGGTTGTCATAAAAAGAGTCAACAATGAGCAAGTTCTTGAGATCTAACGGCTCGCGTGAATTCGCGAAGATAAGATGCTAGCAAGTTAGTCATTGAGAAGTAGCGAAAAGGCTGATGGGCCCAAGGGACAGGCATGGCATGAAGTCAAAAGCAAGTCAGGTATGTTTTGATCTAATGGTTCTCATGGTTTTGTGGCTATAAGCCAAACAAAGAATAATGTTCGTGAAGTCATGAAAGACAGGTGGAAATCACACGGAGCAGTGTCGTGGCATGACAGTTGCTGCTTTTTGCAGAGCTTGATAGTAATGTATCGATGATAGTTCTGATACTTAATAAAAGTACAGATCCAATAGCCAACAAGATGAGAGGGGGGGGTGAATCATAAAAACTTAATCATCCATAAAAACATCAGATTCAACCTCGATAACACATATATCAGTCATATAACCAAAAACTATCAAACATGCAAACTCAAAACCATATGAACAATATAAACCTCATAGCACTAGATTTTAACATGGAAACCCAAATAGGGAAAAACCACTATGGGATTTTGGACGCACTAAGAAATATACTCTTCTAGAGTATGCTCGGTTAAAAGAAAATCTTGTTAAAGATTACAAACACATTGGTAGATGTGACCCGGTTAAGGGATTTCCCTCAGATCTGTTAGGATCTTCACTTTGTTAGAAGTGACCTTGTCAAAGGATTTCAAACACTCAATCAGAATGTCACCTTGTTAGAGGAATTACATATAAGACTGTTAAGTCCACTTGGTTAAGAGATTTCCTATCACTTTCACAAAATAATAGTAATACAATCTATCTGCAACTTCACATCTAAAATGCTAAAGCAGATTCCTATTTGTTCAATATAGTCTAGACATAGAACTAATCTTGTCTATCTGCTGGGCATCAATACTATGTTATTCTAACAGGTCTTCAAGCTTCTATACTCAGTAATCACTATGTAGCATCCCTGTGCATACACTGGCCCGCATGCATTGTTTATCAACGGTTTCCTATCTATAAACAATCTTCTAACTCTTTAATCTCCTTGATCACATTTCCCATGATCAATCATAGCCATGAGATCTTCAATCTTGTCCAGGTTCATTGTATCTTTCGATCTGAAAATGTTTTACCCCGCCTTGGAACTTGCACATTCACCTTGGAACTTGTGTTAGGGTAATGCGGTTCAATCTGAGCTGTAGATCTTCTTGCCGGCTTTCCATTGCCTTAGATTCGTTAACAAACTTCTTCCATGACTTACCAATCATTAATCCGCTCCAGCTCATCAGCATCATTCATTAAATATCACATGTAAACATTTAATGCATTCTGTTGTAGCTCGGTTACAACTCAGTGAATACTAAACTTCACTTGGTAGACATTATGTCTTCATTAACCAACTACGATAACCTTAGGGTTTAATCTCCCCCTTTGGCATTGATGGGAAAACCAATTGATTTCACATTTAAAAGATTCGGATTGCTGTGATTCTGAAATGTTGAAATGCTCTCCCCCATTCAATAGAGTTCTCTTTTGTTTTAGTCTTTATTTCAATTTGTAGTCTTCTCTCAGTCTTCTCCCATATATTAGTCTTCTCCCACTTGGTAGGTCTTCTCCCCCTTGGTAGGTCTTCTCCCCCTTAGGTCTTCTCTCCCTTAGGTAGGTCTTCTCCCCCTTTGACAAAAATGCCAAAAAGAAAAAGAACTAAAACATAATTTCTTTCTGTAAGAAGTTATTGCCTACTACTGTGTATCAACTGAGTCTTGGTCAGAGCATTTGTCTTCAATTCCTATTCCCTGTATCATTCTCTATATTATTGCAGTATTAATTCCAGTACACTTTCAGAAAAACATTCTAAAGTGTATCAATCTAGCATCAACTCCCCAAAAGATATTCAATAGAGTCATCGAAGTGATGCTTTCACCGAACTCAGTCAGTGAGTAAAAGATAGGGGTAGGACCCCTAACTTACTTCTGAGATATTCAAAATTGTCCTTTGGTAGTGGCTTGGTGAAGATATCAGCTATTTGCTCCTTTGTGTTAACATATTACAACACCACTTTCTTCTGTTGAGCTTCTTCTCTAAGATAATGATATTTGATAGATATGTGCTTTGTCTTAGAGTGCATAATAGGATTCTTTGAAATATTAATGGCACTAGTATTGTCACAAAATATAGTTACTAGCTCGGTAACTTTCTCATTTATACCTTCCAGCAGTTGTTTGATCCATGCAATGTTGGTACAATTCAGTGTTGTAGTAACATATTCAGCTTTGGTTGTTGACTGAGAAACACACCCTTGATTCTTGCAAAGCCAACTCACTAGTCTTTCTCCTAAGAAGAAAGCTCCTCCACTTGTGCTTTTTCTATCATCAATGTTGCATACCCAATCAGCATTAGTATAAACTTTTAAATCAAAATCATTTCCTTTTTGATATACTAAGCCATAATCTTCAGTGCCTTTTAAGTATCTGAAAATTCTTTTGATTGCCGTCATGTGTATTTCCTTAGGATCTGCAGAGAATCTTGCAACAATACCTACTGCATGTGCTATATCTGGCCTGCTGTGAACAACATATTGCAACTTTCCAATCATAGATCGGTAAAGTGTCTCATCAACAAATGCAGATTCATCATTCTTTGATAGTTTACAGTTGGTAGTCATAGGAGTACTTACTGGTTTTGAATCCTCCATTCCAAATTTCTTCAAGATTTCCTTTATGTAGTTGGATTGAGTAATGAAAATCTCATTTTTCATTTGCAGTATCTATAAACCTATAAAATACTTTATCTCACCGATTAATGACATCTCAAATTCTTTGCTCATTTCATTTCCAAAGTTCTTGCATAAAGAGTCATTTCCACAAAATATAATATCATTAACAAATATGGCTGAGATTAGTATTCCATTTTCATCATTCTTCATGTATATGTTGTTGTTCTCACTTGTCCTTATAAAACCAATCTTAATCAAATAAGAGTGCAATCTCTCATACCATGCTCTAGGTGCTTGTTTCAGACCATATAAAGCTTTGTTCAATTTACATACCTGATCTTTATCATTGTCTTCAACAAATCCTTCAGGTTGTTCAATGTAAACTTCTTCTTCTAATATTCCATTCAGAAATGCAGATTTGACATCCATTTGATATACCTTGAAGTTTTTGAAAGTAGCATATGCTAGCAATGTTTTTACTCCTTCAAGTCTAGCAACAGGTGCAAAAGTCTCACCATAATCAATTCCTTCTTCTTGGGCATAACCTTTGCAAACTAATCTTGCTTTGTTTTGAATGACCTCACCTTTTTCATTTAGCTTGTTTCTAAAGATCCACTTTGTACCGATTACATTTTTGTCCTTCAGTCTTGGGACCAGTGTCCATGTGTCATTCTTCTTGATTTGATCAATCTCTTCTGTCATAGCATTTATCCAATCTTCACTGTTAAATGCCTCTTTCACTATTCTCGGTTCAAATTCAGATATCAAACATGTGTTCTATCTCAGTTTGTTCCTTGTCATCACTGGATCATCCTTATCTCCTATAATCTGATTTGATGCATGGTGTCTTCTGACATACTTGGCTAATATAGGCTCGGTAGGCTCTATATGATCTTCTTCTTCACTCGGTAACTAGATAATTCCTTCATTTTCTCCAACAGTTATCTCGGTAGGAATTCTCGATTGCACATAGACAAATTCATCATAGTCTTCTGGTTCTTTGGAATTCCCTTCATCAATTCTTTCTACAAATTCATCAATTTTCACATTTGCACTTTCTACTATTTTGTTAGATGATTTGATCAGACATTTAAATGCTTTGCTTCTAGAAGAATATCCTAGAAATGTTCCTTCTTCACTTTTCTGATCAAACTTGCCATTTCTATCATCTTTATGAACATAGCATTTACTTCCAAAGAACTTAAAATAACTTGCTTTAGGTTTCTTGCCATACCAGATTTCATAAGGTGTCTTCACAGTACCTTTCTTCAATTGAACTCGGTTCAAGGTGTAAACAACTGTGCTTATTGCTTCTCTCCAAAATGTTTGTGGAACCTTCTTCTCAATCATCAGTGTTCTAGCACAATCCACAATAGATCTATTTCTTCTTTCAGCTATTCCATTCTGCTGTGGAGTTCTCAGTGCAGAGACTTGTCTTTTAATACCATGATCATTGCAAAATAGGTTGAACTCATCAGATGTGAACTCTCCTCCTCTATCTGATCTAAGACATTTCAGTTGTCTTCCTGTTTCATTTTCAACTCTAGCCTTGTACCACTTAAACATTTGAAAAGCTTCTGATTTTTCTTTTAAAAACATTACTGACATGATCCTTGAATAAACATCCACAAATAATATGAAATACTTATCACCATAATAACTTTGAACTTTCATAGGACCACAAAGATCAGTGTGCACAAGATCTAAAATTCCCTTAGAAGTGTAGGACTTACTTGTAAAGCTATATCTTGTCATCTTACCCATCTGGCATCCTCAACACATAGCATTCTCAGGTTTTTCAAGACTTGGTAGACCTCTTACTTTGTGCTTCTTACTTATCTTGATCAGATTATCAAAATTAACATGACAAAACCTTTTATGCCATAACCAAGTATTATCAATCTTTGCATGCAAACACTTATTGTGAGTTGAGTCAAGGTGAAATGTATTACCTTTTGTTTGTGTCCCGGTAGTAGCTAACTTTCCATTCTTGTCATGAACTTTGACAATTCCTTTCTAAAATTCTATTCGGTAACCTGTGTTGTTTAGCTGTGCTACACTCAACAAATTATATTTCAAACCTTCAACCCAATAAACATCATTGCATCTTGCTTTATCAAGAAGTGTTATGGATCATTTACCTCTCATCGGACATGGTGCATCATTACCAAATCTAACATAGCCTCCATCATAATTTTCTAACATAACAAACTTGTGTTTATCTACTTTCATATGATGTGAGCATCCACTATCTATAATCCAAGAATCATTAGTGTTTATGTGAGATATTAGGGCTTTTTCTTCATACCTTTCTTCATCTGATCCATCCTTGATAGCCACATAAACAACTTCCTCTATATCAGTCTCATCTGATTTATCATCTTCAGATTCCTCATCAGCAATTAAGCATGTCTTTCTATCTCTTCTTCTAAAGTCTTGGTGTCCTCTGTAATGATTATCTTTTTGTCTGTCATCTCGGTAATCTCTCTTTTTCAGTGAAATCTTTGTCAGGATAGTTAGAAGCCATATGTTCAATCTTATCACAATTGAAACATTTCAAAGGTAGTTTTCCTTTATACTTACCTTTGCCTCTCGGTAACCTTTTGGCCAATAGTGCTTCAAACTCTTCTTGCTTTCTGATTTCTTCATACAGTTTGTGTACCTCCTCCATGTTCTTCCAAAATCTTTCATTTGCTCCACTGTGATCTCCTTTAGAGTACTTATACTTTCTTTCATTGTAATCATTAGATTCATTTAGATGAAAAGAACTAAATGTAGTTTCAACTTTATTTACTGATGACCCACTGTTATCAAAATTACTTAACTCAAGTGCATGTAGCTTACCAATAGTAGCATCCAAGAAAACTGGCATATTAGGTACAAACCTCAATTCATTGATTGCAGAGACTCGGATTGCATAGGTAGGTAGAAGGGTTCTTAACAACTTACTTGTCACATCCTTTTCTTCAATAGTTCCTCCTACTCCTTTGATTTGATTTACAATCTCCTTTAGTCTTGTACTGTACTGGGTTATGTTCTCACCTTCATTCATCCTCATAGATTCAAGTTGTCCTCTTAAACTATCAACTTTTTCTCTTTGAACATGTTCATCTCCTCCATATACAGATATGAGCTTAGTCCACATTGCCTTTGCATCATTGCAGCCTTCTAGATCATTAAAGTCAAAATCGGTCAATGCAGATGTTATTTCAATCATTTGCTTGAATGTGTTCTTTCTTTGCCTTTATCTCTTCCATAGTCAATGGATAGGTGCTCGGTGCAACAAAATCATTCTCTAGATAGTACATAGCATATTCGCCAACTCTTGATAGATGTAGCTTCATCCTTTTCTGCAATGTAGAGAAACTTGACTTATTCAGCTTAGGTGCATCCCTCTTATACATCTTTGGATCTTTAACTCAAGTGCCTTTAAACTTTCCTTTCAGAGTCCAAAGATCTAATACCAATTGATAGTTCTGATACTTAATATAAGTACAGATCCAATAGCCAACAAGATGAGAGGGGGGGGGGTGAATCATACAAACTTAATCATCCATAAAAACATCAGATTCAACCTCGGTAACACATATATAAGTCATATAACCAAAAACTGTCAAACATGCAAACTCAAAAGCATATGAACAATATAAACCTCATCACACCAGATTTTAATGTGGAAACCCAAATAGGGAAAAACCATTGTGGGATTTCGGACCCACTAAGAAATATACTCTTCTAAAGTATGCTCGGTTAAAAGCAAATCCTGTTAAAGATTACAAACACATTGGTAGATGTGACCCGGTTAAGGGATTTCCCTCAGATCTGTTAGGATATTCACTTTGTTAGAAGTGACCTTGTTAAAGGATTTCAAACACTCAATCAGAATGTCACCTTGTTAGAGGATTTACATATAAGACTGTTAAGTCCACTCGGTTAAGAGATTTCCTGTCACTTTCACAAAATAACAGTAATACAATCTGTCTGCAACTTCACATCTAAAATGCTAAATCAGATTCCTATTTGTTCAATACAATCTAGACATAGAACTAATCTTGTCTATCTATTGGGCATCGATACTCTGTTATTCTAATAGGTCTTCAAGTTTCTGTGCTCGGTAATCACTATGTAGCATCCCTGTGCATACACTTGCCCGCATGCATTGTTTATCAATAGTTTCCTATTTATAAACAATCTTCTAACCGCTTAATCTCCTTGATAACATTTCCCATGATCAATCATAGCCATTAGATCTTCAATCTTGTCCAAGTTCATTGTATCTTTTGATCTGAAAATGTTTTACCCCGCCTTGGAACTTGCACATTCACCTTGGAACTTGTGTTAGGGTAATGCAGTTCAATCTGAGCTGTAGATCTTCTTGCCGACTTTCCATTGCCTTAGATTCGTTAACAAACTTCTTCCATGACTTACCAATCATTGATCCACTCCAGCTCATCAGCTTCATTCACTAAATATCACATGTAAACATTTAATGCATTCTGTTGTAGCTCGGTCACAACTCGGTGAATACTAAACTTCACTCGGTAGACATTCTGTCTTCATTAACCGACTGCGATAACCTTAGGGTTTACCGACTAGGTTCTTTGCCTGATAACATAGTATAGTATTAACCTTTACATTTTACAACATATGTATGATGTTAAAACAATCTAGAACATCAAGATCTCATCATTGTCTGACTCGGTAGAGTTGCCCATTGAATAACTTATCCCCTTATTCATCATATTCTTTCCTGTGTCTTTACCGACTTATTTATAATCTTCATATCATACTTCTCAAGATATGGCAACATCATACTGAATTAGAAAATCAACTTCTTGACATCAATGACAAAATAATAATATCAAGATAGTAAAACATCTTTAATCAGTTATGTCCATAATCATCAACAACCTTCTCAATATCCTTATTGAAATGTCAACAATCTTTCATTGTCTGTTATAATGTAATATTGCCAATAGTCGAGTGACACATGGTTTAAAAAAGTGGTTGAGGGCCCACCTAGGTGTAACTGGCAGTTATGTGGGAATAGTAAAAGGGAACATGTGGCAGATTAAGGGTGGAACCAAAAGGAGTTTCTAGGGCTAATGGTCGACTGCCATGTGGCATTTATTAACTGGATAACAAGTGGGGTAAGTAATTCTCGGATAAAGGGCCCACTTAAAAGGTATTCATCTCAAGATTGATCCAACGCTTCTCGTTGTTTCGTGAGCCAAAGATGCCCATAGCTTAACCTCTGCGAAATGGCGAAAAACGTTAGCCGTCAAGATGAGGTGCGGTTAGTTAAAAGGATTGACGGTCCCAGTTGGAGTTAAAGGCCGGGTGATTTGAGTTTGATCTAATGCTTGGCACGACCTTGTCAAGGAAAAGTGCACGACTATTAAACTCCGCGAAGTGGCAAAAAGGAGGTAGGGCCCGACACTAGAGCAAAGAGATTAAATGGAGATAAAAGCAATGTAATTTCTTGAGATCCAATGGCCAGCGTTGTTTCGTGAAAGAAAAGAGCACGGGTTTTATGTTCTGAGAAGTAGCAAAAGAGCGAAATAGAGGAAAGACTTAGAGAAATTATGACCCATTGGAGCCAGTTTTGAATTCGATTTGGTGAATTTAATTTTAAAAAGAAAGTTGAAGCATGCGAAATTAATTTCTAAAAACTTAAATGCCAACTTTCCCTTTTCAATCCGCATCAACTTGATTGCTAAGTATTGTTTCATCGAAGTTTGTTGCAGAGAAAATTTTTGCAGAGGGAATTGTTGTAAAGCGATTTTCTTTAGGTGAATAATCAGGTTTCTTGTGGTTTTCTTGATAACTCTTGGTTTGTTCTCAAATAATGCTATGTGAATTACTTCATTAGAGGTTTGTGCTAGCTTCTAGTGGTATAATTGTTTGACCAGAATGGCACCCAGAAGAGAATTTACAGGGAAAGTGAATTACTAGGACCGAAATATCTGTGATGATTTTTTAGAGCAATTAACCATATCCACCAATGCTGGGGCTAAGGCCAAAGAGCTAGTACCTAAGAACCCTCATCTAAAAATTAGAGATGGCCTTTTTGATAAGGGTGATTGGTTGAGGGACCCTGAAATAGGATTGTTAGGCTTAGGACTCTTCAAAGTCAGTTTTGGGCAGAGGAATTCCCTAGCTTCTTTGAATGGCATATGGGATTAGGATGTAGGAAAGCTTGTGGTCCCAGGTGTTTTTATGGATGTAGATATATTAGCCCTGATTGCATAGAATTATGACTCTGTGGCAAGATGCATCAAAAACATAAAGGGATCAGTCTTGATTTTGATAAATGAAGATGAATTCAGGAAAGTGTTTAAACTCAGTGAGTCCTCCAATTTGTTAGAACCTATTGACTTTGAGTCGTTAGCCCAGGTTTACAACACACAAAGGGATCATCTTAGAAGTGGCCCATTGAAAGAATTCTTTGTAAAGATAGGGGGGTTAACAGTTGTAGGGCCCAGCACAATGGAAGCATTCTCTCTCAACCTATTCACTCTGAGAGCTAAGGGTATGTATTGGGCATTATGCTAGATTTTTGGAGAGGATGCTGAAAAGAATATGCCAACTCATTATATGTTAATGATTGCACAAATTCTAAACCCCTCCCTAGCAATAACATTTGATTATGCCTCATACCTTGCTGATGCAATTCATAAAGGGCTAGTAGGAATCAAAAATGGTAAGCTGGATAGGCCAATTGGATGGTACTCCATGTTAATGGATATGTTTCTGTTCAAAGGGGCTGATTATTTTGGAAAGGAGATGGACTTGATTAAGGTGAAGGATAAAGAGGAGATGCTAGTGCAATTGTGGAGTATTGTTCTATCTTGGGATAGAGAAGATGCAAGCTATTTAAATTTTGATAGATCCTTTGCATCTAAAATTAGGATTCTTCTATGTAGAGAAAACCCTAGAATTCCTAAGGCTCTTTTGGATTTTCTCAGACCAAAGGAGTTTGCAGAGGATATCAAGATTGTTCACAATTGGGGAGACATATATTTGTACCTTGTGTCTACTATTTTTAGAGTGTTTGGATTTAGAGGCACCCCTTTTTTACTACCCCATTAGGTCCCATTGAAGATAGGGATTGCAGAAGTCCTTAGAGAAATTGGGG
Organism: Cryptomeria japonica; assembly: GCF_030272615.1. NCBI lineage: Eukaryota > Viridiplantae > Streptophyta > Pinopsida > Cupressales > Cupressaceae > Cryptomeria > Cryptomeria japonica. The sequence continues at coordinate 276,341,590 of NC_081407.1, forward strand.
GAGTACAAGAAGCAGAGCTAACCAATAGAGGTAAAAGGACTCTTTCCCCAACTATTACCATGGCTCACCATTTTTTGAACAATTCTTTAAGCCATATAGGCTGTCTACTGCAGTGTCAAGATGTGCAGACCCTGAGGATTTTTTCAATGGCATGTTCAGAAAAAGAGCACTGTGCAGAGGTAGGCCACATCAATTTCAGTTCCCAGAAGATCTGATTAGAAATGAATTAAGCTTAGATGAGAAAGAATTGAGGAAGGAGAAGTGGGTGGAATATAAGAAAGCCCTTGATTTTATCCATCAATCTAACACTGGCTATGACCCCCTTTCTAGCTTCAATCCATTTGAGGAGAAAATAAAATTCCTGATTCTTTATTTTGAAGATCTCATGTAGACCTTAAAAGAAAAGAGGGAGGCCATAATACAAAATGAGCCTGATAAGGCTAAGATGGTATTGGCTAAGCCTGCCTTTGCTAGAGATATCCCATGTGGTGACTATGTAATGCACAAAAGGTCAAAGTACACTATGATAATGCCAATGACAGGTGAGCCTTCCACTTCAAAAGGGAAGAGGAAAATTGAAAATGTCATTGACATCCAAGATTCCCCTAAGAAGCAAAGATTAGGAAAGGAAATTGAAGCTGATGAGCCTCAATATTCTCCATCTTAGTCTCCTATCCACATTGGAGAAGGACAAGCTATGGTTGAACAATTATTGCATTTAGGGAGTCTCGGTGAGATTGCCTATACCTATGAGGAGACCTAAGAGGGGATGCCTGAAGAGCCACCTAATGCTAAAAAGGATTTGACTGATGGTGAGTTAAAGGGCCAAGAAATGAACCTTACTGTTAAGCAAGCTAGTGAAGAATTCCTAGTTGATAGTAATTTTGTCACATCAGGAGCTTTTATATAGTTTCTTTGGAAGCAAAATATTGATCAATTCAAGACTAGATGTGAACAGAGGAAAAGTGAATAGCCTCTTAAAAATACAACTCAATTAGAAGAAGAGGTTAAGAAAGAAATGATGGAGGAGTTCAAAGCAATCACCCCTGAGAAAGGAAGAGAAATGGTAGCAAAGGCTAGTGTGTTGATTCTCCTTGAATGGGATAGAGCTGATGCCTTAGTGCTTGATGTAGTGAGGAAAGAAACAAAGCCTATGGAAGGAGTGAAATTCAGCAAAGATAATGTTGCTCTTGTCATGTGGTCTTTAAAGAAGAATGAAAACAAAAGAAGGAAGGATGCATCAAATTCTAGCCTCTTAGGAGGCATGATAGTTAAAAGAGTCCAAGACACATGGGTAGTGGAAGCTGCAAGCACAGTCCTAGAGACTACAAAATTTAGTGTTGCGATGGCAAAGAAAGAGGCACAAGAAAAGGATAATCTCCAATTGAAGTTGGAGACTATTTTAAAAGCTTACAATGATGCTAAAGAAAGAATAGCCAACAGAGAGAACATAATTGCTAGACACCAGAGTGAACTGGCAGGTCAATATAATCTTGGTGAATCTTCTATACTCATGATAGGCTCCTCTCCAGCAAGACCCCCTCCTACTAGTCCCATCATTCAATATCCCCCTTCTCCTATGCCTTCTAGTTCCCAATTACCTGAAAATGTCCAACATGAGTTGAAAAAATTGAAACAAGGTCATACATTGTATGCAAACAAATATGAGGAGAAGGTGAAAGCCACCATCTTGAAGTTTGCTAACTTAGTCAAAACCTCCAATGTATACATAAATATGAAGAGGATTCTTGATATTTTGATCAAATTGAGAGAAGAAGAAGCCACTTTGGAACCAATCCTGAATAAGTGGGTGCCTAGAGGTAAAGAGTTAGATCTCATGTGTTCTTCCCATGCAGATGCAGAAGATAATGACAATCTAAGGTCCACATGTGATTTTATAAAAGAGATGAATATTCTTTCAGTGGAAGGAGCGGGTATAAAAAGAAAAGCCCAACTTTATAGGAAAGAATATTCAAATCATAAATTTGAAATGTTTCAAGGAGGTTTCATTGGTCTTGTCCAACTAAAGGAAGAGAAGACTTGGTTAAAGGAGGTGGACCACAATTTGTCCCTAAGGATCAATCAGATTATTAGTACTGATGACACATCCTTATTTGTCCAAACAATTGAGGAAATCAAAAAAGTGAAATCTCATTATGGTTTCATAGAAACAGAGATTGGGCATGTACGAGTCACTTGGAAGCGGCTAGAAGATATGAAACAAAACATTGCTAGTTTTACTTGGCCTAGTGATGATGTGTATCACGAATGGAAAGATAAGTATATGGGACAGAAAGAAGATGCTTGGGAGTAGTTATAGGAGGTTGCAACAAAACAACAAGCAGAGGAAGCCATAGATGTTGAAAAGGACTTATAACCGCTTCTTGAAAATGACTGGTTGTTTGTAACAAACTTTCTTTTGGAGGGTCCAAAGCTTGTATGCATCCATACTATTATAAATGGATACTAGGACTCCTAAAAAAATGATCACAAGTAATTGTAAGAAAATGCTGTAGAAATTTACTTGAGCTTTTTTCTAGTCTAATGGAGAATACTCTGAGTTTTGTAATATTTTCTCAAAATTAATATCAATATACATACTAGAAATAGTGTATGTACATAAATGTGCATAGCAGTCCTAGGGCAACTCATGTCAAATGTGCAACTCAATACAATAAATAATCTTAGTTTGTAGCCCTATAGCATCATAATGCAGTCCTTGACCAAGTATGCATACAAGAAACATCTAGTTCTATTAACGCAAAAGCATCAAAGTCAGAGGTTATGACAACTAGTGAAAAACATCAAGAACAAATATTTTAGTCTCAAGAATTAGGAGTTGTAATAAAAAAACTGACAAAGATGAGGCATATTCATAAATTTTGCAGTCCCACCTTGGATATCAACACTAGAAGCAACTCATATTGTTTGTTTACAGACAAGACAATATGGGAGTTCATTATAGCTAGCAACTCATGGTGTTGTTGTTCGTGTTGGCTCTGTTGGACCCTACAATTAAGATTCAATATACATTATTCAATAAGATTAACTGTGCAACATAATGAAATATTGAAAAGTGTGTTACCTTGTTGAGTTTTGCTTGGTTTTGAGAATATTTTAATACTCTCTACTTAACAGGGCCAACCACATGAAGGTGGAAGCTCATTTGGCCCCTCCCCCCCCCTAACATCACTCTAAATTCCCCGTTAACATCTTATAACATCCATTCATTAATTCTTTCTACCATTAATAAAATATAGCATTCATTCATTAATATCACATAACGTTCATTAACACATAACATTGATTAACATTAATTAACACGCAACATTCATCAATATTAATTAACACATATCATCTATAACTATTAATTAGCACATAATTACATTCACTAACACATAAAAATCAGTCATTATCAAATAAGTTAGATTACAATCATTTCTTTCTTTGTTTTTTCTTTGAAGCTATGAATATACTAAGTGGAACATCGGTGTCTTCATCATTTCCCTCCTCTACTGATGTTCCGCCAACTGCTCATGATCTCAATGTATGCCTAGTCCTATATTGAGGACAAGGACATTGAAGCGAAGGGGATTCCTCTGCAATAACAAAGAAATGGGTTAAATTCAAAAAAAAATAAAATATTATTGTTACAAGTATTTCATTAATTTAGAGAACATAATTGTTGTTCTCTTTACCTGATGGGGCCACATCATTTTGTGTAGCCTCAACCTCAACATGCTGAACACCATGGTCCTCTTTACCTGAGTGGGGAACATCACATTCTTGAGGTTGTGTACCCAGATCATGCTCCACTTGCTCACCACCGACTACATGCTCTAAAATATTAACAAGAAAGGTTACATTAATTACTACTCTAATTACAAATTAAGATGTTTAATTGTATTAATAGCTAAATAAATAAATTTGAATAGAAAATGAATACCTCCACCACTGGGATGCACATCTAAACCTTCATGTGCAGGTGGCATTTCACAATTAGCAGGCTGCATTCCAATGACATGCACATTGTTATCATTGCTTGCTTATTTAAAACAAATATAGTCACTTTATGTTGGAACTCAACATCAATTAGATTATTGGTAAAGTATTCAATTTGAAACAACTTCCATTTAGCATATTTACTTGTGTGATAGATGCAGTCGAATGTTGTGTATGCCCACTCAATTCTCATAGCTGATCAACCACGGCTGAATAGCCTTACTGGTAGGCAATTCTCTTGTCATCTTCTGTGGGTGCTCTATTGAATTTAAAGCCCTCCATTTTTTCTTGGTACAGTGAATTTTGCTTGCATTGTTTGATAAAAAAAAAATGTTTGCAATTTATTAATATTTTGAGACAATATGGGAGTTTACATGAGATACTTACAATTCGTGCAACAAGTTTCATGTAACCAGTAGAGCTGAGTTTATGTTGCCCGTGTTTTTCTTGTCTTGCCTTGGTTGCCTTTGACGTGTCTCTCAGTCTATAAAAAGTTTGAAATATGTTAGATTATATAAATATAAAAAGTAATTAATTAGTACATAATTACATTCTTAATAGTATCCCATACCTTCTTCTGGCATTTACTGGTGTATTTCCTTTTTCCCTTTCAATTCTCTCCTTGGCATTGAAAATCAGGTCCTTCCACTCCCTCTCTGGAATCATGGAGGGACGCTCGTACTTTAGGTTCCTCTCTAGATGGGTCCTATATTGGTCCCTCACATACTTTAGATATGTGCCAGCTTTTTCAAGGAGCTTGGTTTTGTCAAAGGTGTCATTTCCAAACCACTCAACTATTTGGTTTGTCAATTCATCTTTTAACCTTTTTTCTTGGTCATTCCACCTTTTAAAGCAAAAACAAATCTATTAGATTCATAAATGAACTGAAGCTACATTTATTACACTTCAAGAAATTGATCAGAGGAAAAGTATTCTAGCAATGATATGAAATCAAAAGTGGATAAGGGTTAGTTCACATATGATGTACCACCTTTTACATATGGTGGGCCCAAATATCTACAATGCAATTTCACTAAGATGTTTATAGAAAATATCATTGCCTGCAAAAAATTCATGGGATCAATATTAGTCCAAAATGAGTGATCATAAAGTAAATTACAATTAGAGTATATATAATAGTAATTTTAAAGTACCTAGAACCTTTTGTATCTTTAAGGGAAGCATTTCTTTGTCACTCACCATGAATGTGGCCTGCAATGTTCCCGTACTAGCAATATGAGAAGATCCAGGAAACAATGCTATGTTATCAGCAGTATTCACCTGTGGCACATCCTCATGTGCATCCCCTCTTGCAAAAAATGAATCCACTATGAAATGGCATTAGAATTCAAGAAAGAACGCTTGAAGGGAAATAAACACATGATAGAAGATAGAGAAAAAGAGGGATCTACCAGTAGTGGGCGGGCCAATATGACATGCACTAGAGGATGTCTGCATTGTACATGTTGCCGACATTGCAGTCGGCAATACAGGTGAGGGTGACCTCTGATGAAGCGGCGTCAGCATTTGCACAGTAACATTGACAGCACCTAAAGAATAATACATTAAATATATGAAAAGTGCAAGAATTGTAAACAAGGATGAACCTTTATTTTGAAAATTGACAATATCATGTATGATGTGTTTTGGGTACTCAGAGTGATAAGCCAAGCAAGTGATAATACAAGAAAATCATCATCACCTGATCCCGCAACACCCTAATCGTAGGAACGACTTTCATGAGGGGGAATAAATTGCTGTAAAAACAATATGTACATATTTTAGTTAATAACATAAAAAGAGAATAAAATATAAACCATTATTGAACTTTTGTTATAATTAAAGCTTTCATTACTGCTTACTTGCAGGTTTTCTGCTATCTTATACAATAATTCCACCCTCTGTCGTATCTCATCAATGGTAGGATGCACGGCTGCCAAAGCAACAATCTCTTTTCTAATTTTTTTAAGAGGCATTTTAAAGAATTTCACAAGGTCTGTGGGATCTTCAGGGTCATCATTGCTTAACCCTAATGATTCCACATCCATCGAAAGGTGCTCAGGTACTGCAACTCCCTTTCCCTTTCCCCGAACATCCGTAAGTGTCAAGAATATCATTAACAATTACAAAATTAGTATAAATCACTAAAAAAAAGAACATAATAATGTAACAATTTGCTTCTACCTAATTTGTACAATTACAATGAGGTTTACCTGCTCAATAGAAGTGTCGCAAGGTACATCTCTATCTACGATATGTGATGGATCCATGTCGGCCTGTGACAAAGAAAAAATATAAAAAACGTTAGCGCAATTACATCATACACAACATGAACACCATGAACTTTGTAGACAAAAAGAGTATTAAATAATAAAAAGATGTTTTCATCAAAATCATTGTAAGTTTTGTAATTCCTTACCTTTACTTTATGTAGACTATGCAGGATCCTCAACTAAATGGTCACATAAATAGTCACATAGCTAATAAACAATCCAATTTCCATAAATAAACACAGTTTAAAAATTGTCACATAAATAGTCACACCCCCTATCTCCATCTCCATATTAAAAGGTGCATCATGAATTAATTATTTAATGGCATTAGAATTCAAAATAGAATGAATTAATTATGTAAAAAAAATTCTATCAAGAAGTCAATATTCAATAGATAATAGACTAATCGCATTCCTCATACATTTCATTCTTCATCATCATGAGCATCAAGGTCATCATCGCCATCATCGCCATCATCGCCATCATCATCATCATCATCATCATCATCATCATCATCATCATCATCATCATCATCATCATCATCATCATCATCATCGTCATCATCGTCGTCGTCGTCATCATCATCATCATCATTATCAACGTCTTCGCCATCATCATCACCATCATCACCATTGTCATCATCATCATCATCATCATCATCATCATCATCATCATCATCATCATCATCATCATCATCATCATCATCATCATCATCATCTTCTTCTTCTTCTTCTTCTTGTTCTTCTTCATCGTGATTGTGAAACTGTCGATCGTGATCATCATCCACTTCATCTTCTACTTCTTCGGTATCTTCTTCTTCCATCACATTATACTTTATCAACCTTCCTCTTGGATCATGTCTAACAACAAATGACCAACCCGGTTTATGTGGAGCCTCTTAGTAAAATACTTGCTCACATTGGCTTGGAAGAACATAGGGCTCATCCCCAACTGGTTCAAATGACCTTGTATTTAGCATTATAAAACCATTATCATGTTCAATAACAGTTCTATCAGAATCATTTTTATTCAATCGTAGCCTGTACCATTTGATGACGAACAAAACTAATTTGAAGGAATTAAAGTCACACTCAAGTATATCATCCAAAATTCCATAATATCTTTTTTGAGACCGTTGAGGATGAATGTCATTTCTCGATGAAATATTTGTCACCTCAAAGACTGCAGTGATGCCAAAATCACAAGTTTTCTTCGTGTCATCAAACTTTATTATGCAAAATTTATGACCATTGTAGCGCATAGTGTTGTGGTGTTTGACCTGCGATATGTCAAACATATAAAATTTATTGCATTGTGAGCTAATAAACATATGGAAGATTAATAAATTTATATGTACCTATTTATCTCTTAAACCATATGCTAAATCAATTTCCCTTTGCGTAACATTGGAATCTCCATTATGATGTGCTTCTTTAACCAATGAAGCCACACCTTCCCATGTTAATGTGCATCCAGAATGTTGACAATGTTAAATCCATACCGTCATCCAATCAAGATTGTTTGCAATATACAAATGTAGTGCATCCCACTCTCGACAAACTGTACAAAAAATAAATAGACGTCTTACAATCAATTTATTTTGAAGATTAAGAATTAATTAACTACAATAACATCTTATAATTACCTCTCACTTTCCTCAATCTACCTTTCCCTGTCAAGTACTCCCCTTCAAATTTGTTAATGGTGTTGTGATCCCAAATGCAATCCACGTGAATCTTTGTTCCAAACTTAGGAAGATATTCAGAAATGTACACCATAGTCTAGTATACCATATATCCCTCCACCATAGAACCCTCAGGATGTGCTCTTTGTCGAACCAAAGCCTTCAAAAAATTCAAGTGCCTCTCAACCATCCACATTGACCTAGTGTGTATAGGTCCACACAATTCAATCTCCTCAACTTGGTGTATCAGGTAGTGTTCTTGTGCATTGAAAAAAGATGGAGGTAGACACTTTTGCATTTCACACATTAAATGAGGAATTTTTCTCTTCCAATATTTTATATCGGCTTTATGGATTTCTTTACATGAAAACCACCTACAAGGTATTCAAGCCACAAAAAAATATATTACATAAGAAGTAAAACAAATCGTAAATATAATATCTATACAACGAATTAAACAAATATCACTACTTACCTCTTGTATTTTCCAAGATTATATATGACTTGCTTGACATTATTGTCGAAGTCATCTGGGAGAGATAGAGGTAGAATGTACTGCAACAATTTTAAAATTATCTTTTCATTTTTTTGTAACATAATGAAAAGTACACGTACGCTCAATACTTAAATACATACTAAAAACACAAGAACATGAATTACCTTAATGAAGGTATGTTAGTCATGCGTTTTCATCCTTGGCCCAAATTCACTTTTCTTTGATATGAGATTGTTTATGTTCGCAACAAATCTTGTGGGAAATCAATTTTTTCGTATGACTTCTTTTATAGAATTGCTTTTCTGGTCTGTTAATAACCAAGGAAGCTCACCTATATTAATTTGGTCTCCATGGCTATTTGATTGAATGACATTTATCATTGCATGATTGGAATCCTAAATGTCCCTACATATTTTGACAATTTTTTCTTTGTCACGCCTTCCATCCAATATTTTCCATAATGTCTGTGTTATATTCTTTCCAATATGCATAGTATCAAACAAATGAAATTTTTTTAACTACTCGTAGTGGGTCAGTGCTAGAAGATGAGTCCACTTTTTGGCCAAAAAGTGGAATTGTTTTCCCTAATTTTCAGATTTTGTCTCATTTGAGCTTAAATTTTGAAACACTTAGAGATTGAATCTAGGAAAAAGTCAGGAATATAAAAGATAGCCCTCTGAGTGTACTTTCCAAATATGTAATTTATTTTAATACCCACATAATAAAAAATAACTTTTTGAATGGAGTTCTGAAAACAATGTTTTAAAAATGCCTGTTTCAGGACCATACCATGCATGTGTACGACCTACACTTTTTGACACAATTAAAATTATTTTCTCAAACCATTTTGGGAAATGGTTTGTAACACACTGAAGATTAATGAGCATATTTTTCTGTATTTTTTTTTCTAATATTTTTTTTTAATTAATTTTTGAATGGCCGTAATTATCTTTTTAAAAATTTGACGTGTACGACCCACATAATTTGATGTAAACTTAACATTTTTTGATTTTTTTTTTTTAAAATACAAAAAAATTTTGTGTAGATTGATGACACATAATTTTTTTTCCAAAATTCTTTAAAATAAAAAAGTTATTAAATTAACAAAATTAGTTAATATTTCAAATTTATGGACCCGATTTAGTATAAATTAAATGAAAAATAGTTAAAATAATCAATTTTTAAATAAATTTACATATTTAAAATCTAGACAGTATAATCTGAAATGGGTTTTAATTTCGTATAAAAATTCTCTGATTAGAGGTGCGTAAACTATTTCTGAAGTTCATATTTGTTCTTTCATTCATGGAGATCTGAATTTGCAGGTCCATGTCTTAGGTGTGGCCATCCTAGGCCTATCCCAGGCCTAATCCCGAGCCAAGTGGCAGGTTGTGGAATCAACTTCCACAAAACGGGCCCCCATTTTCAAACAAGGGCGGCTTGTGGAAAAAAAAGGAAAAATGCGATTAAGAAACGGGCCCCCGTTTTAGAACAAAACGGGGGCCCATTTTTTTTTGCTTCAAACCCCCATTACCTTTCAGCTCGGGAGCCCGAAGCATAAACGGGCGCCCATTTATAAGAGCACATTTTCCAATGCACGGACTTCCGCAAATTTGTGACTCATTACCTTGCATAAACGGGCAACCTACTAAATTGTCGGGGATAACTTTTTATTCCCTTAGGAAGGTAGTAATTTATGCCTTCATGACCTTAATGATCATCAATCACATCATCAGTAAACAAAACAAAATAGAAAAGATGTTTTATGAAAAACCAATAAATGGAATTGCATTACCTTGACGATTAATTCTATTATATTCCAACTTCCACAGGTGAGGTGTCATTCTTCATGGCTTTGATGTATTATCTTCTTTCCCATTGAAAAGATGTTTTTTCAGTATTTCGATACTTATGATTTTTGTGGAGAAAGTGCCTATACTCATCAAACACCTGCTTTCCTAAAATTTTTGAATGACGAGATTTCATCTTTGGACTACAAACAGGACATGGAAATTTTCCCTTTGTTTGAAGACCTACAAGATAATGTATAATTGGATTAAATATGATAATTTTTTGAATTATAATGTTCATGCACAACTTAATCACTATAACATACCACAAAAATGTGTTAGCCTCGGGGCATCATGTATTGTCCATAGAAGCATCGCATGGAATTGAAATTGTCTTTGTCCTATTGGTCTAGAGACATCATACATAGTGACACCATTCCATAACTCTAGCAACTCGTCAATAAGAGGCTCGATATATACATTCATATCTTTAACTTGGTACTTACCTAATCGAATGACCAAAAACATTACATAATTATTATGACCATTTTACTGCAATATTTATAATTAAATTTAGACGACAATATTTAAATGATAAAATACCTGGAACAATCATTGCCAACATTATGTGCTCCCTCTTTATTGACATACATGGAGGAATGTTATTGTTGATAACAAAAATAGGCCACACTGAGTAAACAGATCTCATCTCTCCAAATGGATTAACACCATTCGCTGGCAATGAAAGCTTGAGATTATGAGGTTCTTCTTTGAAGTGTGGCCACTTTTCCTCTATGTCCATAAATGTTGAACCATCCGTAGGTATTCGAATAATGTCATCTTGACTTCTATTGCGTGCACGGTAATCCATAAAGTGTGCCAAGCTAGTGCACTTGAATAATCGTTGCATATGTGGAATAATGGGAATATAGCCAAGAACCTTGCGAGGAACCCTTTTTGTTATTTGATCTGTTCGATATCTACTGATATGACATTCAGGGAATTTAGTTTCAAATTCATGTTGTTTGTGATATATAATATGATCATTGGGACAAGCATCTATTTCTTGATACTCCATTCCAATATATTTCATAACGACAGATAATTCTCGGTATTCAAGCGAGGTAGAATATTTGATGGTGGTAACAAATACTCACCTATCAATCTACCGCAACAAAATATAATTTGTTATAATAAAGAATATTAATGGTACAACATGATTCATAGTTTATTATGACATATGTGACATGCCTTAACATACATGACATTGTTATGTTGGATAAACCATTCATAACCTTCAAGTTCACCAACAACAATACAGCGAAGAGAAGAGTTGCCTGCAAGCCTTCATAAAGGGCCTCAGATGCCTTCTCAAGTAGAGGGACATCATGAACAACATCAAGGTCATCTTCATCATCATGATCAGCTGTACGAGTAATAAATGAGTCATGGATCAATGTATTTTTACCATCATCTTCAATTGTGTTTTCTGGCTCATGATCGTCATCTTCCATGGGATCATTATCTTCATCTTTGATATTCACACCTCCATGTTTGTCCACCTCAAAAATCATATTCTTAGGGTTGTGTTGATCCATACCATGTGCTTCGGGGTGCTCGACCTATATAAAATTAATATACATAAATAAACCGTGATCATGATCTCATCATCATATGATTTATTATGTATATAAATTGTCAAAATGATATAATGAAAAACTTACCAATGGATGATAATCATGTCCACCTTCAATGTGACCATGCAACCTACAATGTTTCTTCGCTATTTTGATTAGAAGTCTTTTAGTCTTTAACCCCTTCCAAATTTTGCACGGACAATAACATTTTCCATCACCTTTTCTTTTCAAGTTAGACCACAATCTAGCAATTGTCTCCTTATTTTGTTGTTCGTTGATATTGTTTGACATAGTCTTTCTTCACAGGCAAGAAAATAGAAATTATTGTCTGACATGGTCTTTCCCTCAGGAGCTAGTAGATCCTACTTCCATACTTTAATTCTATTTTCTCAAAGGACAATCCTAAAAATCCATGCATTGCAAACAACTTTTTATACCTTTGTTGGTTGTGGTGGCATCATAGAGAGTTTACTTCAATAAATGAAGAACCTGCCAATGCTTTTAATGCAGCAGTAGAAGTCTATCTCGTATTCAATATCTCTAGTGAAACCCCCATGATCTTTTGTTGGAGTAGAAATTGTTATATTCTAGAAAGGGTCTTGTCCTTTGTTGATGGGATATTCATTTACCTCAAGAAATAACTGTTCTTTTCTCCAACAAGAAGTGGAACTAAGTGAAGATCTAGCACCATGAAATTAATCCTCAAAAGGATTACTATAGTTAGTTTTGGTAGATAATGATCTGTGTAAAATACTAATGTGGCTTTACAAAAAATTATGTACTAGCTTAGCATACTCTAACAACTTTGGTGTGACATGCTACATCCAATTAAGTCTCCATCGGTATCTCTATTGTATTTATGGATTGGGATTCAATGTACTCTTTTTATACACAGATTTTACTTTCAACTAAGGAGGTTTGTATGTACTTACTTGTCTTTCGATTGTATCCCTATTTCAATAATTTCTTCTATCAACAAATCATTTGTTGTAAGTTGTACAAGTGGAAGCTTGAACATGCCTTCCATGCTAGCCTTGTTGATACGTTCAACACCATCTTGTGCAACAAATATTTATAACTTCATTTTTCCGAATTAAAGAGTGAGTAGTAGGGACAATCTAGGACACTTACAGAGGTTTTGCAAGAGAGATAAATAGACCTAAATATTA